>NW_023458560.1:66065978-66276070 GCF_013731165.1 Rhagoletis pomonella
AAGCGCCGCGAAACCGCAAACAACAAGTGTTTAAATATTTGTATTTGTATTCATAAAACACTGACTGGTATCAATAACAAATGAAATACTGGCAATGCTTTAAAGGCGCTGAACTGAAGTGCAGTGGATAAAAAGTGAAATAATCAAATGATAATGACACCTATACACAAATATATTTAAAATTTAATATGATTAAATGTGCTAGCGTGTTTGATTGAATAAAATCGAATAGCAAATGTGATTAAATTAAGTTTCCAACAGCTTTAGAAAATCCGGCAGACCACCCCCAACTCGATTTTAATGATCGCGGCACGTGCGCGTCCGTCGCTCCATATCGCTTACACGCCCAGATAATCTCTACTGATAGATGAACGAGTATACAATAAATATATATATGTATGTATGTACATAAATATGTAACGATCAACTATTTGTACATTTGTGCGATCGTTTGCATAGTTGTTGCAATAAGCTCTATCAGAAATTTAAAGGCACAACTAATTTAATAAAAAAAAAATTTCATAGTTGTGTGGCTGCATTTGGTAGTTGTTTTGCTAATGAATTAATATGTACTACATATGTATGTATGTAATGAAGTGTACTGAAGCCTAATGCAAATTAGTGTAAATGCAAATGTTTTAATTTCATAAATGGCATGCGAAAAGTGTGTAGTGGTGTGCATAAAATTTAAATTATTAATTCTAATAGTTTCAAGCGCCCACTTAGTGCAAATACTTTTGGTGCAAACTAACAACAATCAACGATTCAACAAAATAAGCAAAAACAAAAAACAAAATAAAGAAAAAAGTAATAAAATAAATTAAATGGAAATTTAAGATATAAATTAAATCCTACAGAATAAAAGAGAAAACTAGTGAAACTGGAAATGACTGCAGTGAAAATATTATAAATTTCAGAGAATTTTCATCAGTCATATGGATAGGAGAAGTTTCTAACTTTAACCCTTAACTGCTGTGCTTATAATAAGGCTCATAACTACTGATGTTGGTCTATGAGAGGACACAAATTTTTTTGTTAAGTAATAAATATATCTTTATGTAGAGCGTTTCACGAAAAATTTCTTTTTAGTAAAATTATAACCCTTTTGGCCGCACAAAAATTTTTTTTTTTTAATTTACCCAAATTTAATTTAAGTTTTATTAGCAATGTTTACAAAAAAAATAAAAGCCTCGAACTTTTTTATATTCACCCAAATTTAATTTAAATTTTATTAGCAGTGTTTTCAAACCATATGCTAAGAAAAAAATTAAATAGCAAAAAATTCTTTGATATATTTAAAAAGAAAAATACTGTTTTATAATAAAAATACTTCAATTTTACAAGAATAAATAAAAAAAATGACAAATTTCGCAATGACTAGAAACTACGGAATGTTGTTAGTAAGGAATTCAAATTCCCTGAAAGATATGGTTTTTTAGGACGGAATATTCTGAACAGTCCCTGAAAGACTAAATCCCACTGTTAATAAGATAAGCTGCTTTTCATGGTGATTAAGTGGGCACTCTATCAATAATCCATGGTACCTTCGGAGAAAGTTTTAAAATATTGTGCAACCTGTTTTTGGTTGCCTTCCTTGAACGCTCGGATAATCGCCAATTATTTACTTCAGACCTAATTTCGCCGCTGATCTGAAAAATCTGCCATAGAAGTTAGTGCAAAATAAAATTTCCATGAAAATCTTATCAAAGGTATGCCCTGAATTAACGTCCCCAAAAATTAATTTGGGAACAGAAATCCATTATGGTTTCCGGGCAAAAATGAGAGCACGCACATTGTGTATGTATACACAAAAGAAGTTTGTCTGACATGCAGCTAGAAAACTGATGCGGGGATCCCTTCATCATCACCTTAGATGCTAGAAAATCGCTATCATAAAAACCGATATTTTCAAGATATTAAGGAAACCCCCATATTTTCGTACTTGATACTCGACTTTTTTCCGACGATTATTAAAAAATAAACGCGTTTTGGAAAGAGAATTAATATACCTATTGAATTATGTATATAAGTAGTTCTGCTGTTAAATTAAATCGGATAAAAATTTCTCGCCGGCCACTGTTTGCATATTTAATAGTTCGCCATGTTCTGAAGATCATCCTTAACACCAGGGAAGTTTAAAAAAAGATCCCACTTTGATTCAATCAAAAATTTTTTCGCATAAATTTAATGAATTTAAATCTTTACATTGCCGAGTAATTCATATTAAAATTTATACCAACAATTTGTAACGCAATACCAAAATTTATGAAACAAGTTGATTATAAATAATTTCAATATAATAACATAGCTAATAATAAAATTTTGTTCAATGAATGGTCTTGATTACCCGATTTAACTCAACTAACACTATTTGTATGGTAATTGTATATTTAAAATACAGTATACATACATATGTACATACGTATGTATGTATATTGCTGTATCTAGTCGTTTATTTATTAAGCGATATTAATCACTGTTGCATCACGTTTTACTCAGACGCGTTTGTTATTATTTTGTATTATACTATTGTTTAATGTTATGTTAGTTTGTATATGTGATTGTATTATATACATACATACATACTTATATACCATTAAAAAAAGGTAGCGGAAATAATAGATAGCAGTTGAACTGAAAGCAGCAAATTATTAAAAAAAAAGAAACTTTTTAAAAAATATTATTAATAGTTGTTTGAAACCAAATAGACATTCCTATTAATTGTGCTAAGCTGGAGTTAACAAAATTAACTAAAGTAAAACAGTATTTTGTGTACATGCATGTAATATTTGAACCAATTTAACCTCAGAACACAGAAGTTGTTCTGAGACAAATTCGTTATTTATTTCGTTTTCTTTTCTACAAAAAATGTTGGCTTTTCATGGCCCTGTACTTAGTATTTGTCAGGAACGTGAACCGGTTTTGAACCGGAAAACCGCTTTTTTCTCTTAGTTAACTGAACCATTAACTCAACCGAAAGTTTCCACAAATGTTTGATCCGAACCGAAAACCGAAACACTTTTCATAGAGGTGCCGCCAGCAATTTACTTGAGGACTCTGTTGCGGTTCTGTTAAAATTAACTCTGAGAATCTTCAGGCTGTTCACTGTCGGAATAGTTACGCCAAAAACGTGAATTCCTATTTCAGTCTGGCTTCTTTCGTCCCGGTCGTAGACATAGTTGCCAAGAGAAAACGGGTATGGCTCCTTGGCTATATCAGGGAAATAAATACTTTCCTTAACAGGTCATTAAATCGTACATTTTGTTGCCAGTTTATCGCTATTAATCTAAGTATCAATACTATTTATGTGGACTATTTCGTTTCTCCTCTGGGCTTTTAGAGCGGTCAGTGTCACGTTCCACCTGCCTAGTTATCTCAGAATCGGGCCCTTTTAGTATTCCGTAAAGCTTCGACTTTATCCCTGTCAACACAGATCACTGCTTGGTTAAACTTACATCAATGAGCTCTTTCTGTTCTCCCAACCGATCTTAGGACGTGCAGAAGGAAAGTGGAGAGCTCTCTCTTAATATAAAATGTAGCTTCTAGATCCAGTGAATTCCAGACAGATGCAGCCAAAAAGCTGGGGTAAAGCTCTACTCTGATAGCTAGGCGGCAGTCAAGACCCTGGGCTTGCTTACTTCAGGCTAGTAGGAAAATGCCTGAACTCACTCTCGCGTCCGATTATTTCCTCGTCGAACTTACATATATGGGTACAGATACAGATGAGTTGGCCTCGAAAGGCACCCTTGAGTCGATATCATCGGTAAAAGAGGAAGGTGGGAGTGTGTGTCTGTGGCTACTTGCGGACTTATGTTGCACACTTCGGCCAGGTATCCACTCAGCGAATGCTGGGCGAACTCAAGAATATATTATGCTGTACGTTCTTTCTGGCCGGCTGGCTGGTCAAGGAATCTTCTTAGGCTACGCCAACTTTCAATTTTGGTGGGTGTATTGGCAGAACACTTTTCGGTGGGTACTAATGCCCCTAGACTAAATAACGCACCGGATTTTTTTCTCTGACGCAGCTGCTTAGAGAACGATGAGGTGAAGTCATCTCCACGCTTCCTCTACGCTGTCCAGAATTTACCGGACTACGGTACAAACACCTTGGATGTCACTTTCCCATTGGTGCTGCGAAGCTCTCTGGGACTGACATCTGCGAAATTTCGTTGTCGGCATACAGCGTTTTACGCTTTAGCTTATCAGTTGTGGACATTTGAATTGTACCATCGAGTAAAGGAACTAAAGTGTGGTTTTATGGTACTCCAAACTCTAACTTAGCTAAATTTCCATCCAGATAGAAAAATTGCGTAAAACTTTTTACATTTGTGCTACACAGTTTCCAAATATTTAATAGATTTGCATAAAAGCACTCAAAATATCAATTATCCTATTAGTGTAATAAATGTGTTTTTAAATTGAGTGTATAGTTTATGATATTTCGCGGTGTGCTGCGCTGCAACGAGTGAATTAATAAATTTGAACTCCTACTAAATGACCTCCAAGCTAAGGAGATCAAATTGCGTGGGCAAAAAAATGCAAAACAAGTAATGAAAATTGTGCGTATCTACGAACTAAAAAACTGTGCAAAAAGAGGCGTAAGAGTAGCTTAGTGAGTTTGGTAGTTAGAGCAACGGGTTGCGATGTGGGGTGTTACTGCTTAGTATGTACATTAGACTGCATCACCAAAAAAAAGTTGCGATTTTTCCGCCGGGATTAAAAAATTTATTAGATTTGAAGATGTCTACCAAAATATTTCGGAAAAATATTAAGGTTAACGTGAGTTGGACTGATTTGAAAATACCTCCAAAAATGGAGTTTTTTATGAATAAAAATAGTTTCTTAAAGTACTTTAGAAAAAATCAATATTCGAAAACAGTTAAAAAACAGCATCAAAATCTCATCATTACGATTCCTTTGACATTTTTTTTTTATATTTTTATGCATACTTTTTAAGCTCAAACTTTTTTTTCATCTGAAGGGATTTTTTTTTTCAAAAAATTCTTTAAGAAACTACTTTTATTCAAACTTCATTTTTGGAGGAATTTTCAAATCGGTACAGCTCATGTAAATCTTAATATTTTTCCGGAATATTTTAGTGCAAGTCTTAAAATATAATAGATTTTAAAATTTCAATGGAAACGCGGTACCGATTTTTTTTTTTGTGTATCGAGAGTACTTACATTTCGTAGATAATCTAAATACCATATACATTTTTTCAATTATTTTTATAGGTGGCAATTCTTTTACAAAACTGTTAAATAAAAAAAAAAAAAATTTTTGTTTCATATCAATATCACAATGGTATATTTCATTTATCTTTTCTGTAAAGGCGAAAGGTATACCATTTTGCAGAAGTTCACTTGCATTTAATTGTTTAAATAGGAACACCCTATTCAAAACTCTTTTCCTAGTAAATATTTTTTCAACCTGTTTCGTGCAATGAATAAATATTTTCAAAATAAATATATGCACATATAACTTAAGTCGTTTGCCATCCATATTGTATTGCTTCATTCAACTTACTAATACAATTTTTAATAGATGACAATCCTGTTAAAATGTCTTTGTAAAACGCTTTCCAAAATGTCGTTCGCTAGGCATCCGTATCATTATATTTTCATCAGCTTATAGTTTAAAGTAGAATTTTTAAGTAGGTGGCATCCCTTTTAAGAAAATGAGACCATAAGCTTTCTGTTTACCAAATTTTATACATAGAAAGACCAAGAATGCCATACCCTCGCCAAAAATATTTATCTCTTTTGATAGCCACATTAAAATTTTCTATTTAATTTGTTGAGTAAATTGATTTTCAATTTCTAAACAGGTGGCAGCATTGTTCAAAAATATTATTTCTGTGGCCCATCAAAACAATACACTGTACAGCCTTCGAGGGAAAAAGACACTCTAAGACATTTTATGACACCCTCTAAAGAAATCTCGGATCAACTTCTAAATTTTAGTCGACAGTTTTTGAGGACTTTCACTGGCTAACTGACAGGACGTCTTTAGGCTCTATGCATGGAACATATTATGCGATTGTCCATGTACCATTACACTTTGGGTTGCTTCTATAGTCTCCGATCAGAATTTCGAAAGTGACAATAGATCTACTATGTATAGATATACATACATAGGTCGTTTTCTTCCCTCAAGTAGTAATAATAAAAATTAGTATTTGTAAAAAAATTTTACTAATTAAATCTACATAATATGTAAATATGTATATATCGAAAACGTATATTGGCATATATTTGTTGAATTTTGGCACACAAAAATAGATGTATGTGGCAACCGTGCTTGTGAGTACCCTAATTACAAGTATGTTAATTCAGATCTTAAGAGAACAAGTTTCTTTTTAATGCTCTGTACTAACAGCTCAATTCCAACCATACAAACTTTCCAGCATACATACTTACTTACATCTCTGCGCGTCTGTTTGAGAAATTATTTGACACAAATGACATCGTCACCTACTTAAATTGGCACACGCACATGCTTGGTGAAGAAAAAAGTATTGACATTTCATGACAATTATTAGTCACACACTTAAACAGTCATAAAGAGAGAAAATAAATAAAAAATGTAAACAAAAGTAAACATTGTTTATCAATTATAGCGGTACAAGTACCTAGCCGGCATCCCCGCAAAAAGCAGTTGCGTGTTATAATATTTTAAGGGCTAGGCTGGGAACATCACGAATCTTTGTTAGCTTTAGCGCCTCCAATGTTATATGATTACATACTTACATGCATATACTGGCACTTATATAGATGTATGTATGTATACTAAACAAGTATGTGACATCTTTTTAAGTACATACATATGTAGATCGTAAAATGTAACGAGTTTTAATATGTATATCCGTTAAAAAGTATACATACATACATATGTAGGTACAAGGTTAATGCCGAGTGTATTCGGTAAATAGTCATGAAACTTGACAGATGGATTATTTTTAAGTCAATAGTCTTCGTTTTGTAAAGTTTATCTACTTGACCTTGCCTTACTAAGATAGCTAAGATAAACGTTTACAGAAGTTGTTACAGACACTTTTAATGGTGGATGGAGAACCTTCTTTTAACAACTATATATCGACTAGATTGCCCCTTACCTGCTGAGCTGAGTGTAAGGCATTTCTGCGTTACATGAGGTGTAATTTATTTCAATTAAACTCAACACACTTAAACTCAGCCAAAAACTTCTAACCTCTTTCTAACCCTCTTCAAAATATTTTCAGAACAAAACTTTCTTAAACCCCTTTCTTGTGCTTTATTTTCAATTACCTTATTTCCTGAATTTAAGTCCAATTTGAGTTTTTAAACAGGTGGCAACCCTCCTTATTAAGCCTTTTCAAAACTATTACGATTGATACCTATATTGTAATAATTCATTCAAGTTATTAGATAATTTCCATTTAACTTTTTAAAGAGGTGGCAACCTTCTTAAACCTCTTTCATCTTACATATATATGTCATCCAATTACCCAATCCCATAATTAAAGCGAAATTTGTTTTGTCAAGCAGGTGGCAACCCGGCTAAAAGTAACTTAGCAGTAAAGTCCTTTAAATACCATTTCGATTGTTACCCATATTGTAATAATTCACTTAAATTAATAAATAATTTCAATTGAATTTAGTTTAAAACAGGTGGAAACCCTCTTCAAAAACCTAAAAAAATTCCTTATGTTCAAACTGAAGATTTTTGAACGCTCTTGCATTTGAATATTTAACTTGTGTATAACTTAATTATTTGATTTATTTATATTAATTAAATTCGGAATTTCTAACAGATGGCAACCCTTCTTCTAAATAATGCATTTAAATTTGTTGATTTTTGCCACCTATTCGAAACTAGATACAAATGAAAAGTGTTTTGAAAGTCCGAAATTCAGAATTACTTTTGAATAGGGTTGCCATCTTTTTTCTATCGTGTATTTATTTAACTTTTTGTTAAGAAAATTAAGATACCATATCACTCTTAATTAACGCTTTGCCCATATAGTAAGTTCTGTCCCTTAAGATATTAGTTGCCACTTAATTTCCATTCTTCAAAATTTAACTAAACTAACTTAATATGGATGGTATTTTTGAGAACTTTAATGGAGAAATGTTTTCGTTGAGCTTTCTGTTTTTTTGTAATTATGTGTGTATGTATACAGAAAAAATTTCCATTCAAAATATGTACTCTTCTACCAGGCGTATTTCTTAATAGGGTTGCCACCTAATTTATGATGTCAAATATTTTTTAAATTTATTAGATTCAAAAAATAAAATTTTTTTTTAAATTTGTTTCAAACCCATTCATTTACGATATTATTGTTAATAAAAATTATTATTTTTTTAAGTTTTTTATTTTAATTTTGTTTCACTGAATACTGTGGTACTTCTAAGGCTAAGATATTAATCATTGATAATATTTTTTTATCGATATAATTTGTATGGAAAGTCTTATTGGATAGGCGCAGTGCTAACTAACAAATTCCAGTTAAAATATTACAAGAGAAAAATATTTTTATATTTAAGCTATCCATTATCTGCTACCCAAACCGTGATAACTTTAAAAAGTATATGCACTCCGAGAAAAGCTACTACTATTTTATTAAACTTGTTAGTTAAACTGTTTTTGAATTTCTTAAAAGGTGGCAGCCCTCTTCAGAAATATTTTAGAACTTAAACTTCTTTCGTTTGACACCCATATTAAAATATTTCATTTACCTTAACAAAATTTGTTTTTTTTAATTTCTAAACAGGTGGCAACACCCTTCAAAAGTGTTTTCAAAATTAAGATTTATTTTAGACCTTTCATAAGAACCATTTTCGAAATAAAGCTTTTTTTAAATCTCACTGTGTTTTCATACCCAGATAATAATATTTAATTAAAAACCTTTTAATTAAAATGATTTCCACATTTTGCACAGGTGGCAACGCTCTTTAAAGCCTTTGACACCCACAGTTTTGTAGTATTTTATGTATTTAACTTTTTAATTAATTTACTTAAAAAGGTGGCAACTCTCTTCAAGTCCCAAGCTATCTTTGGTGGCAAATTTGATTGAAATACGACCAGAGGTTTTAGCGTGACATTTTCAGGATGAGCATAGTCCTTTGCTCAAGTCTCATCTAGATATATACAAAACGATAACATAGGGAAGCTGTATAGGATGTTTAAAAAAAAGCGAGTTTTTTGTAGCTTCTTGACCTTTTCAGAAAAATGAGATATCGACATATTTCAATTTGTAAATAAGAAAATAGCTTGACCAAAATGAGAGTAAAAAATAACGAGTGAAAATGTTTAGAACTTTTTTCGCGTTCAATGGTAATTTTTCTGTTGCAGATCGATAGTCGTGTAACAAAATATCTTTGCCGAGACTCCTGAGAAGCCAACGAAGAAAAACTACAACGAACTCATTCGTTTTAGACGTTCATCGTTGGTGAGTAGGTTTACTAGGTATTGACTAGTATTTTTGATGCGAGTCGGGCTAAAACTGTAAGGCCATCTACATATTAGTGAGCCTTTGTAGCCGATTTCATTGCTCTAAAGCAGGCATGCCCAGCGCAGGCCACTTGCTTATGGAATTCTGCCAGCGTTGGACATGACTGCTCTAAATGATGCACATTTGTACTTTTTCTAATTACTCGACTCGTTCCTGCAATTGCAGTACGTGGCCCAATAAATAGTAGTCTTATCTTGCCGTGTCCAAACCATCTAAACTACTTGTTTATTGTTATATTTGGGAGCTTTTCGAAAATATTTCGTCTTTTTTCTTTCGCTTTTAAATTGTAGATCTCGACAAATATCTAAGGTATGAAAATGCGTTATTTTATTGTCATTGTTTTATTTAAATTGCATTCGTTTTATCTCGCTGATTATTCCTGAAAGATTTGCAGCCCCATCATAAATTAGTCAAGCTGACAAGCGACGATTATGTCCACCTAATTCTAAGCAAAAATTTAAGCGCTTTGTACAAATACCTATATGTAGAATAAGACAAAAAAATACACAGAAATGAAATTTGGATGCAAATAAAATTTAATTTTAAATATACATACATACATACACACTTAATCTTAAGTGAACCAAGTGGTGATAAGAAAGCGTCCGCGTCAGACGGACCAAGATAAACCCAAACGATTTACGGTGCTATTTATTTTTTGAAAAAAAAACGATTTAAAAGTAGCTGGCGTATAATCGTTTTCGTGGAAAAATGTGACCTAAATTATATCACGCGGCATAATCTCTGAACAATAATATAATTACTGTCCACAGCGATATGTTGCAATGCAAAAATTAAACTAGTTTAAATGAATGAGATTAAAGAGGCGAGTGCTGCAGTTTAACAGTCAAACAAATGTGTGAAAATATAAATATTCGCAGTGCCCGGAACTGCCAAGCCACATGAGCGGGCTCAGAAGCGAGTTCAGAAGAACTAACTAAACTCATTAGAAAACCAAACACAAAAAAAATATTCTCATCACCACCATGAACAAAGTCGCCACCGAAGAACCCAGCGCTTCAAGCGCTACGACGAAGCATGTCAAAATCAACTCTTCCGCCGTCAAAGCCACCAACACCACAACAACCGATACTGCCACCTTGCCGAAGGAAAGCGCGGCACCCTCTACTTCGACTTCGACGCCCACCCTCGCACAAATTGGCAAACAAACATCGCAGCATTTTCGTCTCAGTCAAATCTCCGACAGCGGTGCTGAGAGTGGCGACGAACAGACGCGCCTCATACGCTCACCCTCCGCGCGTTCACATAAATTCATCATCATACCCGCCACACCGCCCACGCCCAATTTAACGCCTACCGGCTCAACAAAAGAAAAACCTCCCACATTTCGACCAACCTTCTCAGCAAACTCATTGTCCACACTAGCGGCCACAATCCAGAAGACGCCCGGCACAAGTTCACAACAAACCACAAAACAACAGCCGCCATTACAAAGACCGAAATCAGTGGCGCGTCAGTTGTCTGCGTTAGCATCGGCGGTGGCGGGCACAATAACTACAGTAGCCGCAGCACAACTGCAGCCGCCGCCGCCGCCGCCGCCAAACGGAGAGAATCAAATACCTACGCCGGCTACAGTTAATCAGTCAATGCGCACATCGCCGCACCACAGCTCAATTAATTTCACGCGCGGTGCATTAGCAGCCGCAACAGCAACGGCAGCAGCAACACCATCATCATTAACACGTTCAGCAAAATCACAATCGGATGTAGCTCATCAGTCGACTAGCGCTAATACGCCAGCCAAAACAGCAACAACAATAGCAGCTGCGCTTAATAATAATACAGCTGGCGTGACATTTACAATTGAGGATTGCGAATCGGATGGTGGCGTTAGCAGCGATTATATGCCTGGCTTCGATGCAACACTTCATCCGAGCAATGCAACCGCAATCAGTTCCATTAAATCCGCGACGAAACTCACACCCGCATATACGATTGCTGTCGGTACACAGACGCCACTCTCCTCATCGACAACAGCGTTGGTTACAGCCAGCACAGCACCCGCATCCACAACAGTCTACCCCTACTATCGTAGCGCCTTGACTGCCAGCGAAACAACGCCATATTTGCAAGGGTTTAGTTCACGCGGCCGCAGCGAGAGGAGCAGCATGAGATCGGTGGTATCAGGTGAGTAATTCGATAATGAATAATGTACATACTTAGATTAGAAATTATGGAAATCTCGTTAGCCTACATAATTAATATCCAATCCAATAGTCCAATAGGCAGTGATTAAGTGAAACTAGGGAAAATTGTGAGAGTCACCCTTTTGGGCGGTCATTGCAGAATGCACACCTCAAAGTGACGCAATGCTTTTCTAATGTGTACCACAGACGACTAGGAAGCTTCAGAAGGAATAAGGGCAGAGATCCTTGGACCCAATAACAAGATGTATGCTTCTAAGTATCGGGCAATATCTGAGCATATTTCAGGCGGAACTCTATGCCATTATCATGTCTGCGAAGTTAGACTTACGAAGGAACTACTAGAATAAGAGTTTTGGAAAGTTCAACAGAGAGGTCATCTTCATAATCTCGGGTTATGGCCGAATAATATATATTGCTTGTAACGCTCGCCCAAGGAGATGTCTTCTTAATTAGCCGTCCGCAGGAGCAGTTAGAGAAGTATAAGCTTAGGCAACGCGCATTCAGAGCGCTTCTGGCTAAACTGAACTGTACTAAAGCTGATAGGTTTTACACAAAATGATGAGTTTTTTATGCCCAAGAATCGTGTAGGTTGAAAGCTCTCCCTCATGGTGAGAGTTAGGCTTAGGGCTTCGCCGGAATCGGACCGTCTTACTGAACTTATCAAATCTAAAGCAGAGGCAAAAGCTCCAGAATAAATTAAACGTCTGGAAAGTACAAAAGTAGATAGTAAAATTCCCTCAGAATCCGATGAGCATCGAAGCATCGTGAACGCGTAACACCGAAGGTTAGCGTCGAATAGAAATTTACACTCAATATGGGCAATAGGAGATTGCTATTCGTTGCTGACACAAAGGCTTGGCAGGTTTTAGATAAGGAGCCTTTGCCCTTTTCGGACAAGTCAGAAAGATTAGAGCGCCCTTTAACAGGCCATCAACTAAATCCTCTGAAAATCTATTCCAAGCGGCAATCAATTTTAAGAGAAATGCGTTTTGTTCACAACTGGCGACATCGTGTTAGTAGTCTGGAAATTTAAGCTCTTTCATATATTTTTATTCTTATTAGGGTATACTAGCACTTCGACCTAGCTAGATCTATCAAAAATCTTTCGAGTATTCCGCTATTAATGTATAAGTTTATGACTTTCTTAGGTGTCGTGTTCTTTATTCTAGACAGAGGCGACAATCGCTTTCCGAAACATATGTATCTAAAAGCTTAAACAGACGGCAATGTTGATCCAGATTAACTGGGACTTAATCCGGACCAACTGCAGTTAATTCCCGAGTTGATCCGGATCATCGCTGCCGTCTGTTTAAGCTCTAAGACTGTATCTAATCTAACCTAACCTAGTTCCTTGGCTGCAAGCAGAGCTTCTTTCCCTGGGAGAGAAGAAAGCCGGAAACAGGCTCCGCTTTGCTCGCTATAAAAAAAAATTTTGGAAGTGAGCTTAACGATGCCTGTTTAATTTTTTGAAGAAAGTCACTTTAGCTAACTTATTTTGTAACTAATTACAGATTAACTCAAAAAACTATTCAGGAGCATTTAGAATAATGGCTGTATGTATTTACTTATTTTATTTTTATGTACATACATTAAGGTGCCCCACCAAAAAAGGTCGCGGGTTTTCCGCCGGAATTATGAAATTTATTATACTTAAATACTTACTGCCGCCAAAATATTTGTGGAAAATAAGTGTTGCATTTGCTGGACCGATTTTAAAAGACCTCCCAAAATTGAGTTTTTTTTATAAATAAATTTAATTTTTTAAATTAATTTTTTCCAAAAAATCATCTCAGGTCATACAAGAATTTAACCCTAAACAGTCTGCCTAAAAATATTTGAAAATTGTGTCAACGAATTCAAATAAAACTCGATTTTTTGAGGTATTTCAAATCGATCTAGCTCACATAAATCTTAATATTTTTCACGAAATCTTAAAAAATATAATAAATTTTGTAACGACGACGGAAAAACGGTAGTGATTTTTTTATTTAATAAATTGTTATGCACCCTAATGTACATACATTTTCTTAAAGAAACTAAACTTTATTTCGAAGAACTTTTACTTTTATTATTTCACAACACCTACTTATCAACCCTTTCAGCTTACATTCCCAGTTCCCAGGATCCCCTTGGCGATGCGCTGGCACAATATGAGCAACAGCAACAACAACAACAACATTATTTACGACCCAGTCATTCGGGCAAAGATTTAAGCGCTAGTTCCTCATTCATTTATCGCGATCACGTTGCCAATCAAATATATTCGGATGTGACGTCGGTACGTTCATTAGCATCGATTGGCATCGGTTCGACGGATGGACGTAGATTGGTGATTAGACGAGTGCCGCATACCCCGCATGAACTATTCAATATGGTGCATCCACCGACGCCACCGTAAGTACATATATACATATGACAGTAGCTTAAGTTTTAAGGGGTTTACTTATCAATAGTTACATACATAGATACTACGAAAATGTATGCTGAATGTGGCTTACTTTGAGAGCTTTACCTAATACTCGAACAAGTATGTAAATATGCACGTGCATATGCGATAATTACTGTCATTTGTGATAATTATCGATAGGGGACATATATTTCACTGTTTTAAAATTACCTCAAAGTTTCGTAAACAATTGAAGTTATTTATATGAGTATTGGATATAATTTCATTCTAAGTGTGAACTTAAGTAAGTACACGCCAAAAATAACAAATGTATTTGTTTTACAGATAAAAAATACCGGGCTTAAAATATTTCTATGAAAATCTGTATATGAATAGTTTCTTAATGGAAATACATACATACACACATATGGACTTGTGTACATTATTCAAATTCTCAACTTTTTTCATATTCCTCTTTTTTGGAGTAATACACATTTTCACCAAAACCTTGACTGCAGTTAAGAGCTCAGATAAGTTCCAAGAAAGTTATCGGGTGATCGGCAAGGTTTACTTCTTACTTCTGGATTTTTTACTTTCGTTTTCTTGTACTTAATATGAGCAATTTCCCCCTTCGCTCGTAATTGCTTTATGTTGGTGGCTTCCACATCAATCGTGGCACCGTAGTTGCTTCTCAGGCCTGCTGCCGTAGTAATGCAGCATCCAACACAACCCTCCAATCACGAAAAAGAAAGAGACGAGGTTAGAGCAAGGAACCTTGTCGAACCCCGCTGTGAAGTTCGGCGGTCTCAGACAGCTTTCCATTGTGAAGTAGACGACACGTAGCTCCGTCGTATATGGATTTAGTTACAGTTTTTTCGGGCACTGCTGTACGGGGCAAGGCTGCTCAAAGGCACTCTCTATGAACACTATCGACAGCCTTTTTTAAATCGACAAACATCCAATGCAGATCAGCTCTGAATTTGGCACACTACTCGATGATGAATCTCACCGTGTTTATATGGTCTGTGCAGGACAATCTCGCCTTGAAACACGCCTTAGAATTGTCGATAGTAGAATTTAAATGTTTCATTCACGCCAGTTATCACAATTAATTCATCTGCAAAAGTCGGAGTGTCGTCAGATAAAACGTGGTTCAGAACTGACTCAAAGTGCTCTGTCCATCTAGCATGTTGCTCCTCTTCCGAATGCTCTACATAGATTACCATGTTCGCTCCTCACAGGGTGCTCGCTACTCTGACTAGGCTATTTATATGGCTGCGTTTGTCGTGTCTTATACTCAGTTTTGTTGCAATATTTTTTAAAAAATCACGGATAGATCAGATCCCCTAGAAAATCGTACATAACCCAGCAAAAAATCGGTAATCGCTTTTAGTGGTAACGTGTTCTAGAAGGCATAGCGTTGTAATGCCTTCGAATTTTTTCACTTCTTTTAGGCATTGTAGGTAATGCAAAGTAGAATGTCATACAATATTTTATTTATTTCGCTTCTTTGTTTCATTTTGGGGAATGCAAAGTAGAATGTCCTATAATATTTCTTTCTTAATTCGCTTCTTTGCTTCATTTCAGAGAATGCGAAGTAGAATGTCCTACAACATTTTATTTTTTTTCGCTTCTTTGCTTCATTTCAGGGCATGCAAAGTAGAATGTCCTACAATATTTTTTTTTTATTTCGCTTCTTTGCTTCATTTCAGGGAATGCAAAGTAGAATGCTACATCGTAGCCAGCTGAAAAATAGAATGAATATCCAAAAAATCTTTTTCTACCGTTAGTTTCTGTGGAAATTTGTCTCGCATAAAAATCATGTTTTGCTTTGTTCAATTTGCAGCGAAGTTGAAGTCAGTCAATGAAGTGAAGTACATGAGTGAGGAAGTACAATTTTAAGCTTAATTAAATATGCATGTATGTACATACCGATTTTTAAGTAAAATCTAAATACCCAAATACATACATATGTATGTATAAAAACTGATTTATACAAATTTTAATTAATTTTAATCTTTTAACACATTTTCTGATTTAATATATGTAAATAAGTATGTACTCATCTGGGCATTCTACATTAGTTTCTCTGTAAGGCATTCTTTGTTCGCTTCTCTGGATTCTGTTTATCCATGCGTTCTCCCTTCGTTTGAAGGTAATGCTGCGGGTAAGGGCTTACCGCCAATGACATGCCCATGTTAAAATAAGGCCTTCCTGAAGCGAAAGGGTAAGCGATTCCCATCGCCTTGCTCGTTTCCACTTTCGCTTCTGTGGTAATCGTGTTTTTTGCTGGGAACTGCCACGCGCGTTAATTCTTAAGTGCTTTATTGCACCGCACCTCATTTATGAGCTAAAGAACACTACAATTCAAAATACAAATTTCTTCAACTCAAATAGCCAACTGCGGTCAACAATTGTTTTTTTCATAAACATATTTTTTATTGACTTAATAAGTCTAAATTGTTTTCACGCCGAATTATTAAGGTGAGAAAGTTTGTATATGCTATCAAAAATAAATAAATAAAATAAATTAGACTAACCAAAATATTAAATAAAGGTTTACGCACAAATATTTGCGATACGGCAAACATAATTTTAACACCACATTAAAAACCGCTGGACAGTGCAATGAAAATAAAAGAGCCATATGGCAACAGCGGCGGCACACAACAGAGATTCGGGCAGATGGGTAGTACGTCAGCCGAAAATCGAAGTCACTATTTTATTTTTTTTTTAATCTGCAACACAAAAGCGTGTAATAACAATTCGTTTGCATAGAGTTGTTGTGTGTCTATAAGAATGCTCCAAATTGGAAATACAAACCCTGTTTTAATGGATTTACACAGTGTGCGCTAAAATTAAGTGCGCTTAAAAAGGTTGTTAGTGAGTAGCCCAGTTAATTTGCATTTGCTACAAACTTATTTAAATTGTCAATTAACAAGTTAAATAGGTATGTGATTACAATAATTTAATAAACTAAATGAACTATTTGTATACATATAGATATCGAACAGTTCAAAGTTGTTTTGTAAAGGTTTCAAGATTATTAGCGCCTATTGGAAATTACAGTCGCAACGACTACGGCACCAGATACGGACGGCTTTCGAAGTAAAGTGAAGTTAATGCAATCCCCCCCTCAAAAAAAAAAACGCTAAACGCGCTACTAAAAGTGATGAAGATGGAAAGGAAATGATTTGAAAAAAGTAGCATCCTTGAAAGCGGGATATTGTTGCAAACAAAAAAGTATCGCGCGATAAAAATAAACGCAACGCTTTGAATTTCTAATTTAACGTAGACTAGCGGCTTTTAAAAGTTGCAAAAATCTAAATAATATAAAAATATAGTTTAACCTGCGAAAACCAAAAAAAAAAAAAAACTCTCGACTATCCACCACCGCCTTTGTGTTCTCACCGAATCTTTCGCATATCCAGCGCCTCAACATTCGTTCGTTCGGCACCATGACGCCACGCGCCAATGCAGAAGTCGAAACTGCTTCAACAAAACACTCGGAATATTCCTTTTATCGTTTTAATCGTATTGCCAAAGTGTAAGTTTTTTTCTTTTAAACAGAAATAGCTTAAGAATACCAAACTGTGCATACTTAACGTGCCGCGTTATATTTATTGCATAAAAGGCAGTGAAACATTTTCACGTGATAACTTCGCCGCCAGCGATTACATCATAAAATTCAAATGCATTCATTGTTCATCGTTTGCCACCCGTGTCAATATGCTTTTCGTTCGTTTCAAAATGTGTGAAAATCCTTTTTGTTAATTGTTCGAGTTTTCTATGTAGTACATATAATAATCGAACAATGTTTGCCTAAATATTTAACAGTGATCGGTAAAACGGAGCAAAACAAACGCTGTTGGTTCTTTTAATTTGCATTCAAGTATTTAAAAGCCAATGAATTAAATGTTAAAAGGCTTGTTTATAGCAAGTCGTATTTCTTGTGAGTCACACTGTAGTGCATATTGAACAATTTTAATATTTTGTGAATTCTCTATGAAACTACATAGTTATTTTAATTAGTTGTGAAACAAATTTCGAGTTTGAAGTAAGTTAAAAAAAGAGGACGATCTGAAGCAGTGACGATCAAAGAGACCATTTACTATATATATACATATATATACATTACATATGTACGTCTTCATATAAAATTTATGAAATTATGTAAAAACTTTGTGCCGCGGGATAAGTTTTGATCGTGACTAATCTAAAGGCAAAAATGTTGATTGTGGATAACGGAAGCATTCTGCAAGTGAATAATCTGAATCTCATGTCACGCCTTAGTTTATTTATGTGTTGGGTCTACGTTAAGAGCTGAGTGAAGAGAAGAACATGGGCATCTCACACAAGTGTGTGTATGTGACCCAAACATTTTGCCTTCCAAATACTGCCGAAACGCACTAGAATATTATTATTTGATAATTTTTCTTCTTGTATCCAAAATAATGAGTATGTTGCGATATCATCCCCCTTATGTCAGAATTTACCAATTTTAAGGTATTGGGTTGACTTAATTAACCTTTGGATGTTCTATGTTATACCAAAACCCAGAATACCACGCGTACACGGAAACCACATATTTTACAACGTCAATTAGATGAATGTAGAATTAAGTCTAGTAAAAAAAACTTTCGAACTTTATTTCCCAAAATTTTCATTTTTACACATTCATGTTTCTGCCATAAGGGGGACAATATTTAATATAAATGGAAGATATATTGTACCTCCTGTTATTTATGAGTTATGAATGTTTTACCAGTAGACTATTTTATAACAATTTTTAGAAGTACAATAATTTTTAAAGCTGATTTCGGAAAAATTATGTTCTCCTATTAGAGTGTTTTCAAAAGCTTACAGTCCGTTGTTGAAGCAAAAATTTGAACATTTTTATACCGGCTAACGTTGGGGCATTGATTTCAAAAATGGAATCAAAAAATAATTCCGCGTCCATTATATTGGATTTCAATCGTTTTTATTTGTTTTCTTTCGCGAAGTATGAAAATTTTAATGAAAACTAGCAAATACCCGGCGTACTTCACTGCGCCTTAAAAGTATTTTTGTGCTGTTTAATACCCATCTTGTAACATTTTATTTATTTTTTCAATTAAATTGAATACAATTTTTCAAACAGGCGGCAACCCTCTTCAAACATATTTCCGACAGAAAACTTTCCTAAACATCCTCAGTTTGACACGCATATTGCAATATTCAATTTACTTTATCAATTAAAATAATTAAAATTTTCAAACAGGTGGCAACCTTCAAAAAAATTGTTTCTACTGTAAGCCTTCTTAAATGTCTTTCTTTTGACAGCCATATTGAAATATTTACTTTATCTAGTCAATTTACGTAAACTGCTATTTTCAAACAGGTGGCAACTTTATAATTTTTTTCCTTCTATATTTTAAGTTAGACCTCTAGCAATACACAGGTGGAAACTGCATTCAATTAAATGCATTAGTTTTCGAGACAAAAATTTTAAAAATTTTGGATTTGGCTAAATGTTTTATTTTGCCGGTCCCGAGAAATGATTAATACATTTTAAAAATGCAACCGCTTACCAAATTTCAGTCAAATATCTCGAGAACTTAGGGACTTGCTTGCGTTCGCACAGCACATACAGACGAGCATGGCTAAATCGACTCAGCTCGACGTTCTGATCGTACTTCTTCTGCTACTTACAGACATACGAACAAAGTTATAATATTTTTGAAATTTTATTTCATTAAAGGAATAAAAATCGGTATCTCGTACAAGTGTTTATGTTTGTGAAGAGCTATGATCAGAAACAAACGCAGAGGGCTTTTACGAGTCGTCTAAATATTTACCATTTTCTACGCTATACTCCAACATAAACGCATCCCTAAAGGGTTTTACTTACGAAAAATGTCGTGAGTGCAATGTGGTGACATGGTCGGTCTGCTGGGTCTACCAGGGTTAATGCTGCTCGTTATATAAAGGTCTATTGCAACCAAACTCTTGCAGCAAGGGGTTGGACACTAGGCTTGGAAGCCGTTACGAACAAATCAGCACTAAAACCATTTAACCATTCCACGATTTTGTAGCAACAAAAAATTCTTAAATAAATTTTTTTTGCGAAAAATTAGTCAGTGGTAAATTTCTTTCTATCGAAAAACGTAAATAAGAAATTTTTAAATAATTTATATTTCCATGGAACTTGGCTTAAATTTGATAAACACAATAAATTCCACTCTCATTAGAGTTTTTGAAAAAACTTTGCATTGCAAAAATCATTAACAGGAATAATTTGTAATGATTTTACAGATCTTTTAATCAGTTAGATAAGTCAAGGATCTAGCTTAGTATAGGCTTACACTTACATAGCTTCAATAGCCACTAATAAATCTTTCAACATCCCATTTTCGCTCTTTCAGTCTTCCGGGCGTTGATGATGATGACAACGATAGCTTTCTGGATCCATCTGACGATGCGGTCAATTTAAAGCCACGTCAACAACATTGGGCCAACAAAATGCAATTCGTGCTAGCCTGCATAGGATACTCAGTGGGGCTGGGCAATGTCTGGCGTTTTCCCTATATGTGCTATAAAAGTGGAGGAGGTGAGTAGACATACATACATAAGTGAATGACTAATGCTTTTAAATGTCAAAAAAGTTACTTAATACCTATGTAAGTGTATGGCAGCTTGTATGTAGGCAGCGCATTTATAAAAACAAAAAAAAAAAATCTCAGCCATTACTCCATGACTAAATGAAAAGTGACATTTGAGATTCTCAATCAACAGCTTAACGCACTCAAATGCTAGTTACGATTTGTTTTTCACACTTTAAACTGCAAACATATTTGATTTGTTGTATTCAATTGTTGTTTAGTACGTCCGGTGTGTGGAAGTCTTTAAGTGTAATTGACGAGCATTTTAGTAATAAAAGTTTTTGACATAAACGTCTCTGCAGATAACTTATGAATGGTCATAAATACTACTTAAAAAGTTTAGCATCTGCGATTTTTCATGCTTATCATGTGAGCGGTGAACAAAAACAAAATGGACAAAATGTGACATGTAGACGCTAGTTAGCATAAATAATGCTACATTTAACTAAAGGCTTAAGCATATGATTTTAAGAGCTGAGAAAATATTACACCTTGCGACAGTAAATTTTACACACAAACAATTTGATATATATTCGCGAAACCATGGGCCAAATATAGTAAAACTACGTTTTTATTTTTTCTCTCTGACGTCAGGATTTTTTTTTTTTTTTTTGAAGGACTTTGAAATTGGAAAAATATAATTACCTACTTCAAAAAATTATTTAAAAAAATTTTGTGCAATGTAGAAAAACAGTGTGACTATCAAATTCAAAGAGAAAATTCTGTAGAATTAAGGCCAATTAAATTTTTTGGTGCATACGGACGATTAAGTATTGAAAGTGTCCTTTTAACATTTTATCATTGAATATCCTTGAAATTTGCCAATAATCACTGGACCACATCCTCGAATTTCGACATTCTAACTTTATTCACTTAAAAAAATAAAACTAATTAAAAGGAAATTTTCAATACGTATTCGTCCTTGTGAACCAAAAAATTTAATGGTTTTTAATTCTACGGAATGTTCTCTTTCATTTGGTACCCATGCTGTTGGAACATTGGAATGAATTTTTTAAATAATTTTTGGAAGTAATCACAACTTTGAAACTACAAAATCCTTTTGAAAAAAATCCTGATGTCAGAGAGAAAAGCTAAAAATGCAGTTTCACTATATTTAGCCCATAGTTTCGTGAGTATATTTATTGCTTCATGTGTCTCGAAATTTTTTTGTTTTTTCCACACTGTGTTATGAGCAAATACTGTTTTATCTATTTCTTAACAAAAAAAATAATACATTTGAGGCGCGCATTTTTTTTATACTATTTTAATTTCAATAGGGCATATTTATTTAAAAACATTTTTAAAAACTAATTTTTTTATTTTATTTCAACCGTGCCTCATTAAACTACATTTTTTTTAACCAAGATCGCCGTACACCCCTAAAGTATGTTTGCAAGGCAATTTGGAAAAGAAAAACTCTTTGGTAGAACAATACATTTTTTTAATTGTTCTACCGCAATAATCGAAATACTTTCTTAGCAAAAGTTGGATTTTCGGCGAGTTTTAATTTACTGACATTAGGGTGGTACGTTAGTGGGATAAGAACTGACATCTGATGTGTAAGTACCAGAACGGGGTATTTGAGGTCAATGAGCTTTGGGAAAAAAAAATTTTGTCCTCGTTATATCATACTTTAAGATTCGACTGTAAATGCCGTAGATATGACGAATAGTGTAAAAAGGCGATCTCTACGTTCGCCCAAAAAATCAAAATTTGATCCTCTGTATGTACAGTTTTTCTGTATTTAAGAAAAAAGCGGTATGTTTGTGCGCGCATCACTCGGAAACGAATGCATGGAATTGAATGCAGTTTCCACCGGTGTAATGCTAGAGGTCTAGCTAAAAATATAGAAAGAAAAAAGGTAAGAGGGTTGCCACCTGTTTGAAAAATGCAGTTTAAGTAGATTGATAAGTAAATATTGCAATATGGCTGTCAAAAGAAAGAGGTTTATAAAGGTTTACAGCCGAAAAATTGTTTTTAAAAGGTTGCCACCTGTTTGAAAATTTTAATTTAATTTAATTGATAAGATAAATTGAATATTGCAATATGGGTATCAAACTGAAGAGGTTTAGGAAAGTTTACTGCCGCAAACATTTTTTTGAGGAAGATTGCCACCTTTTTGAGAACTTACCTTAGTCTCCGGTGTGTACGGTTATTTTTTTCTATTACGGTCTATTGTACATAAAATATCATACAAAAATGTACATGTATTTCTTTCATTAATTTCATTTATTCATTTTTGATTTGAATTGCTTTTAACTCTTTCGTTTTTCTATTTGTTTTTTTTTATTATTTATCATTTTCAGGTGTGTTCTTAGTACCTTATTGCATTATTTTGTTTATATGCAGCATTCCTTTGTTATTTATGGAATTATCAATTGGTCAATACACCGGACGTGGACCAATTGGAGCGTTAGGACAACTATGCCCGCTTTTTAAAGGTAATATCCACAATTTGATTTAATTTTAGACCTATTTACATATGTATGTAGCTTTGTGCTTTGAAATTAAGGAAAAAGCGACTTTTGTTTTGAAATTTATCACATTTGAGACTACTTTAAGTAGATAAGTGCAAAAAACGGGTTAGACCACTTCTGCTCTCATGGCCTCATATATTTATTGAGAGTTTTTTCGATTTAGTTTTATCCATAAAAAAAAATATTTCTCTTTGAGTCCAATTTAAAATTGTTCAAAATAAATATTTGCCTTCATTGGCTGTATTTCTTTATTCATTCTGAACGTTTGGAATAAACTTTTTTGTTTACTTATTCTTTAGAACGTTCCTCATGATATGTTAACGTATATTTCAAAAGTGTTCTGTTTATTCCGGCTGTGAAATGGGATTATCCGGAATGTATAAAGAAACGCAGCCATTTTCTAAGCACATATTTGAAGTTTTTGTATCACTTTATGATTTTTAATGAATAAGTCCTTGGTACAAAAAAAACTGTCACCGAAGTACTATTTACTCTCGGTTTCTCTTATACCAGCATCAGCTGCTTTTCAAATGCAATCAGGCTCGACATTCGGTAGTGATTGTGGCAGAAAACATAGAAAAGTATATTCATTCTTGTCATTAGACCTACTTTTCTATTCTAAAAGATTACCTTTGTAGTTTTTAAGCTATATTACTTCTGTACTCGCCTCGTCTTGGTCTAGTAGGGGGACTTAACCTTCGTGCCTATTTTATGGGTTCTTCTTCGCCAAATGCGCCATCTATGTATTCAAAAGCATTGAGAAGTGTTTCCTCCATATCTCAAGTGTACTCTGCGTATACTAGCGCTGCGATCTGGTTGATCTATTAGCCAATCTCAAACTAATTATAAAGCTTAGCACTCATCTTCCATATACTTGATGGAGACAGTTAGATAAGCTGGCTAGCCTCTATGTGGCTTCGCAGAGACCATTTAAGTCCATAGCGTTACCAGATAAACTACAACCACATTAGGCAGCTAATAACTGAGTTCCATGAGCAATGTTCAACAACATCGCAGTCCTCTTGGCAATCTGGAACACCTTAGTGTACCCCATCTTGGCAACGGTATCCAGATTAAGCAGAAAGCCTGCTCCCGCTTGAGGCAGGACACTCGCAGATGACATATTTTTTGCCACTGGTCAGAGCCAGTTTTGAGGGCGCGCAAGAAGAGAAATGCCAGCAGACAACGTCCCACCTTTCTCTTGAGGGATAGGATAAACTTCGTGAGCTTTTTCTCATACGCTCTACACATAATCCTGCAGCCTTGTATTCCACATCTTCTTCGCCTTCCGTATCAGGGGCAGGTCCGGCTTTCCGTTAAATCTTACTTAAAAAGTTAGCGAATTCTTTTTGTGTTTTTGGTATATAGTATAACGTATGGAAAAGTCCATTAATAGACCTTTTTGAATTTTAAACCAAATTTTGTTCAGGTTTCAATTTATGAAGGTACATTTAAAATTAAAAATTTAAAATTCAAAAAATAAAATCTCTTGATATTTTTAAGTGGCTGATGTCGTTAATCCTTTTCTAATTCATGTATAATCCTTACTTAAGTAGGTAGTAAGGATTACTACGGTAAGTAGTAAGGATAAGACATGGATTATACCCGGATTAGTCACATGAGTCACTTAACAATAGTAACAGTTTTTATTTTTTGAATTGTGCTGTTATTGCTTTGTTTTAATATTTCAAACTTTCAAACATTTTCAATCACCATATCAAGTGCGACCACTAGAAGGCCAGTACGTATTATTTATGAGTACATATAGCCACGATGCATAGACAAGTATGTTTCGGCAGCCAAATATGAATGGCACCAATGTACGAGTACAATATTCGAAAATACAAAGATAATCTAATTACACGTGCTATACAACAAAATTTACAACCAAATGAAAAATTGTTATTGTTATGGCAAAATGTGTAACAATGAGTGCACACACATTTATGTACATATGTTCTAATATACCTTATATACGATTATTTATCAACAACAATGATCTGTCGACCTTGTCCCTGACCAACCTCGCACACCAGTTTGGTAGCAACAGGTTACTAAATATTTTCCGCATAGCAGTTTTGAATTACTTACAGAACATTTTGCAAAATCAACTCACAACACTGATCTAATTTCAGCACATGTGTGCCACACTGAGAGAAATAACGCATAGTAAAAATTAATACTTCATATTTGGATTATCGTTTAAAAATGTTCGTATTTAAAAATAATAGGGCTGTTCAGGATCTTGTGTATATGCTCTTGCATTTGCATATTCGTTGCATTTGTAAATTCACGACAATAAAATGCACATGGTTGCCATGGTAGCAAGCATAAAATTTTCCAAATGCAATTCCAACTGCAAATCCCACTCCATTTTCACAACATCCTGAACTGGCGTACTATTTTCATACAAAAATTTATTACGCACATATTTGACTGTTCACATCTGAGTATGTACAAATGTATATGTAAGTGTACATACCCCTGCAGTAAATCGTGCTAGTTCAGAACCAGCGCAGAACTAGCTCTTTAAGAAGCGATACTGGTTGTCGACCTATCCCAACGCAATGCTTTCAACTGTGTCTGGCGATGTCCTACGAAGTGGAAATAGTCACCGCTGCAGAACTTTCGAACTAATTCTGCACAGGTTCCATTTTCGACAGTTCTGGGACAATAAGTTTTTTATGAGAAAAAAATTTAAAACTAATTTACTGGATATTTTTTTCTTTTATGAACTGTTTTCATTTTGGACAGATCTGCGGCAATAAGTCTTTTATGAAAAAAATTTTGATTATTCCATTTTTTGATTTTTTTTAATTTTTTCTGTTCTTTTACAGATTGCATTTTATTTAATTTTTTATTCTTTTATTTTATTTATATTAAATTTGATCATTTTCTCTTCAATTTTTAAGCGGCACTCAACAATTTAAATTTACCAACGATGTTAGAGTCAGAGGTCCTCCCGCTGAGCTATTTTAGTGCTGTACGAGAAGTGAGAATTTGTGCATTTACTTCTCAACAGAGCACAAGTAGCACACCAAAAGTTTCAACTGTCCCTCTCTGCAGCCGTTTTGCACTAGTTCAGAGATAGTTCTGAAGTGTAGAGGGCGGAACTAGCGCTTTAACAGCCTGTCTCTAAATTTTATTGCAAGGTACGCATCCCAACCATGCAGAGCGGCGATAACACACACATACATACATAGCAAATGTTTATCCGTATAAATCGCGTGCTGTGGTTTTTTAGTTTTTGTCTTGATTATTCACTTCACGGATGCTTTTTCAGAACGAACGCAGTAATTTTAATATGCGCGTAATTTAATTGAATATTTACAAATATACAGTACTTTCGTTGACGTTTATAGTAAGATCAACTACGTTTCTATTTGATTTTAATATTTTTTCCCCTCAGTGTATGAATATACTAGCTTCTATATCCTTGTGAATTTTCCGCTTTCGCTAGCTTTTATTGAAAAGTGATACAATTTTTTTTATGGTTCATACATACTAAATATGTATATGTTGCTGCATTAGAAATATGTATTTATATATGTATGATGTATCACAGCCAGATTTGTAATATCCATGTTCATTCACACATACTCATGTTTGTTTGTGTTTTTTATGTTGATATATGGTAATTAGCTGAATTATCAGACTTAACATTATTTGACAAGGTGTGAAAAGGTATAAACGATACTGACGCGAGCAAAAGAGCAACAGAGATACATACAGTATCGGTCATATCAATAGCATCCCCATTTCAAAGTGATATTGTTTGCCACTTATGTATGTTTAATTCTTTATTTTTAAGAATTTTCAATTAAAATACAGTTAGTTCTCTAACAAAAGCCATATTAATCCAAGTTTATAACTTTTTTCTCAGAAGTGTTAGACATTTTTTGAGTACACAGTTTTATAGCCCATTCAATTTTAGTCTAATAATGTGCAAGTTTCAAGTAGCTAAAAATTACCGTGAATTTTTCTAGATTTTTTCGCATTTGCTCCATATAACGAATAAACACAATTTATTTTTTTATGAAAGAAACCAGCAATACCTTCGGCGAAAAAAGTTCTAAAACATCAACGGTATATGGATTAAAAAAGTATAGTATTCTCGTTTTTTATATATAAAAACAATCATAAAAAATTCATCGATTCTCCTTCTACTCAAGTAAATAAATACTTACAACAACATCTTGACAAAAAATAAGATTATTATGGATTTTCTGAAAGTTTATCTCGGAAGGCACTTTATCGATTTTTACCAATCCCTATTCATTAAGTTTCGGTTAAAAACACCCTTGGTTATCATGTATTGTACATTATTTACTTATTAAAAAACGGGTTCGGAGACCAGACTATACTTTCCTTGTGTATTTTGATGCGCTGAACCCGAATCTGAAATCTTTTTCGCTCCATCGCGGTAGAATTTTATCCTAATCTCAGCGACACGTTTTTAAGGTTAGGAAAAATCCCGACGTTCCACTTTTTTTCATAAAAAAACTCAAAAAGCGCACAAGTAGGGAAAAATCTCCCCTACAAAATTCTAAGATGGCAAAGATGTGTCACGTCAACAAATGCATTCTAAATAGCCAAACGTGTGTATGCATATACATTAGGGTGGTCCAAAAATGCATGTGAAAAAAGTTAAGTCGGAATTTTAATGCCAAAAAAATACACCCCTGTTTTTATTTTGAAATGAATAAAATATTTAGAGGTCGCTCAAAGCGCTCAAAGTTTTCCATGTATTTTGTATGTGGAAAAAAACAGTTTTCGTGGGAACGGTATAGAATTCTTGAAAATCGATATTTTTTTGATCGGAAAACTTTGTTTCTCTTCAGGAGGCTATCAATATTAATACCCAATTGTTTATTTTATTAATACTGGCGATTTTTGTGGGTCCCCACATTGCATTTTTTTTTTGTTTTTAGGGTCCTATAAAAAATAGTTAGTATTAGAAGACGGTTAAATAAACAATTGAGTATTATTACTTAAAGTCTCCTGAAGAGAAACAAAGTTTTCAGATGGAAAAATATTGATTTTCAAGAATTCTATACCTTTTCTAAGAAAACCTGTTGTTTTCCCATATAAAATAAGTGGAAAACTTTGAGCGATTCCTAAATATTTTTTAATTTTAAAATAAAAAAACAATGGTATAATTTCTTTCGGTACAGAACAATTTTAGGGTGTGAGAGCATTCAAATTCCGACTTTAGTTTTTTTTAGACCACCCTAATATGCATGCAAACATTCATACTACATACATATGTACATATGTACGACATTTAGTATGTAACTTATAAATATTAATGAAAATCCATAAACCACAACAGAATCCATTTAATTAGACGCCTGCCTCTATACTCATTACAAATTCAAAGCTCGCTTCAAATATTACAATTTGTTCAGTGGTTAGAATTTTCAAATATTAAATGTCTAGACTCTGGAATTGAGGCAAAAAGTATGAATATATGCAAATACTTAAATAAATATGTATATTTGTAGGTGTATGTATATGAAAACTGCATATATGAAATTAGTAAATGCATACCATAATAATGTGTGGATGTAGTTAATTTTAATAGAGCAATAATTTTAACACCTACTCTTCCTCGTAAAATTATAATGGCAATGTAGAATTGCGCTAATAAAATCCGGGAAATTTTTGTAATAAGATTCTATAGCTTTTAAAATGCTTTCAAATGGAAGCGTACACTTTTAAGATGAATCTATTGGCAATCACGGTTGATCTTTCCTTAAAATATAAGGTGACGCCGGGTTTGGTTAAATAGATTAGGTTAGGTTAGTTGGTCGATCCCAATTGAAGACACATTCGGTTGTGCTTTGTGATAACACTTGATTTTCATTGCTAACCACTGTCCAATCGAATCAACAACGCGAACCAATCACTAAGCTACGGAGACGGCACTGCTAATTTGTGAAGACATCTGAGACCTGCCTATTTACACCCGCATGTAATGAGTCCATTCATCTCAGCGAAGCATCATCGCAGTTAGCGCGACCTTATTTCCGTGAGAGATATTGAGGGTCCGTTTGACAACGCTACCTTTGACTCTATGTACCCTGCGACCACAAGACATTGAGTGGACGAAACCATCATAAGGTGGATTCACTTCATGTTATCTAGAAGATTCCTGACTGTGGTGACTGAAGCTTGCCTTTGTACCATGGCAGAGGTTGGGAGGGGGAGGCCCTCAGGGCGGAATGCTCTCAGCTCTGTTTTGGTGCTTGGTAGTGGACTCCACACTAACCGAAATACAAGACTTCGTTGACATCCAGCTGATCTTTGTGCACTGTCATCCCGAAGTTTTTCAGAATTGTACCGCGAGTCCCGTGGGTCACGAAATCTATCACTAAGAAAAATTCACATGTCTTTCAAATGAATTTTAAATAACAAAAAAAAAAATACTGAAATATCTGGCATCTTCCGATTATTCTGTTTTGATTTCCTGTTCGTTTTCATCCAAATAAAACATAAAAAAACATCGTTTTTAAGGAAGATTTTCTGAATTTGCGGAGGTTGCGTTTTTTATCGGGATTGTCGGGAAAGGATTTTGGTCCAAACCGGTCGCAAAATTTCACATACCTTGCCGATAGCGCCCATCCTGGCCAATTTGAAATCAGTACCGTGGGTCCCGATATCTCGCGCCCTTTTCTAGTCGCATGCACTGAGAATCGACGAGATACTGTCTCTTTCTGTCAGCAAACTGCTAAGATTCATAAAAGAGTCTAGAAAGTTTGCAGAGGAGCAACGAATTCCCACCCCACCTTTATATCTCTGTCCTCTAAATCCTGTCTCTAGGCCTTAAATACAATGGCCAATACTTCCTGAGTGCTCGGAAATTTTTTTTTTGGTTTTTCCGGTCACCCACAATTTTATTCCATTCCAATTCCACTGTGAGAGAACTGTCATAGAAGCGTTACATCTGCCAAAGGTGTTAGACACCTTCTATTTCACGCTAATGAAATAAATTGGGACTTCCTCTTGCCCCCATGTCTCAAACGGTGGACTGCGAATTATCTGTGTGCCGTTGTGGTGCCCTTTTTTCGCTTTTGTTTATGTAACTGTTACAAATCGAATCTCTCCTAGCCACCAGAGGGAGTTTCCATGAGCTCATAGATTCACGATTCATTGATATTGCCGTCCGGTAAAGCGATTAATGACCAGTGCTTAAAAATAAATGGTTGTCTCCACGACCTATCTTGCTATTTTACCTGCTACGCAAGTGCCGCAATAAACTTCCATAGCAGCCTATCTTCCGCAACTCCTCTGGCATGCCGTTTACGATCCCTATCTCCGGCAGATGAGAAGAGATCTCCAAGCTTGCGATACATGAGCCTTATTAGGTTAGTTTCAACCACGAGCTTATCTGCGAATTTTATTACTTCCTGCGGTAGGACGTTGTTAAAAGTCCGCTCGATGTTGAGGAAAGCCGTTAGTGCTAAGTTTTTCATGAAGAAGGCTTCCACTACACACTTTAAAATTGCTAGTAGAGCGGTCTCCAGAGACCTTCTTTCATTGTAAGTCCGTTGAGCTTTAAATAGACAATCTCAAAGAAACTCAGCTCCTATGTGCAGATAAATATCAGTGTCTCAGCGTCCTTAGATAAAACATGAAAGCACTTTCTGGTCCGCGAAGTAAGCGCTTCCTTGACGACTTTTCAAGCTCTGGGAATATAGCCTCAACTCATACAATTGGCATATATATAAGAGCCAGCCACCTACGCAACACCTCCAGTTCTTGCAGCTGTGCAGGAATCAGGCTGTGCGATCCGGCGAAGCAGAAGTATTTGAACGAGTTTATCGCCCATGTCCGGTGACGTATCCAGCAGGTCGAAATGGGCCCTGCAACTTTCGTGCCTTGCCCCGGGTATGGAATTCAAAGAAAATGGCATCAATGATTTAGCGATTTTCCACTGCTCAAAGTCCTGTCTCGGCTCTCGGTAGCGCAATGGAATTTTTCTTATTTCGGATTTGTAGATTCCCAGTCCAGTTCAAAAAAATTCGGAAGGCATTTTGCTTCTTTAGACCATAATGAAGGCATCTGCTTGAAGCCGTCATATCAGAGCTCCGCAGTTCGCCAGGAGGGCAACCCTCAGCATTTCTGTATGTACATAGAAGTGAAAACTGCGATAACTGCAGTACCAGATTTCTTAAGCGTTTTCTAGTAGAGTGCACTTCGTCCAGAGTAAATTGAATTTACATAAGAACCCATCAGTCCTATATAAAAGATACTAACTCAGATATTGTTACAGGAGTTTACAGAAAAACGTTTTTATAGCATTTTATTTCTTAATTGTTACTTAATTTAAATTGCTTTTATTTAATTTCTTATGCTTTCAGGCGCTGGTCTTGCTAGTGTAGTTGTATCCTTCCTAATGTCCACTTATTATAGTGTCATCATAGGTTATTCAATTTATTACTTTTTCGCATCATTTAGACCAGACATGCCATGGATTGATTGCAATAACAGGTACATGTTTCTTTTTCCTCTAAAATTTTGTATACATTTGGCGTTCTTCGAGGTTCGGAACTTTTAACATATATCTCGAAATTAATCTTATATTTTAACCCCTTTTTTACTATTGTTTTAGGTGGAATACGCCAGACTGTTGGGTATCGCAAGGACCTTTCAAAGATACTTTTGCACCAAACACATCACGCACACCGTCTGAAGAGTTTTTCGAGTAAGAAAAATAAGTTTTCGGCAATTTTTTTATTGAAAAAAATAAAACATCACTGTTTTTCATTTTTTAAATTCACGTAATTACTTTCAGAAACAAAGTTTTACAAATCAGCCCTGGTATTGAGTATCCAGGTGCAATGCGTTGGGAATTGTTTGTCTGTCTCATATGTGCCTGGCTTATGGTCTACTTCGCCACATGGAAATCGATCAAATCATCGGCGAAGGTAAATTAAAATGCAACCGTAATAATGCAAGAAAAAATTTAAAGTAAAATGACTACATAGATTTCAGGGTTAGTTCAGATTACAAAGTGAGGTCTTTATACTTCTACTCGGAGGTATATTTGCTCAATTTGATAGGTCCGATAGCTTCACTTTCATTGTCTTTACCAAGCGGATGAAACGCGAGATCCCAAGATCGTCCTTTCCTTGAGAGCTGGATATTGGCATAGGAAATAGTGAATTCTTTCCTACCTTCTCATTACAAACTTTTAACACCAACAATTCGTCAGACCGTTTCTTGTTAAGTATTGGTTATAATAAGGATATGAAAACTTTGCAGTTGCCTCGAATGGTCAATAGGCCATTTGTTTCGGCTGTAGTATACTCATCAAGTTTTACAAATAGCTGATGTTACAGAGTTGTACAAATGACTTTCCCTGATAGAGTCTTCTCTATGGCAAAGATCCCCGTTTTAAAGACACTTCAGTTATCAGGCAGGCCTGATCTGCACGTTCTCCCAATAGAGACCAGCGCCAACTACTATTTTTACTTTGAGTTGTCGTTCCATTCTTCCCTAGTTGGAGGTCTTAACGCTGTGTGTAATCTTTGATTTGTAGCGGCTTTTAGTGAAAGATCATATTCAACTCTTCTTGACAGACATGCGTGATCGGATGTGACAGGCTAATCCAGTGGTCCGCGCATCAACCTATTTACATGAGCGAAGCAAGCAAACCGTGGCCAACAATAAAATGTCTTCCCATCCGGTGAAATATAAGGACAATATTGTTCTTGTTTTCGGCAACACCACATCATTGGACCCTCGAACGTGTGCGCAAACTCCGCCCTCGTGAATCACCAACGTACTGTACAACAAGAGAGGTAGGCCGCTGTCAAGAAACTAAGGCGTTAGATATGAAGGAATCTATATACAGATGCTGAAAAAACTCTCCGCGGTACAATCCTGAAAAACCTCGCTATGAGCGGGTTCGGGACTTAAACATGGAATTTCGGGATAGGCGGGATCGGATTTGAATCGTGCCCATCTCTAGTTCTCATAACATCCAACACCACTTCGCATGCACCTCCAACCCGACGACCCTAACACCGGAAGCCTTATGGACTATACCCATCGACGTCGCCCGCTTCCTCGGCCTCTGGCTTGCCGAGTCAAAGGCTGAAGAGGTCACAACGTGACATGACTCCTACTAGGGGTTTAGTACTGCTACTACAAAAACAATCCTTCCGACTATTTTATAGTTTTCATTTTTATTCTTCGAAGAGAGAATGGATTAGTCTTTTGACTTTAGCGTTTTGTTCAACATATTTTACTGAGCTTGAGGCGTTTTGTGTAAATATTTTATATAGACAAAGTATTATTTAGTGGTAACTGAATGTATATAAGGATAAAAATTTTGGCCTTATTAATGTATCTCACTCTATCCTCTAACGGGATGCGCTAATATTTCAACAAATTGCCCATTTGTTTTCTTTTCCCAGGTACGCTACTTCACCGCCACTTTCCCCTTCATACTAATTATCATACTTATGGTACGTGCGGTCACGCTCGAAGGTGCCGATGAGGGTTTACGCTACTTCTTTCGACCAAATTGGTCCGAATTGAAACATGCCAATGTATGGATAAATGCTGCATCGCAAAATTTCAACTCACTCGGCATTACATTCGGCTCAATGATCTCTTTTGCGAGTTATAACAAATACAATAACAACATTGTACGCGATACGGTGGCTGTAAGCGTTGTGAATATGCTAACTAGTCTATTGGTGGGTGTATTTGCATTTGCAACTCTGGGAAATTTGGCGTTGGAACAAAACACGAATGTACGCGATGTGATAAGCGATGGGCCAGGTTTGATATTCGTGGTATATCCACAGGCGATGGCAAAAATGCCATATGCACAGCTGTGGGCGGTGATGTTTTTCTTCATGCTACTATGTTTGGGTCTCAATTCGCAGGTGAGTGTCCATGCAAGACGAGGCGAATTTTATTTGAAAACGTAATGATGTTTTCTTTTGTTTTTATTTTTATTCTTTGTAGTTTGCCATTGTTGAGGTGGTCGTGACTTCCATACAGGATGGTTTTCCAAATTGGATTAAACGCCACTTGGGCTATCACGAGATTGTAGTGTTGTTCGTGTGCGTTATCTCCTTTCTTTTTGGTCTACCAAATCTGATACAGGTGAGTTCGCTTGGACCGTGCTACGAAAATGAGAATTCTCTCGATTTATTTGTTCATCGTTTCATAATCTTGATAGTTATAGGTTTATATCTACGGAGCCTAATGTAACCTAAGATAACATGTGTAACACAGGATTCAGTGATTTTAAATTGATCGGCTCACATTTTGATTAATCATTTTATTTGTGACAAATCAAAAAATCCATTTAATTTGTGATTTGATTCGCTCATCAATTCAGAAATTAAATATTTTTTGTGATTCCATTCACTGAGCTGAAACGAGGTGAGTTCAGTTCAGTTAAACTAAGGTTAGGTGAGATGAGGTGAGTTAAGGTGAATTGAAATGAGGTGATTTGAAGTTAGTTAAGGTAAGTTGAGGTTATTTAGGGTGAGTTGAAGTTAGTTGAGTTGAGCTAATAAGGTGATAAGGTGAGTTGAGTTAAGTTGAGGTGAAGTGAGGTAGGCTACATAATATGACATAGCATATATTCATCTACAGTTGTATCCATGATAAAAACATTACAAGGTAAGTTCATTCTCTCAATTCGTCGGCCATGATTTTTTTCTGACGTTTGCACGCATTTTAAAATCATTTAAAATTGAAAATAAAAAAAATTAAATTATTCACAATTGTTGTTATTTGAGAGTGAAAATGAGAATGTGTTTTTGTGAGTTTGAGTTTTGAATTTTTAAATTACATTGCTGGCAAACATCACACTGCCTCTCAATGGTTCTACCTTGTTATGTTTTTATCATGGTTTTATCTTTGTATTTTTATCTCTAACTCTCACAAACAAAAGTATTTATAATTTTTCTCAATATCTGCAATATTTTTTATTCTCATTTATTTTCGGTAATATTTTATAAAAATATACATAGTTCGTCCTACATCAAAAACATAAAAACTGAATTCAAAACTTTGTGCAAAACTCAGGAAAATTCAATAAATTTGCAACTTTCTATTCAGTTTTTTTTTTAAAGTGCAAGCTTGAAGTTGCTAAAAAATCGGGTTGATTTTTGGCAATTTGGTTATACTAAAATTGAATGGGCTTATAAAACTGCATACTTAGAATTTTTATAAAAATGTGAATAGAAAGTTGCAAATAAGTATGCAAATTTATTGATTTTCCTGAGTTTTGTACAAAGTTTAGAGATTTTGTTTTTACGTTTTTTGGTGAAGGACGAACTATATTTTTATTAAAAAATATTGGAAATAAATTAGAATAAAAAACTTTGCATACGACAGAATTCCTCTGTTATTCTTAAACCGCTGCTCAGCAAATTTCTGCATTTCACTTTCAATATTAAAGCATACATTTAGGAGACATTTTCGTCTCCAGCCATACAATGGTGTTGCATGTTGCATTCGCCATATTTATTTTTCAATTCAATTTCCAAAAAAAAAAAAAAAACTTTATAATATTGTAAAATTGTACTGTTTTTTTGTTTTAGGGTGGCATTTACTACTTCCAATTAATGGATCACTATGCCGCTTCTATATCGATTATGTTCCTTGCATTCTGCCAACTAATCGCGGTAGCTTGGTTCTATGGCACTGGACGGCTATCGAAGAATGTCAAACAGATGACTGGAAAAGCGCCAACATTATATATCAAAACTTGTTGGCTCTTACTGGGACCCTGTTTACTTTTTGTAAGTTTTCAATTAATTAAAAAGCACTTGAGAACTAATTCTAGCCCACCTCGCAGGCCATCTGGGTGTTGAGTTTAATCAACTACGAAGAACCAAGCTATCACAATGGTCGCTATAAATATCCTGACTGGGCCTACGGCATTGGCTGGATGTTTTCATCATTGTCACTCATCTGCATACCTGGCTATGCTATTATTAATTTGCTGCGCGCAGAGGGACGCACTTTCATGGAGGTATTTGCTCAGCTAACGAATTACCGTATGAAGTCAATTTAATCCTCGTCTTATTTTACAATTTTTTATTAACCCGCAGCGCCTTAAAAACACGCTACGCCCCAACATCTATGAGTGTCGCATTTGTGGCGAACATCATTGCGAGCACGACTTTCCTGAACAGGAACAATATATGCTTGCGCAAGAGCTATCGGGTATTTATAAACCAAAAGACCCATTGGATCCTAATGTGCAGCTGCATCATTTGAATGTAGGCAATAAAGCGGGCTATAACCCAATGCATCTGCAACGCGAGCCAACTGAATATGGGTATGAGGAAAAATCGCCACCAGAAGAAGATACTCAGTTGCCGCCAGCGTCCACAGCAAGCACATCGACAGCAGCGGGAAATAATAACAAAGTTTGAATAGGTTCTAATGCTAACAGCTATCGAAAGATGTTGGCCCCTGCGTGTACCTACTACTCACATACATTCCGCTCAGATAGTACTCATATTTAGTTAGATAAAATATTATTCAATTAAATTTGACGCATCGAAAATTAGTATTTTTTGCATTGTTCGCAAAATTTCGCTTTTTCTCATCATGCTTAACAAATCGCGTTGCTAGGTGTTCTCTGGAATTAAATACATTTGTTATACATATGTACATACATATCTACTACATATATGAAAATTTAAATATTTTCTATGCACATACTTACTATGTACACATATACATTCTGCCGATATTTAAATTGTAAATAAGCTAATTAAATTATAAAGTAGGTTGCACTAAAATACATTCCTACTTACTATTGACAATATGCTTTTGTATCTTTCTATATACATACATATGTATTATATTCAGAACACGTTTATACATGAAAATCTCAGCACATGTACTATATATATGTACATACATATATCGTCGTTTAAAGTAAAGAAACAGCGTATCGTCATTCTGCAAAACCACGTAACTGAGATATGCTGCCAAAAATTGGATTTACTCACACAAGCTATTGGCTTAATCCTTACCCATTCGTCCTGAAACATACTAGCCGGAAATGTGATTGGTTTATGAAAAAAGAGAACCATTTTGAAATATGAGTGTTTTTACTCTCTAGAAAATAATTTATGCAACCTCACATATGCGGTTTTTCATTATCTTGATACGCGGTTTTGTACTTTAAACGACTGTATGTATGTAGTTATGTATGTAAATTCAAAATTACTCAATAAAAAAATACAAATTTCTAAATATACATAAGCTTTAAAGACCAATGGTTTTAAATTTGGTCCAAATATGCCTATGGTAGAGATGCCCAGATGATTGATGTCAATGACCGACTTGTGGTTTCGACCGGAGGTGGGTTTAACCGACCGGAAGTCTTTTTTCGATCGATTTCAAGTCCCCCCATTTTCAAGGCAGAAATACACTCGAAGGTTGGGCATTGCCTGGAGGATGGCGACCGCTGTTAGAAACAACTATTTCTAATTTAGTTGTTGCTCGGCCCAGGGAACGAACACAGGTTATACATAGTGATAGTACGTACCTTTAACTCAGCCATAGCAACCGTAAAGGGTACTGTTTAGTAAGGGGTCCATTTATTTCGGGGTATTGCGTCCAAAGGGGTGACCCGATCCAAAAAAAGTGTTTGCACGCACCTTTAGTCTAGTGTCTACACATTATTTTAACACCTATTTTTGTAATTTTTGGTAAGTAATTTGTTAAGAAATTCGGTTTGAATTATGCTCTTTTTGTAAAATTCGGAAGTTAGCGTACATTTATCACTCCTATTCTACTTAAAGAAGCCACTTCGCCAATACATTTTTATATTCCACTTCACTTCGAACTTTATTCGATTACCTATAACTTTCTTTATTACATTAATTTTAACCAATTAATCACAATTTATTAAATAAAAACACCTTCAAAATTACGCGCCTACCTTCGCTTGCATATGCAAATTAAATGGCGGCGTTCAGCTGTCAAGCTCCAAAATAAACAAGAAGGATGAGAAACAAAAGAAAATAAGATATAACCCACGTAGCATTAAAAATATAAAGCTTTCCATGGAAAATATGTATTCGAAGGCTGAAAGGTGTTCAGTCCCCATTCTTTGGCAACACAGATAGGAGAATTCTACTAGCAGATGATTTTCTTGCCGAAGATTTTGTAACCGGAAAATTTTATTACCAAAAAATGTTACCAGTTCTTGTCATCGCGATTTTGGGTTCGTTGGTAATGAAGTTAAAATATTCAGCAATTCAGCTATGAAGAATTGTGCAAATTCTGGGCATTGCATATTTCACGGAGCAATACTTTGTTACCAGCTTATGGAGATGGTAACAAAATTTAGCGGTCACAAGAGTACAGAGAATGCGAGAAAGGTTTAAAAAATTACAGGAACTTTATTTACCGGTTACAAACTTTTAATTACTAGCGCAGAATAGACCTGTTAGTGAGGGCTATAATCCTTCAGTGCGGCCGAAAGCCGCCTACGCAGAAAGAAGTTATGCGCTAAAATACTATCATATTACTATTCCTATAACATTTTTACCTGTCGCGTTTTTTAATATAACAATATTTTTAGTGCAATTTTTTTTAATAACTTTTTTTGCCAACTTACAAAATTGCCTGATAACCAACTTGGGATAATTTCTTTTATTTAAAAATCCTACGGTTTCTGTTAGTTGGGTTATATTCCAATTCAAACTGCTCAGTTTGCCTCGATAAATGCCGTTTTTTCCGCATTTTCAAACAAGTTGGGACTGCCCTCTTTCGAATGGGGTCGGTTTAGGACGCCGCGCCCTAACCCCTCCTGCCAACACCCGCAAGCGGTGGGTCAAAAACTAACCATTTCCCACCGTAAATAATAATAGGCCGGTGAATAAAATTTTAGTTGTCTTCGTATTCTCCAATTAAGAACTATCCAGTAAGTTGCCAGTAACCAAATGTCCGGCAGTAAGCAAAACTCTCAGGGAGGGCAACATGCAAGAAAGTACGAAAACACAAAACTAGGAAGTTGCAAGTTTTATGAACAGATGATTAACTTGTTATTTTCCAAAGCAAATTTCTAATGAACATGTCTTAAATAGGTTTATTTTGTCAATTTAAATTATGTATGTATGTATGTATAAAAGACCCAAAAACGGAGTTGTTCGGGTTGCAATCACAACTGCAGTGTTGCGCGAATTAAATTTCCAGCAACGTATTATCAATTGGGCAGTTGCAACAGTGTTGCAAATTTTCATCAGTGCGGGAGTAATGCCCCTTTTATTACGAGCCTCGAACAGGCCCAACATCTATTTTATGAGTGTGAATTCACCCAGCATGCCACCAGCTTGGCAAATAGTTTCTTCATCAGTTAACAAGCCGATTTGTCCTGGCGGAACGCGAAACCTACTTGATTACAAAACCCTTAATTATTAAATCACGAAACTATGAGAATCTGCCATGTAAACAGGGAAATTCGTATTGGTAGAATAAAAACTATTTTTATTGTCTAATTTATAACGAATCATAATGTTATGGGTATATATTTAGTCAGTGCTACCACCGACCACGTCCGCCACCTCGACCACCACCTCCTCTTTTAAATCCTCCACCTCCTCCACCACCTCCTCTGTTAAAACCACCACGACCACCGCCTCCATTTCCACCTCCGCCGCCTCTTCCAAAACCTCCACCCCTGCTTCCACCTCGACCACCGCCACGACTACTACCTGCTCCACCATCTTGACCCTTTTTCTTAGGGCCCTTCCGTTGGGGTGGCTTTGGCAAAAATCTTGCGATCGGTAGTAGTTTTGCTGGATCAATGAATAATTTTTGTTGCTGTTTAAAACTCTTTGCATTCATATTCTCCGACAACTTCACTGTCACAGAATAATCCCGTATCGTCCCGAAGATTTCATCAATCTTGCCAATTTGTTCTTTATTTTCCAAATATATTGGTGCGTTGAAATAAGGTACGTCTTCAATTTCTACCTTGCAAACAAGATCGTCTTCGCATGCGTAACTGAAATGTCCTAGTGGTATAACCCGATCAGGAGGTCCTTGATCAAACCCACGGCCACCAAAGCGATTGCCGCCGCCACCACCACCTCGTCCAAAACCACCGCCACCGCCACCACCACGTCCAAAACCACCGCCGCCGCCCCCACGTCCACCGCCTCCACCACGTCCACCACCGCCACGACCACCACGAAAACCTGTAAATATGAATGTTCGGTACAAGTATATTTTTTTAATTGTTAACTCATACCTCCTCCACGACTCCCACCACGGTTGAAAGACATTATTTTTATTCAATCTATTAACAAAATTCGTTTATACAGAAACAAAAAACTGAATCTCGTGTGTTTATCAACCACGCGGTCTATATCGAAATAGAGCTGCAGACTATCGATAGTTTCGATGCTTTTTAGTTCTAGCCACTATCGATTGTTTTTTGGTTCTATCGATAGTCCATCACAGTCAGCCTGTTCCCGTACGTGTTAGTCAGTAGTTAATACTTGTTTTTAATAAAATATGAAGTTAAAATATAGCAGGAAAGAGTGATCACGGTGGCACAGACAAGAACACAACCTTTCCTTGAGACGTGAGAATAATAAGCACAACCAATTTGACGCCTAATAATCTGAAATTAGCCTGTGTAAACGGGGTGATTCACAAACGAGCTTTGACTTAATCCCAAATCATATGGCAATTTTTGTGCAACTGGGATTAGATGTGTATAGGAACAAATAGTCAGTACTAATTTTTACTGGAAAGGTGTATAATAACCCAGAAAATTTGCAAGAGAGCACTGAATCAACAGCGTAACAACAGAGAAAGAGTTGCAAATTCTTGCTAGTGAAATTTTTACTAGCAGAAGAAGAAGAATAAATATCTAAAGCCGCCATTTTTTGAATTGGTTTTGCACAAACAAAAGTAAAATGAGTGGAAATCAAAGTATTAATGATGCACTGAACTGTGTAAGCACTTGTGTGTAAAGCAAAGAGTTTAAAACTGATTTATAAATAGTAGAATGTTTACAGCAGAATGTCTAAACGGTGCAACAACTATTCACGTGCAAGTTTTTACTAGCTTTATGTTCAATAACTTGCTCTGCTAGTTTTCTCTTCTTCAGAATTTTACGCTCTATTTTGCTTTTACGCTCTCGCTGCAATTTTTAACTCGAGAAGTTACTATACAAACCTAATACCAAATGCGCTACCTGAAGTACAGGGTGATAGATACGGGTTCTAATCTAGTACTTCCGGTAGTGCATTTGATCCCAACCGATATTTGGTCCCATATAATATCCCAGGACCCTACAAAAGGGTTGCATTTTGTGTCAGATATCAGCTGTCAACGACCCTACAAATTTTTTTGCTTATTTACTCAACGATTTTTGCACTTTTCTTCGGTGTATTTGTATTGTAATTTTATGGAAATTATTTAGACCAAAAACTGCAAATGCTGTTCGTACGCTGCAATCATAATCGCTCGAAATAATACACAAAAATAAAATATTTTTAAGTGGAAATGTCAAGCTGGAATAGCATTTGTCGTGTATGTACCAGTCCTGCGGAATATGAAATTTTTGAGAAGATACCAGCGTATCTGCATGCCAGTTCCAATGAGTTTCTAAATTGGCAGAAAAACGTAAATGTATTGCTGGAAGAGACAACAGGGCTGAAGGTAAGAGTACTTCTGCATTGACAAAAAAAAAGGAAATAGATTTGCATTGCCCTAATAAAAAATATGTACATTTTCATTTGATGTAGTGCTCCGAAAATGATGGTTTGCCAAATAAGATCTGTGCACTTTGCATTTCCTACCTGAAACATGCAGTATTTTTTCGTGAACAATGCATTAACAACGCTTTGACTTTAAAAGCCATAGCCCAGATGCGACAACAAAGCCAAAAGAACAATTCCAACAAAAGAAATTTAGATAAAGAAAACGTTTTAATAACTGAGCAAGACTTGAATTTTACATATGAACGACACGTAGACACTAATCTGCTTAACAGTAATATATCCCAAGATCAAGATAAAGTTTGTAAACAATTGCTAAATAACAACTTTCAAGCAAATGCATCGGCGCAACAAAATATCGAACAGCAGTTACGATATCTAAATTTACTTTTCAACAAAGACTCGAATTCCGGTTTACAAGCTCGTAATCGCAGAAATGATGGCGCCGGTTTAGACTTTGATATAGCCAGTGGTGATCCTTATGCTGAAGAAGAGTTTCCATCAGCAACATCGAGTGATGAAAATGAGGCAAGTGAAATCACACCGAAGCACAGCATTTTTTCATACAAAGAAAAGAATTTCGAAGAAGATGATATTATGGACATTGACGAGTTGCGGGATGCTATTACAATAAATATACCTGAAAGTTGTAAAGAACGTAAATGTCGAGCATGTTCCAGGCGCTTTATGTTTGAGGATTCATTTAATGAACACATGAGCACATGCATAGAATACAAATTTCTCACTTATATTGAAGAAATCAATAAACTTTTATACATACGTCGTAATAAAGGCATTTCCCCTCATGAATTTGTGCGACGCATGATCTTCTGTATACGAAAGACTTGCGAGTGGCTGAAGAAAGCGAATTGTGGTGATATGTTGCTACCCGATTTAGTACAGAATGGTAGCAATGCGGAGGAGAACAATAAGACTCGTTTGGAGAGCGAAGGTAAAAGCTCTGCTGCTTCCTCTGGCGAACAGAAGCTTCGGACTACGCAGACAGCTTCCGCCGAAAAGTCTCGTAAGCGCTATGATTTGCCAAAGCATGATAAATTGACTGATTTACTAACCACAACGAACTCAAATGCATGCGAAAAAAATGCCACAAATAATGATGTTGTAACCGAAAGTAGTTTAGTTGAAAAACGAAAGACAGAACGTAACAGTACTGGCACACCTATAACAATAAGTAACAATATTTTATATGAAATAGAACGCTCTCAAAGTCGTAGCTCAAATCTTTTACCACTTTTGGATCTTGAAATGGATTTGGAAGTTAAAAAACCCATCGCTATTTTGGCTGCTAGAAACAGCACGACCAATGTCACAACATATGCTGCCCCCAACAACTATGCTGCCAGTGGTGGCAATGTTGGCAAGGGACTTAAAGATTCAACCGAACGTTTGACATTCCTCCAAAAACTACAGCAAGCTGCCAACCAACAATCACCAACATTTGTGAATGCCGCCGCAACACCAGCTACGCCGCAAATAAGTGTGCGCAAAGATTTGATGACCGCAACGCCAAGCAACAGGCAATATACAACATCACCAATCGCAGTTACACCAAAATCCATTCCCATCACACCGTTGCCTCGAAATGTTAGCTTCAGTGCACGTTGCAATCCGTGCAACCTACTCTTCGAGACACTTGCAGCACTCGAAGTACACAATGCAATGTATCACAATCATATGCCAGTGTATCAGGCGAAACCGCCAGCAGCAACGCTGCTAGACGAAGCGGAAAGAGAGGCTGAACGCAAACGTATTATTGCACTTTTTGAAGACGAAGATGACGAAGGAGAATTAGAGTGAATTTGGTATGATTGCATTAGCTTTTTATTTAGTTGACCGACTTCTTTATAAGCTGAAATTAGGAAGTAATATTGTTCAGTTCACTGAATTTTGTTTTCACTTTCATCAACAAATATCGCTTGCGATACGCTTTATTTCATAATCATTTGCATATTATTAAGACAAACAACTTAATATAACTTCACTCAAATATATATTTTTGCCCATTTGTTAGGTGTTAAAATATTGAAATTTCCTTAATTTGTATTAATTATTTTGTGATATAGCGTCTGACAAAAGTTCATCTTTAAATTGTAAACAAAAAATCATTTTAATTATTGTATAGCATAGAACCAAACTCTCCCCATTTTATTTATGAGGATTTTATTTACTGCCGACCACTACATACAAATGTACATACATGAATATCAACGTATTACATCCAAATTATTGTAATTATCGCCATAACTTAAACAATAAACTTACCTTAAAAGCCTCTTTGAGGTGACCAAAAAATTATGTTTTACTTTAAGAGAAAAAAAATTAGGTGGTGACTGAGACTTTCATTGAGATTATTATTTTTCTCCTTTTCTCAGAGGAAAGAATAAAAACCGATCGAAATTAAAATGTTTGCATCCGAGATTTTTACAGAAGACTTTTAAAATTCGTTAGCTAATCGAACTTATGATACGCTAGAACGCTATAGCACACCGGATATACAAATTTATTAAAAATAATAAAATGTTGGCAACTCTTCCAAAGTTGCACTTAGCTGTCAAATGCAATGCATTTTTCTTTGTTTATCACAGATTTTTGCAAAAACTAGGCGTAATTCTGTACATAATGCACCAGGCTTATAATATTCACACAATTTTAAAACAAGGAGTACAAATAGAATCCATTGCCGCCTATGGTGAGTATCGACTCAAATAGAAAACTGTCCACAAACCAGGACATAGATTTTATAGTCCTTTCCATTGATTGTTTGCAGATAACAATGTCATCCTGGGCACCCGCAGTGGTCAGCTTATCATGTACTCAGTGGACAGCAATGGAACTGTAGACATGTTAATGTTTAATAAAAACTTTAGCAAAAAATCTATTGTACAGATGGAGGTCATACCGGCTGAGAATTTGCTATTTGTGCTGACTGACAATACGGTGCATGTTTGCGATATCTCTGGCGTGGGTAATAATTTTACATTGATACACAGTGCTATGGTCACAAAAGGTTGCACTTTATTTGCTTTGGATGTAAAGGTTTGTGAAATTAAATTTAATGGTATGAATGACTCATAATCATGACGCTCTCGTACTCTGTCGTAGCGAAACTTCTTTACCTATTTCAAAATCCATAATTGCATACATTTTCTTTTAGCCTACCAAATTACCGACTGGCGAGATGACTACCGTTATTGGTGTATGCTGTGCAATTAAACGCCAGTTACAGTTCTTTTACTGGAAACAAGATAAACTAAATACTTTTGATTTCAATATCGAATTGAAGGATGTGCCAAAGGCGATTTGTTGGGTAGATGATGCGGTTTGTATTGGATTCAAGGATGAGTACGTCATTTACAATGTAAGAAATCAATAAATTTAGCAAGAAGCAGAAATGATTTGGCAAATTTTTTATCCAGATGTTGGCGAGTAAGCCTGAGAAGCACGATTTGATTGTTACTTCATCGTCACATAGCATGGATCCTTGCATTTGTCTTATCAAACATAATATGCTGGGCGTGTCCAAGGACGAATATCTAGTTGCCATTGATCCAAGTGTTTATGTGAAGAAAAATGACGAAAAACTCAAGACATACGGCACAATTGAGGCAGCAGTTGGAAATGTTGAAATCAAAAATAAGCCAAAACCAATGATGTGGAGCAGCGCATTGCTCGATATAGGTACATACTAAAAGAAAGCAGCATCTAGTATAACTTAACTCACTAACTCATTTTTAGTTTGGGACGAGCCCTATGTAATCGGTCGCGTTGCAAATGCCATAGAAGTGCGGTGCATTGAAGGCAGCAGCTTAAATAAGGACACACTTGTGCAAACCATACCTGAGCTCAGTAAAACTAAGTTGTTAGTGCGTTCAGGAAAAGGCACACTATTCGCTGCAGCAAATTCAGAATTGTGGTGTATTCGTATGGTAGACATACCCACGCAGCGGCAGATTTTACTGCAGCAGAAGAAATTTCAACTGGCCATAGGGTTGACGGTACTAATTGAGCATATCTCTTAAAATATCTCGACAGACTTATTTATAGTTTTAATTTAATTTAGAATATTTCCGAGGAGCCGGAGGACATCAAAGCAGCTACAATTCGCGAAATACATGTGCGTTATGCGCGTGAATTGTTTGCTAATAAGCAATTTGCCGATTCTATGAAAGAGTTCGAAAAAGCGGCTGCCGACCCTTACGATGTTATACGGCTTTTTCCAAACTTGCTGCAGGATCAGGCAAGCAAATCTAATGAAGCATCTGTGCCCGCCCCACTAATGCCTCAGTTGGAGGAAAAAGATATGGAAAATGCGCTCCTTGCGTTGATAGAGTTTTTGGCATTGGCACGTCAAAAAGAGGTAGTAAAACTTCGTGATACAAAAAGTACCTCAAAATCGCTGCTTTCAATTATCGATACAACGCTATTAAAATGTTATCTACAGGTTTGGTTTTCATGTTGTAAATTTTTTACGTAGAAAATTCTGCATTGCTCTTTATCTCCTGTTGCAGACTAATGACTCCTTGGTTGCGCCACTACTGCGTTTAAATCAATGCCATTTAGAGGAATCGGAAAAGACATTGAAGAAACATGATAAAATTTCCGAGTTGATCATACTATATCAAATGAATGGCAAACATAAGAAAGCTTTAGAACTGCTGAAGGCGCAGGCTTCAGTCGAAGGTTCGAGCCTTTATGGACATGATCGTACTATAAAATATTTACAACAATTAGGCAGTCCGCAATTGCCGCTAATTTTCGAATTCTGCGATTGGGTTTTAAAAGAAGCGCCTGATGATGGCTTACGTATTTTTACAGATAATTTTATAGAGGTAGAAAACTTGCCTCGAGCCAATGTACTCGATTTCCTGCTTAGTCGTCACAAAGCCTTGGTCATTCCATATTTGGAACATGTAATTAATGTCTGGAAGGACAATAATACCCTCCTACACAACGTATTAGCTAAACAATATCGCGAAAAGGTGCATAGCCTACTCGAAGAGGTTAAACAAGAGGAACCCACGAAGCAAAGGTTTGTTTCATTTCTCTGCATTTAAAAAATATTGGAAAGTGTGATATTTTTTTTTATATTATCTATTTTGATAGTGAATCGCAAGAGAATTTGCGTAAATACCGAGAAAACCTGTGTGAATTCCTTAAGAACTCACAGAACTATTCACCAGAGGTAGTGCTAAGAGATTTTCCCACAAATGACCTGCTTGAAGAGCGTGCCTTGATTCTCGGTCGTCTAAAGAAGCACGAAGAGGTTCTGTCAATCTACGTGCAAGTGTTAGGTGATGTGGAAAAAGCAGCTGAGTATTGTGAAGCAAATTATGAAGATGATAAAAATATTTTTGCAACTCTATTGATGACGCTATTGAATCCATCTCGCCAGCCGCCATATGAGGACGTTGCGCTACATCCCGACTTTTTACGACCGAATGAAGAAATCATACTAGGGCTCCTAAACAAATATGCGGAAAAAATTGATCCCTATGTCGTGATACCGGTATTTGATGCATTTGAGTACTCAAAAAAACTTGCGATTTTATTTTTTATTTATTTTGTAGTTGCTGCCCGATGACATGCCGGTGCATTCTATATGGAACTACCTGGAAATAGTTTTGCGTACCGAAATCGCGGAGCGACATGAAAACGAAACAATGGCCAGGCTGCTTAAGGCCGAAATTCGGCGTGTCCGAGAAGAGATTCGTGCTGAGGAAAATAAATCGGTTGTTCTCACTGAGTTCACGGTATGTCCACAATGTAAGAAGCGTTTCACAAATCCACCAGCTTTCGTGCGTTATCCCAACGGAGAAGTGGTACATTTATCTTGTCATGACAAACTTGTACAATCGAGCTCGGGAAATAGTAGTTAAATTAAGGTATATAATTACTAGTAAACGTATATATTTTCCACAAACTTGTTCTTAAATATTAGCTTTTAGTGTTAATGCAATCTATGGATTGATAGCCTCCAATTTGTGGTAGCGCCATCTATTTCTTAAATTAAAAGATTGACTGCGCTCACTTTCAATAGATCTATATTTTGTATTGACACACCTGTAATTAGGAGACTCGTGTTAGAAACAATTTTATCCCCGTGATGCTTAATCTCTGTTAAAGGACTGCAGCCATGATATTTTGCTGGAAAAACCCCATTTATTCTTTCTTGGATTAACTGAAACCAAGAATTTTAATTAAATGTTCGCTGCTTTAGCGACAAATTTATTTAAAAAGATATTTAAACTTCTATTTTAAATTCACACGCCCCTAACAATCAAGTAGTAGTTTTTCGTAGCCATCAAATTTAGGAATTCGAAGATTTTCTAATTTGCAAGGCAATTGCTGTCCAACCTCTTCTTGTTGTGGCACCAAGTGTCTCAATAGATATATCGTTTCTACAGTCAGCTCCTTTTCCCCAAATTCAAAAATTTTATTTAAAATATTTTCTAAGCTCGTATTCCAGACAACTCTAATTTGTTGCATCAACACACCGAGCGCATGTGGCTGACATGCTAATATATTCGCTAAAAAGCGAATACCATAAAGAATTCTTAGACGATTGCTGATGTTTAAAAAATCTTCTGTGTTACACAAATTACTCAAAATGAATTCGATTAAATAGTTGGTGTGTTCCATACTTAATTCCATTCCATTCCATTCGGTATGAAATAATATCTGCAAATGATATTCGCCTGCACCGCTGCTACGTTTTTTTTTACACATGTGTTCGTTTATGAAGAGCAGATCTTCAGCTCTCAATACGCGCTGATTGTACACAACAAGCAACTGCAAACAAATAGCTGCGTCTTCTCTGAAATCAGCTGTAGGATCCTTATCGCCGCTGTCATCCACATATAGACGCCATAACTTGGGCACTATTTCCATCTGCACCAAGGTTTCCGAGGCTTTCTGGCTTGTGGAGATTATGTTAGCAATTGTCCAAAGTGATGTACGCTTTAAACGTTCATCAATGCTATCGAGATAAGTAACTAGATAACTACCAGCCATATTTCCGATTTTGTCACAAACTGGCGCTTCGCCAAGTGATAGATTGCAAAGACATTCCACTGCGCCAATTTGACGTTCGGAGTCGATACCTATATAGAGAGAGTTCAAACCAATTGGAAATTAAAGCATAAATATATGAATCCTACCAGTCAGCTCTTTAACAATGACGTGCAGTGCTCCGGGCGCCTTGGCGAACAGCTTGATATGGTCCATACTTTGTAGGAATGCATGATTCAAGCGATACATATCCTCTACCGATGCATGTTTGCGCCGTTTTATTCGCGTTATCAAACCGTTTACATCCTTTTCCGTAAGATTGTCTAGCTCCTCCACTTTTTTGGTTATCTCGCCCAAACCAAATCGCAAGGCATCGTTGGACTTGGCACGTTGCAGCTCCCGGTGCCGTTGTGAAAATATCCTAACTTTTTCACGCAAAAGTTCGGTAGGTACGGTGACTGCCTGTGACGATTGTGGCTCTTCACAATCTGTATCCATAATTTAAAAAAATATTTAAGTAAATTAATTTAAGAATATATATATGAATTTTAATAGAAATTAGATTTGCTATGCCGTTACTTTCGAGTGCATTTTCAGCCGCTGAAAAAATTCGGATAAAAAATAAAAATGCTGGCAGTCCTGCCGGGGAGCAGCTGATAGGGTTCGAAACTCAAGACTTGCTATGTGGTATCGATACCAAGTTTTACTTTCGGTATCGGGCGGAAAGTGTGATACTACTCAGTACTAAAAGAGTAAGCTTACAGAACAGAATTCAAATTTTCTGCTCGAAAGCGTATGCAATTGGATTTGGTATTTCTCCACATCGGAGATCAGCTTTAACTGTACGTATTTCGGTTGAGTTCTACGAAATATTAACCGTCATCAATTCGCCACTTCTCCGCTCGCTATATGTGAGTTCCGGTCGCTTAACGAAAAATTTTGCATGCGAAAGCAACAACAAAGTTAGCTAGCAAGGATGGACATAGCGAGTTTTGGTTGTACCTCGTTGAGTTCGTTCGCGAACTGTTGGCGAATCGACGACGGCTATTGAAATGGAAGCACAAACAAAAGCCAAGGGCCAGTTTTTCAGTGCACGGTAGTGCATAAACAAGGTTAATCGCATGCAATTGTTGTTGGAAAAGTGAACCAGTTAAATCATTTAACTCGTTTGAAAACCAGTTCAGCGCAGAGTTGCATCAGAAAGCTTTCTGCTCCGACCAATCAGCTGACCCTAGACCCAAAAGCTTTCATTTGACACGCCAACGTTCAAAAATTAACATTCTGAGAAATATTAAAAATTAAAAATGATCAAAAAGTTTCAAAATTGTATACATGTCTGCCCGCCAAAAAAGAGGCCAAGGCGGTAATAAGTTATTTTCCATGAGGTCTCATCGTACGCAGGGATAAATAGTGTACACAAACTAAACATTTTGAAGTCTCTAAGTAATCCGTATGCGTTAATATCATGAAGCAGACATTCGCACAAAACAAATTGAAGCACAAAAACTTGATTTTAAATTTTTTTTTGGTAATCAAACAACCCGTCAAAGTTAACTCCAAATGTTCAATGCGGACGATTGTGTTTTCCAAAAAGCTCTGTTTCATTTAACAAGTTAAATGGGGCCAATTTAAACGTAATATTAATCTAAGTTTAAACTGGCACTGAAAAACTGGCCCTAACAGTGCTAAGTGAGGTTTGTTTGTACTCAACGCACGAATTTTGCTTGAAAGCTGCATGAAGCTTCCTCCATTTGAAATCCTCATATTTGATGTGTTTATCGATGATTTTAATGATCTGAAACAAATTTTTCATCTTACGTTGTTTTTGTTTACTCTTTCTGTATGTATTTAAATCACACGCATTGCCCACTCGCAATTAATAAAACGCGAGATCTTCAACAGTCAAACCAATTCAGTCAGTTAAATATAGTATCTTAGTAGTAAATTGAACGCTATCGATACTTGCTTCTATATTTTTGGACGATGCTGCAAAAAAACCAACAATCGATAATATCTGAAAAGTATTCGATACCACGAGTACTTTGGAATGTATAAAGTGAGTTATCGGGTACTAGGGGAGGTTCGAACCCTAACAGCTGATAGTGACAAAGTTTTTTTTTAGGCTTTAAGGAGTTCTGGATAATACCACAGATTGGTTAATTAATATTAGTAACAATGTCCTTTACAATAATGCAAAAGTTATCACTGCAAAGTCTCAAAGGGGATCAGACTTTATTGAGTGAGAAATAAATGGAATACTGCCGTTTATAGGCAAATTTATGGAACTCTTTTTTTTTCTATTTTGCAGCGACCATACGTAACGCCAGTAAAAAGACTGGAGGCAGCACGCGCAACAAGAAGGGACATCCACGGCCAAAACATCGCGGCTGGCGTGTTCAGGATGGACATTGGGTCTCACAGGGTACATTGCTTGCGACACAACTAACAACTCGTTTTCATCCTGGCATGAATGTATGTAAAATTCGAAAAATATATTTGTTAAGCTGATTAAGTAAATGAAATGTTTATCCAGGTTGGTTTTGGGCGAAATGGTACGCTGTATGCCATGGAACATGGGCGAGTATATGTGACATGCGAGCGATTGGATCCAAATTGGGATCACACCTGGGTACAGCGAAACTACGCTGGGCGCGAGGGCCAAACGATTTATAAGAAATTTTTCAATGTTATTACAGAACCACAGCATCAGCGTTTTCGCTTAATAGAGGAGGTTTAAATGTTTCGGGCTTTTTTGTTGTTGAATACTGATGTACGAAAATAAATAATGGGAAATATTTAGTTATTTGTGCAACGTTTTTGTGGTAGGGGGGGGGGGGGGGGGGGGGGGGGGGGGGGGGCGTGGCCTGCCAAACCTGCTCTAAAGGAAGAGTATAGAACGCGCTTTATGAAAAGTGTCCCCTCACCACCCACAGACCCCTTGGGAGCTGTTTGAAAATAGGGGAGTTGAATTTTTTGCAAAAGGATTATAACCCTCACTTTCTGTGTAGGCGGCCTTCGGCCCGGCTTAGCGATTATAACCATAGCTAAGCAGAATTCTGTTGTTGTTGTAGCAGCATACAAATTCCCCAAAAACTTTTTGGGGAGTGTTGCTGGAGTGACAGTCCTTGGCCAGATATAAATCTGGGTCGTTCCGTTCCGAAGAAGAGGGGCTGAACACCTTTTGCAAAGATATTTCGTGGATATTTTTGTTTGACAGCTCTGCTCGGAAATTTGCCAAAAAATACGATATTTCAAACCGAGATTATTAATAAGTTAGTCCACAGATATAGTAAATTATTATTTTTTAAATAAAGCGTTCGGATCACGCGTTTAGGCCTAACAATTCAAAATCGTTGTACAAATAACTAAACCGTACCCTAAATAATTACTTACAATTCTTGTGCCGCAGTATACTGTAATACAAAAGTTCCATTTTTTTAGAGCTCCTAAGTACATTCCTTGTGTATTAAGCAACGTATATCGTACGATATTGTACCGTACCGGGACTGATTGGGTCACCTATCTTTATAAGTGCTATGAAATGCAACCATGTAAGTGGATGTATCGAATAGCGCACTTTCTTGACATGTTCCAGATGACAGCAAACATTTGCAGCCAACTTCGTTTACTTCTTTCTTTCGAAAAGTTTCAAGATGGTGAGTGGACGTCAGAGTGTGCTTAGCAGTCACAATTTGCTTCATTTTTGCATAAATTAAGATGCAATTTTGAACGTAGGAGACTTTATATTAAAATACAATAAAGTAAATATCCAAAGCGCAAAGCGTTGTTGTAGTGTGAATAGCAAAAGTTACACTTTTGTGTTGTTACACGACCTAACCTCAAAAAAATAATTGTGACTGCCACTGTAAACTTGTTGGTGTACCAACATCCAAACACGTGTGTAATTCGAAAATAAATATTTTTTTTCTTTAATTTACAGTCGAACATCAAAAGAAAGAAGACCAGAAAGCTGCGTGGTCATGTGAGCCACGGACATGGTCGTATTGGCAAGCACCGCAAGCATCCTGGTGGTCGCGGTAACGCTGGTGGTATGCACCATCACCGCATCAACTTCGACAAATACCATCCCGGTTACTTCGGTAAAGTTGGTATGAGAAACTTCCACTTGCGTCGCCAGCACAAATTCTGCCCAACAATCAATTTGGACAAATTGTGGTCGCTGGTTGGAGCTGATAAATTAGCTGAACTGCAAAAAGAGAAGAGCAACAAGGCACCCGTCATCGATTTGGTGCAATTCGTAAGTATCTCTTCCTTAAAAATTTTATGTAGAATTTCTGCCAAACATGAAGATACATTCCAAGGCGTCGGGCGGACTGAATGCGACCGTACAATTGCTCTCCCCATGTAGCGAAAGCCTTTCAGATTAAGCAGAAATTTTAACCTAAAATGATTTATATGTACATTATAAGGAATTTTGGGATGATTGTACTAAACATATTTTATATCTTGTAGGGTTACTACAAATTGTTGGGTCGTGGACATTTGCCTAAGCAGCCCGTTATTGTTAAGGCCAAATACTTTTCGAAAAAGGCTGAAGACAAAATCAAGAGCGCTGGTGGTGTCTGCTTGTTGAGAGCTTAATTTTAATTTTAAGGTAAATATTTATTTCATGTGTTGGAAGCTTCTCAAATACAGTGACGAGTTAGCTTATGCGTCAGACTTTTGCTGAATGACTTTCGTGCTACCATAACTGAACTGAGTATTTGAGGAACAAAAACCAATTTTTTGGGTTAAACACCTAGCATTGATACTTGGAATGAATTTTATAATATACAAGTTTTTGTTTTTAGGTCCTGTTTCCAATAAAACGTACATGAAACATCAAACGTATGGATTTTACAATAAAAATAGAATTACAAAAATTTAAAAAAAAAAAATTACGTGATAGTTTATTCAATAAGAATTGCAAAGTTGTATGCGAATTATGGGCGGGCGGGGGTCGGATTTCAAACAATTGCCAGCTTGTACTAATACAGCCTTCTAAATAGTAGTAAGAAAAAATTTGGTTTTTACCGTACTACTGGATGCAGCTTACTACAACGGATTACTAGTAAAAGGTTGGGCACTATATATTTCAGGGCATAGCATTGTCTTCATCATAAAAGTTAAAAATATAGCTGAATCTGGGTCTAGCCACAATGTAAAGCGTAAAGATGGGTCAGATCTATGGAAAATGATAAGCGGTTCACATGTTTCTTTGTGGTAAGTGCCTTTGTTTTTAACAAATGAAGGGGCTTGTAGTTTTACGTTGGTCCCAGACGAGATAATTCAAGATTCTTCAAAGTAAAAATACACTGAGGAATCGAACCGGGCTCCACCCAAGGTAAAGCTCGCATCGACACTATCGGAGCCAGGGCTGCCAATTGTACATAGCTATGAAGTGCCATATTGAGGATTAAAAAAGTGACAGATAGAAACATAAAGGTGCCATTCTTTCTAATTCTTCCCATTAACACATTCCTAAAGCGAAAGTCCAATGCCATAGTAAGATAAATCGGTTGCATAAACTATAGAAATTAGAAAATTTTAGTTGAGAAAAAGAAGTACATGCGAAAGGATTTTACAAAAATGTATTGAAATATTATTTTTCAAAAGTGCCATTCTAAAATTAAGTGCCATTTGAAGTAAAATAGGGCCAAAAATGGCACGGTTTGAGCGAAGTTGGCAGCCCTGATCCGAGCGACCGCCACCCCAAAAAGGCCCTACACACACATTGATTTATCGGCCAACCAGTTGGCCAGCCGCTAGAAGTTGGTGGTAAATAAGCCGTGTGTAGGCAAGTTGGAAAACCTTCGTTAAGTTATTCGTCAGGTTGGAGAAAAATCAAAAACTTTTGATTTTGAGGCAGATTGGTCAACTTTTTGCTCTGTGTGTAGACAAGTTGGCAACCTAAATCCGATTTATTTTTTCAAAGGCGCATTAACGTTAACATGTGTTGTTCGTTAAGTAGGTTGGTCAACTGGTTGGCCGATATATCAATGCGTGTGTAGGCTCTTAAAGGGGGCCCTTCATATTCTAAACACAAAAAAGATGACAAATGCAACCCTACGTGCATAGCACAGGGCGATACATGTGCCTAAATAATTGTAATAATTCAACACTTCTTTTTTTAACTTTTCTTTTTATTTTTTAATACAAATGCATGGTATAATTTCTTGATGTTTATTTATTTTTATTATTTAAAACTTTTTTCCCTGTTTTTGTCCAACAAATGATTTTTCATTTGATAATTAGAGTTCTTTGTAGGCTACATTCTCGCATTTTACTGCATCTCCATTTTCTTATTTTTGGACTGGCAATACTTATTTTTGGCAGCACAAAAAAGAACCCAGAAAGTTTTCAGAGATTTTCACTTTCTGGTGTATTCAATATTCAATTTCCATCAGCGATTTGCGCTTTTTAGCTACTCAAGGGCAAAAATCAAATCAAAAGCATAAAAGTGATATCAAAAAGAAGTGCAGGGAGGATGAAAACCGATTTCTTCGCTTTGTAGGCGCATCAAATAGCTTGAAGGAAGTGTGTGGAAAATCTTCGACGATCCCGTCTGTATGTAAGTGTGGGACATCAGTCGCAAAGAACAGCGAACGCGCAAAGCGGAGCACTAGTCAAAAGAGGTAGTAAATTTGTCCGCTGCGTTTGTGGGGGGCAAACGGTGGATGAGTGTACAGCGACAGCAACAGCAGTTGTCGCCATAAAAGAAGCATAAACGCGGAGCAGTGACAAAACTGCGTCCGAAAATGCGAAAGTGAAGAAAAAGTGAAATTCCGAAATTGGAATTGGTAGCGACGACAGACAACGACAAACGAAAAAAGATCGTGGAAGGATGATAGCGTGAACGGGGGAGAAACAGTGATATAGAGTAGGAGTCAAAGAGATAATTGCTGAAAATGCAAAAAATCATTGTGAAACGAAAGACGATTGGAAAACCATTGTTGAAGTTGAAAATCGTCTACGCTAATTAACACTTTGCTTTTTATTTAAACGCAAAAAAGACTTTGCCGCGCGTCAATCGCAAGCTACTGTTGTAGGTAAACGGGGGAAAACAAATACTTAGGTGCTCTCGCATACTGTTGCGCGCTTATTGACCACATATGCCCTTGCCTCGCCTACGTCACTACATTGTGAACGATTCAACGCTTCTAATTGTGCTTTTGTGCTATAACGCATTATTTTTTGTTGTAAGGTCATTTTTGCATTGCTTGAACCGCTGCCATTGTTTCATGAAATTATGTTGAAATCGTCCTCTACTGCGCAGGAACTGCGGCTGTGCCGACCAACGAGCACAGCACAGTCATCCTCGGGCACATCTGCAGGCAGTGCCATGGATACATTAAAATCATCTTTCCTACCCAACCTGGCCATGGATGGTGGAGTTATTACATCGGCTAGCTTTTGTCCGATGTGTGGTCAGCAATTTGAGCGGCCACAACACGCTCAGGAGCATATGCAGTTGTGCCACGGCATATCAGCTGGCATGATTGGTGGCGGTGGTGGCATCGGTGGTGCCGGTGGGCTCTTGCTAGGCGGTGTTCCACAACCGAACGTACCAGTTTCGGATCCTATGAAAATTGAGTATCCCTGCTTGAGTTGTGAGGAGAAGTTTGGTTCGGCGCAGGAGCTAGATGAACACCACCGTATCGTACATCAAACCACGGCTTTTCTAGCGCGCTGCATGGCATGTGGCATTTATGGTATTTCATCAGTGACCTTGCACGAAGGCGATGAATTCAAGTGCATGCACTGTGGCTCTGTATGCACTGCCTCCAATATGACTGCAGCTCAGCAGCCGCCGTACATGGATCAGCCTGAACCACCCCAAACACCAGAAGAGATGCCTTCCATGCCGCCTGAAGAAATGAATACTATACCACCAGAAGAATTGAACTCAAGACAGAATCAGCAACAGCAACAGCAGCGCCAGCAGCAGCAACAACATCAGCAACAACAGCAGCAGCAACAACAACAACAACGGCAACAACAACAGCAGCCAGATTTACTCGATCGTCAAAGGCAGCCGCAACCAGATTTGCTTGATCAGCAACGACAGCAGGCCGGACAGGCGCAATCGCATGCACAAACGCAACAACAAGCGGCACAGGCACAGCAAAATCAGCAGCAGCAAACTCAATTAAAAGTACCACCTCTAACTGTAAAATTGAACAAAGGCAGCAATGGCAGCACAGAGGGCCATCCACATGTGATAATCAAGGAAGAACCGCTTGGCATTAGCGATGGCAACGGTGATATAGATCCGGCCGCAGTGCCCGTGTACACCATTCAGCAGCCAGTTGGTGCTACGAGCGTAGTAGTAAGCACCGCATCAGCTACAGCCGGAGCCCTGGCAAATGCGACTGGCACAGCAGCCGCCAGCAGCGGAGCTTCCACGACATTGGGAAACAAAGTGCGCCACAAATGCCCGGAATGTCCGAAAACCTTTAAGACGCCCGGCACATTGGCAATGCACCGTAAAATACATACAGGCGAAGCAGAGTAATCATTGCACTTTAATATTATATCTTATATTTTTAGATAATTTAAAATTTGGTTATTTATGTAGAATGCTTTGTACGAAATTTCGCTAATCCGTCTATCCGATAAGTCTATTAAAATTTAGAAACACATGTATGTAAATACGAATCTATCGGAACCAAAAATCAGATAGCAAGTCTAATGGATTTTTATTTTTCAATGCCCGGAAATTTCGTACTTAGCTTCTCAATGTGTGTCTATACGAGTATAAATGTTTTAACTTATAATCTAAGTGTTTGTTTCTCGAATGAATTGTCACGAATAATTAACTAATTTCTATTCTGTTTTCTATCTGTTAAACAACTTCGTTTACGCCTACGCAGCGTCACGCCTAAAGAACGCCCGTACTCGTGCTCCTACTGCGGCAAGTCATTCACCCAATCGAACACCCTCAAACAGCACACGCGCATTCATACAGGTGAGAAACCCTTTAGATGTGGATATTGTGGCAGGCAATTCACTGTAAAGGACTACCTGAACAAACATTTAACAACTCACACGGGTGAGAGAATATAGTATATTTTGAAAAAATCAATCAATCAGTCAGTAAATCAACCAATCAATCAGTCAATCAGCTCAATCAATCAATCAATTTCACTCAAAACAAAATCAAACCACAAAACCGATTAAAAATCAAATCACAAAATTAAGCAAAAACAAATCAAACTATTCTCAGCTCAGCTAAATGCAGTGTATTTGTTATTCTTTTTCTAAATACTATTACCAGAAATAGAAAATATATAGTACATACATACTTATGTGTGTCGTAATAATTACTTCAAAAGCAATCAATATGTATTTTGTATATCTGGAATGCATATTATTTTCATTTATCTTAGATAAAAAATGCTTACGCAATTTTTTTATGCCACGCACGCCCATGACAAATAATTAAATTCCATCTCATCGTTTGCTCATATGCATTGCTAAAGAAAAAACTAAAAATAAAAGCAAAATAGTACGTTATGATGAGCAATTATTGCGTACAGCAGAAGCATTTTCTCCATACTTACATATGCACATACGTATGTATATAAATGAAAAATTAAAACTGATTATTTAGGCTTTAATTAGGATTAGAGTAGAGAAACTTTTGGAAGAAATTGAATACTATGACTTGAAGAAAAATTTGAAATCGGCAAATTCAGAGTTATTTCGGGTTAAAGGCATTTTGCAATCAAAAATTTTATCAATAAATGTTCCCATTTCTACTTTATTTATTGGCTAAAAAATTGATGTTACCAGCGCTGAATAGATCTGTGAAGCTTTAGGTTAGGTTTTCTACTTGGCTACATAGAAAAATTAAGTAAAATGTAAGAAATAAGTGTGATGTTTTTTCGAAGTGCGTTCTTTTAAAGTACCATTAGCTAACAACCTAAAATTCGGATCGAACACATATCTTAAAAAAAGTAGATTAGGCCTTTGGCATTAAAGGCGACGTTATCTAAATATTTCGATTTTGGGGTTTAAAGTCAAATTAGCACTAGATTTCAGGATTTTATCTAAAACCTGAGACTGAATTGTTCACATATTTCTGAAACATACATATTTCAAAATCATTAAAGTCAACCGCATTGATTTCTTATATTGAACTTAAATTCTTTTCTGAATCATACGCACAAAGAATGGAAAAGACTATCGATAAGGAAATAGATCTAATACTCTAAGGCAGGCTGCTTTAATCCCAACTAGTACGCATATATAACTATGGATATAGTAATTGGCTTTGAATGGGAGAGAAACGAAAATTTAAACTAAGATGCTTCAAAAAGATTTACTGAACTTGAAATTGATATCTCCTGTCTAGAATGGTAGTGGAAGAACTTCTACACATCCTCTCTTATATTGGCATTAGCTGCCAAGGATATGCGATTGTCTTAGTAATAATTGCCAGAAGAATGTTCGAGAATACGCTCCGTCAAATAATACAAAGAGGTCTAAACTAAACGAAGTCTGGTGGCCTAAAATGGGTCGTAATATCAAAACCTCTAAGGCGGCCATCGTAGCATTCTCTAAAAGAAGAACTCTCCCAAGTATGAAGAGTATAACTTTGAGTGAGGCCTTACTGTAGCGATGCGCATATGTCCTAGAGATGGCTTTGGCAAAGGTCTTATATTGTAGGAAAATATGTAGGATTGCGAATCTCACTTTCAGACCCGTTTTTAGTTTAAATCGAATAGGCGAAAAAACAAAATTATACTACGCTTAATTGCTCATCATAATAGCGATGCTGACGACGATCACATCTAGCAGCCGCAAACATATATAAGTGATAATTTTTTAAGCAGTCGCTTATTAAACAAAACTTTTTTTTCTGTCCGCCTATTGCAGCCACTAAGCCACCACCCATATGACAACAATATTGCATTTCCCTCCATCTCATCAAACCTATTGTACTGCATTTTTTTATTGAATAATTACAAAAACAATGTTGAAAATATTTGGCAAATTATCTGCAAGTGCCAACAGAGCCAAAGTCATGATTTGTTGAATAGCAGACAAAAAAAATGCATTAATATTTGTTGCTTAAGCTTTTGCGCTCGTTGCTGTGGTAGTTCAACAAATCATTCATTGGCCATGGCCAAGCAGCTGACTGCATATACAACTTATTATCACACACTATAACTAATGCATGAGTGTTTTTTTTTTTTCTTTTTCTTTCTCTTCGTATCTTCTACAAATGTTTTGTTTGTGTGTGTGTATGTGCTATGGTTCTACTGGAAATCTACAGGTGAGAAACCCTTTCACTGTGTCTACTGTGAGAAACGTTTCAGTGTCAAGGATTACCTCACCAAGCATATACGCACACATACTGGCGAAAAGCCCTATACCTGCCCCTACTGTGACAAGCGCTTTACACAGCGCAGCGCTTTAACGGTACATACGACCAAGTTACATCCACTCTAGGGAAGACCGATTGGCAAAGGGAGCCGTGGCCGTTTGTTAACATAGTTTTGGCTAAGTGATGCGGAAGAGAAGAAGCCAACGGCTGAAATGTTGGCCAAAACGTTGGCGCAGACAGCGATGACTGCAGAAACAACAACAACAACAGCAGTAGCTGCAGCAGCAACGGCAACAGCAACAGCAACAACTATGAACAACACCACAGCATTTGCAACAATCAACTTATCATTAAATCCACAGCAACAACAGACACAATACCAACTGCCGCAGCAACAGTATCAACTACAAAACCAACAACATCAACGGCAACAACAACCACAGCAATCACTAGAAGGTACAACAAACAAAGAGCTCGACTTTGTACTGGATACGATAGGCTTGTCGCAAGCTTTGTAGTAGGCCACGGCGGCTCTTGTTGGCTGCGAAATAGGCGCGTAAAATGAACAACAAATAAAAATGCGAAATATAAGACGATTTGCAAGATCTTAAAGAAATTAAAAAAAAAAAACAACAACAATAAAAACACGAAAGTAAATACAAAGTCACACTGCAAAAGGTTTTGTGCTAATCATTGAAATTTTCGGTGGCAATGCACAAGAAAAAAAAAAAACCTAAACAACAAATGATTAAAAAAAATTACAGCAACAATAAGAAAACACACACACACACACAAAACAAACGCTGTAACTAAGCGAAAGATAATGCTGGTTAATTATAATGACAAAAAAAAACGAATTATAATGGTGGGAGCGGGAATGGAAAGAGGAGCGAGAAATACCAAAATGCCACAAAGCAAAAAAGTGAGTTTATGTAAACAACAACAACCACAACAAATGAAAATAAACTAAAGTAAATAACTAAAATCCAGAATCTGTTAGAGCTGAAGTTTAGTGAAAATGTGGGATTACCCACCGTCTAATTGTACGAGTATGTAGTTTATTAAAGGCAAAATTCAAAAATATACACATGTACATACTATATGTATTTGAACATTTTAATATTGAACTAACCTAAATATGTATGTAAAATAAATGCTAATGACGATGTTCTTGTAATTTCAGGTTTTATTCATACTTACGTACATATATAAATTTTTTTTTGGTTTGTAATTTATTTCGTAAAAGCGAAAATTTTAAATATTTATAATTTTAATACATACATAAATACATATGGAATTTATGCTTGTTTCATAACCGAGCTGCGTCGATATGAACTAAAAATGAACACTTTTTTGAACTGTACATAGATTGCTTGCTTGTATTTTTGTTTGTGTGATTTTCTAAATCATTTTTTTATTCATAGTTTTTTAAAAAATATTGTACGCACATACTAAATACATACATATCTGTGTGTCATTTTGATAAAACAACTGAGTGACCTTATAAGGTTCGAGTTTGGTTTAAAAATAATTAGGAGAGCGCGGCATCTTAAACTACAACTGCGGCCAAATTCATCGTTAAAATATTGTTGGGGAGAGGAGTTGTTTTATCAAAATGCCACAGATATAAGATACCAAGCATTTAAAAGATAAGGAACTCATGTTGGCCTAAAATAAAATTGTGAATACTTTAAACTCAGTGTTGTTGAAAATTTCACATACATACATAACTGTTAAGATTTGTATGAGATATACAAGTACTACATACTTTCATAACAACATATGCAACAGGTGTGCTCCCATTTTCGGAATTTTAATTTTTCTTTAATGTAGCTTACGTGATCTTAAAATTCTAAATCGCAAAATATTAAGAGTTGGATTACTGTAAAGACGATGTAGGGATGAGCATTTCTTTGATCATCAGCATTTTAAACATCCGCTTTTGTTTAATTTTTTTTTTCACAGGAAGAATTATCCCATATCTCAAAATACGGAACGGTTCGGTTCGCATGTTTGTACATACGTATTTTCTAAATAAATTAATTAATACTTATAACTTTTTTCGTATCTGTGCTGCAGATTTAAAGATAATCAAATCCTTTTAAAAAGATTGATTTATTAAAAAGTTATTACAGATATTTTTTTTTCAGAAAAAAGATTTAGAAATATTTATTAAAGAAATCGGATTTTGGAAATTTTTATACTGCGCACCGTTTTTATTTCTATGCGTTAGAAAAAAATGTTGGTGCGAAAACGTAATTTTTTTTTTGTTTGATTAAATCGTAAATCACAAATATATATAGAAATGGGAGTTCGGCTGTGTCTACACTTATTTTCGATATTTGAACGTCGCAAAATATTTTAATACTTCGTTTTGTATATATTTATTGATTTTCAGAATTCAAAACAATTTTTTGAAAATAAAAAAATGCAATAAATAGTAAATTTGTAAACATATTTTTCTCTCTCTCTCAGTTACAATGCATTTTTGTTAAGTTTTAAAGTCATTATTTTTCTTAATATATATATTTTTTTTAGTAAATTTTTAGTATTTTGGACATGGTCTTTTGTGCTGTCAGAGCTTCGACTTTATAAATGACAAATTTTCAATATAGTTTTTCTATTAGTAAGCATTTAGCCTGGCTGTATACTTGTTTTTAGTACTTTGGTCAAAACAAAATATGCCGTTGTAGCTTCAACTTAGTAAGAAAAAAAAGTTTGAGGTATCTCAGGTAGAGAAACTTTTCTGTTTTATAAAACGTAAAAAATATCGGACGCACCTGAAAAATTTGAGGTTATATCAAAAAAAGTCGAAACTTTAAAAAAGTAGCTTGAGTTTAGATAGCGAATTCGGCTTTCAGAAACTTTTTTTTTTATATTTAAGGCGTTGAATATATTGGTTCCAAAAAAAAAAATTATTTTGTGTTAACAGAAAAAATATATATATGTATATAGAAAAAGCATGCATGCCTCAGTATATGTATACTTTCTATGTGAGCTTCTTTATATGTTTATTGTTATGTGTTTAAAATTCGTTGGCTTTTCAGAATTCGTCATTTCACTTTTTAAAAATGTCTAAAATGGCAGAGGTTATTCGTTATGCGTAAAAAAACACAGGTTATATTTAAGGTTATGTTCACGTGAAAATAAAATTTTCGGAAATTTAAAACATATGAAACGGCACAAGACTAAATAAATGTATGATGTTAAAAAAATTTTAGGTTATGTCAACAAAACAAATGCTTTTTTGGTAATTAAAACTTAAAAAGTATAAGTCGTTAGATATCGGTGATATTTCGAATGAAAAAAGTTGCAGTAAAGAAAAATAATTTAAAAAAAAAAAATATTTTTGTACAATTTTTAACGTAATTTCAAATCCATGAGAAAAGATATCGTGCAAAGTAGCTCTTCGGAACGTATGAAAAGGTGTTGGGTTTCTCAGAAAATTTTCGTCATCCCTTTACAAAAGTTTGTGTATAAAAAACGACACCGAAGATGACAAATGTTGTAAACATGAATGATGATGCTCAGATAAAAACATCCACCGACTCGGCTCCCAGGGGTAGACAACGAAAACAAGTGCGCCTATGAATACAATTGAAAGACCAATTAAAAGAGCGCGTAACTTCGCAAAGGAGAGTGGGCAAATTGGCATAGTTTTTTAGTCTCGGCTCACATAAAATAAGAAAAAGCAGGAGATAGCATTACGCCAAACCAAATTTGATGCCAAGTCGCTACGAAATAGACTACTTTCAACTTTCGATAAAAAAAAAAATTGAAATACCCTTAATGCAGCTGCACTTAAGTTTTCTGCAGCCATTAATATAACTTCGGTTTATATTCATACGCTCAAAACTATTTTCTATAAAGAATTTCAGATACAAATCGCGAAGTAAATTTTTCAAAATTAAAAAAAAAAATTTATTTAATGCATTCAGCGTAGCCATGTCCGCATTATATTCTCATTCGCTCTGTAGTATTTAATTAAAATGATTTTAGTTTTATACAATTCTTTTAGGATTTTTTTTTATATTTAAATTTTTTTGTTAAATTTTTTTTTTATTTTTACACTTCAATTTCATCTTTTTTTAATCTTAAATTCTTATTTATTTTTTCTTATGATTAATACGCACATGCACATACTTAGCGCACATGCAAGTAATCGTCATTTTGTTTTAGTGTAACAACAGAGCAGGATCTCGGTTGGCTTTAATTACTTATCGATTTCTTTTTTTTTTTTACCATACTCTGATTCATTTGCCTTTTTTTTTAGATGTTAGCGCGTATTATTTTGTTTCTTAACTAATAATTTGTAATTTTAAATTGTATTTAATAAATTATCAAATTAAAATATTGTGTTGAAAATCATATATGTATGTACATACATCTGTAAACCATTTTGATATTTGTTTTACTCTTCACTTATCTATCATTTGCTTTAATATTTAATATTGCGTAACGTGACTTTGTTAAAAAAAAAACTTGACATATTTATACTTTTGTTAAAAATATTTAAAAAATATTATTTGTGCTCACATATTTTTTGTCGCATTTTTAAGTTTGTAAGTAAGACAGAAAGCAATGAATACATTTTTATATTATCCAATTTTAACAGCTTTACATGAAAAAGCAAAAAAAAAAACATAAAAAAAAATATAAAAAACAACTAAAAAACATAGAATACAGCATACTAACAACGTGGCTTGCGTTTACTTTTACGCAATGTGCAATACACGTAAATAAAATATAAATATTAAAATAGTTGTAATTTAGTTTGTAATACAACATTTTAAATGCAACAAAACTAACAAGTCAAAAAAACAGCAAGAAAATACCCTTAAATTATACTAAATACTATTGAGGAGTATCATTGAAAAGTGTTGATGATAAAACGCAAAGAGATACTAATAAACCACAGCAGCAGCAGCAAGTAAACTAATAAATAGCCAGTAAAAATGAAGAAATAACAAAAAAGAAAAAAATTAAATCTTAATGAAAATTAAAAGCAAAAAAAAAAAAAATACAAAAAAAACGACAGTAGATTGTGAAACTAAAACCATTTTATGTAAATTTATATAATCTTAGCACAATGTTTGCATAAGCTGATACTGAGGAAAACTTGAAACTCAACTAACAGGAAGAGCAAATAAAAAACAAACAAACAAATTAACAGCTGCAACATAGCGGCATATTCATAGACGAAATAAAGTCGTTTCTATATTTAGTTGCAGCTTTTGTTTCACAGATATTCCATTGAAAATTATATCAAAAAGTTGCAACAAACTTTAGTGTCGCCTTTATTTTGACTATGAAAACGCCCCGCCCCATACATATTATGTAAAGTATAACATTAAAAAAAAAAGAACAACATTTTAAACTAGCAACCTAGTAATATCAGACAATTATAGCCGCCTTCGATTCGCCAACAGTTAGCGAGCGGCGAAGCGAACCAAATCGATGAGGTACAGCCAAACTCGCCAACGTTCATCGCTACTAGCTAACCTTGTTGTCAAACAGAAGCGAGTAGAGAAGTGGCGAATCGAAGGCGGCTTATATTACATTTGTTAAGCTTACCAATATTTTAATAAGTACAGAAGGAAAGGAACAAAAAAAAAAATTAAATTAAATTGCAGTAGAACAGTCTAATACTAAAAACAAAAAAGAACTGCATGTGTGTTATGCAAGAATACAATTATGAAAATATAAACTAAATGTCAAATGCGTAAAAATGTTAGTAAACAAAGAAAAACAGAAACACCAACTGCAGTCTAAGAACAAAAAAAAAAACAAAAATAAAGAAATCAATCGCTTTTGTATAACCTCACCTGCACCAATTTACTATCGAAGCGCAAGCATTAAAAACCAAAAACAAAAAAGACAAAAATAAATAAAAATGTAACTAACGTAAAAAATACCAAAACTACGCAACTCAAGCACAATTAACGCCCATCCGGCAAGATTCAAGAAACGATATCAATAGCTGTTTGGTGAGCGCTCCCCAACACTGGTCAAGCACAGCAAAAAGTTAAAAAAAATTACATTACGATTCAATTAATTCAGCGCCATTCGCATACATATTTTATGTGCAACAAAATTAAATTAACTAAGAATTAAAAATAACTGCGCACACATACACATAAACGAAAAGAAAAGAAAATCATATTCAATTGTGTGCATCAATCATTAAATATACATATGTATGTAATTGCATAGTACATAAATACTACATATATAATACTTAAAATTGTATATTCAAATCATTGTAAAACGAAAGAGGAAAGAAGAAAATAAATAATAATCAATGCAACTACTTCAAACAAAAGTGCGAAAATAAAATATATAAAATATATAATAATAAATAACGATTAACAGAAAAGAGTGTAAAAGTAAGTGTACATGTAAAGAATGTGCGAGCAATAATTTAATAAAACATTTCAGTAGAAAAAAAAACAAAATTGGTAGTAAATTATTTAAACAAATATGTACATACATATTATATATGTAGTTTTTGCTGGGAGCTACTTACATTGAGAGCACTATTACGTGGGGGCTTCGGTTGGGTTAAGTGGCTTTACAGTTATCATTGGGGGGAAAGAATGAAGGATGATCGAACGGTGACACTTATGTATGTATGTACATAATCACCCTCATTGCGAGAGTGGTGTCGTATGCAAGTCGTTTTTCGAGAGTCGAATCGTATCGAAAATTTCACGTCATTGCCTAAAATGTCCACTCGACTAGTTTATTAAAACGGAAAAACTTGGCAGCACTGTATAGTTTTCGACAAATTTCGTCGTTTCCTTTTTTCAGCACGACAGTTAACAATGCCAATGTTGTCGAGTCGTACAATTTAGCCTAATTTACGACTTACGCAATGAGGCTGAATAGCTTTTGTTCGCAGCCCCGCTCGCGTAAAGTTCGGTTTAACGTTAATTTAAATGTATCAAGGTTACAGAAAATGGTCAGTGGGCCAAATTTCAATGATCGCATTTTCGTAGATTTCTCAAAAATGGGAGGAAATTAGGAGTAAAAAATAATCAAACACCAATTTGTATTACAAAAAAAAAAAAAAAATAAAATCAAACACTAATTTGTATTAAAAAAAAAAAAAAAAACGTAGCAATCCTCATCGAAAATATTTCTGAATTGAAGTTCTGAAAATGCCTTTCATTTCTTATCCATCTCAATTTGCTTTATTTGAATTTTTAGAATCGAAAATGATGTCCAAACAACTACTTTAATTACTTATCTTTGCTCTTGTGTACTTAACATAAGGGTAAACACTTGCTTTAGTTATAAATATTGAATACTTATCTACTGTTAATTACTTATTCTTACCCTAATAATAATATTAATAATAATAATAATAGATTGGCTATTACACAATATGCTATGTTGGCTTCTCCTCGGATTTGTGGCGTGTGCTTTGAAGTTGTCACACAAAGGGGTGGAACCTTCCGGCTTACGTCGACTTCGAACGGTTGTTTTTCATGGCAAAAATACACTCGAAGGCATGCCATTGCCTGCCGTGGGGCGATCGTTATTAGAAAAAAAATTTTTGTTTTTTTTATTTTTTGATGGTTTGTTGAACCGGGCTTGAACCCAAGCCCTACGGAATGGTAGTGCGTATTACTAACCACTACACCACAGCGGCCGCCCATCTAAATCCTTAGGTTAAGGAAATAATGAAGTGTAAAAAAATGTTAAAAATGGGTATGCTAGTAATTATTTAGAAGAGGCACACTTAGGACTTAAATAAGGGGCTACTGCTATTAGGGTGCGCCAGTAGCCATGGTGAGGATGTTCTTTTGCTCGTCCGCTGGTGCCCAATTTATGTTTCTTTAGTTGGTTATCGGGCGGGTGAGAGCAACTTTCAGAGAGTAATTTTTGCTTCTCAAACTGTGAAAACTGTCGCAACTGCCAGAAGAAGAAGAAAAAGAATTTTAAACATTAAAATTTTAACCAATAAATGTGCATATTTTTTAAAATGTTGGTTAGGATCTTTGTGAATTAAGGTAGCGATATGTATTTAATGTGAAGAAATTAACATTTTCTGCACTTCGGTCTGAGAGACCGCTGTTAGTAACCGAGTTATAAAATTCGTGTTAGTAACGAAAGGTGAAGCGCTAAAATTCCACTGTAGAAGGAGAAAAATCAGAATGTGTTTAGAAATGCCACATACTTACTTGTGTGTAGATTCATTTTAATCCTGTACATCAACATTTTTTTACTACAATTAAACATTTGTTTTTAAATATTTCCATGCTTTATTTAAATTTTTAATACCTCAATATTTTATCTCGCCGTTACTCACAGGTGTTTACTGATTACATAAGTATGCATGTATACCATATACTTATTTTTTGTATTTTATTTTTATTTTTTTTATTTCTGTATGCCTTACATGTGTAAATACAATAATTAGGTATGTGTGTGTATGCAGTTATTTTACATATGTATGTATGTATGTAACTAACTCCTAAAATTATTTTTACACAAGCACTATGTATGTATATGAGCATATGTACATCTACATATGTATGCTGTAGTACCTACACATGCACACACATACATATGTACTTCGGTATGTATGTTTATATAGTTTTCCTTTACTCAAATGAATACATGCCTTTCTCTAATAACTAAATGAATATATATGTATGTATGTCGGTTCTTTTATATATTTTTCACCTCTTAAAACAATAGTATATGAGTTTATATGCATCCAAATATGTATTATGCGCTAATCCTTTTAATCTTTATTTTATTTATTTTTTTTTTTAATTTTCCAACTATATTTTACATATCTAAACATACATACATACATATAGTTTTTTCTATGTATTAACATTTCTTCTTAAACTGCTATCACACTTTTAAAGAAGAAAATGCCGACAGTAGACATTTTCCCCTGATTTTTTTTTTTTTAACTTTATACTTTAACAATTGAAATGCTTTAATTTTTTGACAACAGCACTTTCTTAAGTTGTTTGTTATTGCATGCTCATACAATTATTTAAAGTTATTTATTTTTTTGCACATTTTCAGTCGCATAAGCTGTGAAATGCCAATTTTCTTGAACATCCTGGCCAATATTTTTGCATTTGTATTTGAATTTCTCAATTTTTTTTTTTTTGTTTACATTGAATATTTACTTGGACTCATACCTTAGTCTACTAATTTTACATTTTTTCGTGTATATTTTGTACGCAAATATGTAAGTTTTTATATCTAACTATGCTTTGTATGTATGTATATGTACGCATGTGTGTCAGCATGTATGTATGTAGTGTATGTATGTAGTATATGGGCATATTTTTTAGTCCATTGCGAAAAGTTATGCATTTACATACATACACATATGAATGTGAGTGTGTCTGCTATAAATGCCTTTTCCCGTATTTATGTATGTATGTATGTATGTACATTTGTAAATTTTTTGATTATTTCTTTACTACTTAAGTTTAATTATTTTTATTTTTTTTTCATCTAACAGGTTAATGTGCGTATTTGAAATACCTGCACAGATTTCAACTAATTAGCCATGTAGTATGTATGTATTTGTGTACTTAAAAATATAACGTTCTTTCGCCAGATTTGCCAGATTTTTATTCAAGTTATTATTTTATATTCTTAACTACTTTATACAAATTAGCATTTACACTTAATGGACACTTCAGAATTATACGCTTTTGCTTTCGCCCGCTTCATAATTTCGTGCATTTTCTATGTCAAATTTAAAAAAAAAATTTCGCTAAAACGAAATAAATGTTTCTACATGAGCTCAGTTAGCTGCAAAAATGAATATCAAACAAATTGAAATTTTAACAACGCTAAAATTAAAAACTTTCCACCTGTTTTGTAATTTTTTCTTATTTGTGTTAAATCTTATTCTGTTGCCAAAATATTAAGCTACTAACAATGAAAATCAGCGGATAATGATCAAATGAAAATGTGTAATAATTTTTAGTATGGAAAAGATGTCACTCATACGCCATGTCGTACATGGCTGTAATCCTACATAACACCGTGCGACAGTAAATTTTACTCACAAAAAAAGAGAATATATTCGCGAAGCTATGGGTAAATTATAGTAAAACTACGATCTTAGTTTTCTCTCTGATGTCAGGATTTTTTTAAAGGACTTTGAAATTTAAACAATATGATTATTTCAAAAAATTTTTAAAAAAATTCAGTGCAATGTAGGATAACAATAAGGGTATCATAAAAAAGAAAAAATTTTGTGGAATTATAACAGAATAAGTTTTTTGGTGCATAAGGATGAATGGGTATGGAAAATGTCCTTTAAAAATTTTGTCCTTAAATATCCTTGAAAATTTGCAATATTTTTTTTTTTTTTTTAATTATTGTTTGAGGATTAATAGACGCACGACCTCATCATCGAATTTCGTCCTTCAAACTTTATTAACTTAAAAAGATTAAATTTATTAAAAGCGCATTTTTAATACCTATTCGTCCTTGTAAAGCAAACAACTTTATTGTTTTTAAATTCTACAGAATTTTCCCTCCCATTTGGTACCCATATTGTTATTCTACATTGCACTGATTTTTTTTAAATAATTTTTTGAAATAATCATATTGTTTAAATTTCAAAGTCCTTTAAAAAAATTGAATTTTTTGTCCAATAAATCCACTGAGTTTAGTGGTAATGTGAAAATTTTTCAGAATATGGATACCAAATGAAAGCCTAATGATATTAGGATAAGGTTACCACTTTTTTGATTGTGCAAAATTTAACTAAAACAACTTTATATGGATACCAAATGTAAAATATGTTTGAGAACTTTAATCCAGAAATATTTTCGTCTTATAATGTAAATTGGATTCTTCTTTATTTCAACCAACATTTTTTTAAATTTATGTACACAGGCGGCCCCCCATTTGTGTTATAAGATCAGGGCGCAGACAGCAAATTGGAGGAGAAACTGGGCCAACCTTAGCAAAGTGTAAGCGCCAAAAAATTATTATTATTATGTATAATATTTTTTTTTTTGAGGGGCGTATATTTAAATAGAGGGTCCGCCTATTTTTTAGTATAAGCTATTTTTTTTTTTTTTTTTTAAAAAAAAATTGATTTTTTTGCAAAATATTTTTTCTATAGAATTCTGAACTGCTAAAACTTCTTAAAACTTTTCACAAGGCTTACATAAGATAATTTTAATAAAGTAAATAAATTCATAAGCTCCTTACTTCCTAAAAAATGTTTCAGCTCTTTCTAGCTACATTTCTTAGAAACTCTTGGTCCAAATATGTGCATTTAAATTTTTCAGGCAAAGTTGTTAATGGGATATTAAAAAGGTTAAATAAATCTACATTTTTCGACATAGAAAATTCCAAATGACGAGTTTACAAAACCAGTGAAATGCAAAAAATAATAGCTAAAACAAAACCTACTAAATAAGATATGAATTTCGTGTCCTTTATCTACGAAATTCAAAGCATAGTTCTAAAAAAAATGGACTACTGGCGGATATCCACTGGGCGTTAAATAGCAAAAATGTGTGAAAAAAACGTGTTTTTGCAAAGATGTATATTTACTAGAGCTCTAGATACCCGGGTATCGAGCAATGCGAGTAGCTCGATACTCGCTCGAAACTCGTTCATTGCTCAACTGCTCAAATGTTTGTTCAAAATTTTCGAGTTTTTGAACAATTTCATAAACAAAAGAAAATTTGTAAATTGTATTTGTCAGCAGCTGCTTTCTAATTCATGTTAAATAAATTATATTATTAAATAACAATGTAACAATCTTTGCATTATATATCAATAATTTGAAAAATTTAAAAGGTGCTACCAAAAATGTCAATATAATAAAAAAAACATTGCTCAAATTACTCGAAAAAACTCGAATTGCTCGAGCTCATGCTCGGAAATTTTCGAGTAATGAGCATTGAACAAGTGTGCGAGTACTCGCTGCTCATATACCCGGGCTGTTTGAAAATGTGCGAACAAAATCGAGAGCTCTAATATTTACACATTCCCCAAATCTGATCGACATGTGTAAATTTGCAAAAGATATCTGAATTTAAGAAATTTTTTCAAGGTCCTGCATTACAAATCTTTATATCTCGTAACAGGACTCTAAGAAACGTTCATTAAAATAAATCCGTTATAGAAGAATTGCTCTTTCAAATGAAACTGGTTTGGAATGTGTAGGGTAATTTTGAAAGAAAAAAACGAAAAAAAAAATCATTAAGTTCATTTCGAGCTGGCATTTTTTAAATGGCGTAAATTTTTTATCATTTTAGTGCCAAGTGAAAATTCGACATTACAAAATGTATTCAAAATTCGTTTAATTTTTAACGAAAAATTTAGAAATATTAATAACCGGTTTCAAAATTGTTCGGCCTGTAAATGTACAACGAAATATGGGAAAACCCAAAAATTCCTAATGCTGTGTTTTCACTAGACATAAAATTACAAACATTTTATTGAAAAGATTCAGCATTACAAGTGCTAATGTCATTACACCAAGTTCGATTCCTAACAATTTTGGTCACTTCAACGCCTATAGGAAATTCGGCATAACATCTCAAATAATAATAATACTTTCAGCTTCAATACAGAAAATTTTGAGACATTTATTTATTTTTTTTAATTTGCTTAATAACTTCGCCTACTGCTAAAATTATGCAACAACTGGTGTTATGGATTATTTACAGTTTATTTGTCATTAACAAATTTAGCAATATCGCTTCCATAAGAACTGGTTTGAATGTTCAGTTTGCTCTGAAAAATTTATTAAAAAATGTTTAATATTTTGGCTGAGAACTGGTAAGAAGACATTATTTAGGGTATACAATAGAATACAATACAGAATTTTGAGGTTTAAAAAGCTTTGAATGCGATTGTGTTATGATGAATTTCTACTAGGCATTGAAATGTCAAAAATGTATGCCATTTATAAAATGCCATGTGGAAACAGACATAAGAACATTTTTTTGGAACGTACGGGCTTGTTTTTAATGCCCAACATTGTCATTTAAAATTTTGTAATTTAATGCCTAGTGGAAATTCAGCATTAACAGTGAATATTTCAAATTGTGCAAATTTCAGAATATGGCTGGTTTTTTATTTTATTTTTTCAACCGAAACTTATGAAATCTGGTAGTAATTTTGTACATACTGTGGCGGCCAGACAAATAGGGAAGCAACATTTTAATAAGTTTTGACTATTTTTATTTCGTGTATTTAATGTTTATTATTTTTTATAAATGTATAGCTCACTATCTAACGAAAACCATGTAAGTCAAAATTTCAACTTTGTACACGATAAATCGTATAAATTTATAAAAATTCGACGAATTTCAACAAATGCTCATCAAAATGTCAAAGTTGTTATTCAGAATTTTCAGAGTTCTAGGTATGCAGTTTTGTAGACCATTAAATTTTAGTATACTAAAGTGTAAGTAGCATTGCTGAACATATGGAAGAAATGGCGTGATAGTGTTCGCAAAAAAAATATCCGAAATCACGGTTAGTCACAGTTACTTAAATTTTGCACTTCACTAAAATTTAATGGGTTATAAGACTGCATATCGAGCCCTAACCGCCAAAATAACGCAAGCGACATTTTTTTTTTAAATTTTCTTTTTAATGCAGAAATGCATCGAGATGTTCTGGAAAAAATGTCGCTTACGTCATTTTGGCGGTTAGGGCTCGACAACAATTTTTTTTTTTTTTAACTCTAATGAAAAAGTTTGAAATTTTTATGAAATTTCGCAGAATTTTCATAAAAAATAATTAAAATTAAATAAACAAAAAATGCGAAACTTTTTTAAAATGTCGGATCCCTATTTACTTTCCTGCCATTGTATGTGAGTAAATAACCTTTATTTTCGGTGAAGAATTTTTGTCAAACTGAAAGGTGTTGACGAAGAAATACCGCAAAGATGTGTATTAGTCGTGACCAACTTAGACACTATTACATATGTACATCTATTTATAGCTTAAATATTCGATACGTACTATTAAGTCTAAAATAAGCTCCAATTTTACAACTGATTTGAGTAATTTTGGCTTTCGATTTTTGGCCTGAGTTACATAAGCTACATACATGCAAATTTCTATTCAATAATTTTTCATATACATACATACACAAGTACCTATGTACATATGTATTATATACGCTATTACTTATTACTACTACGAGTATTATATTATAAGTCTAATAGTATTTGTCGACCATATTTCTCACAATTGTTTATTGTATGTGTGTATGTATTTATGTATTAACAAAAAAAAAGCATTAACAACAGCTTTATAAGTAAATAAGTATATACACATGTATATAAAATATATGTACCTACATATATGCATAAGTGATAGAATTTTACAAGTGACGAACAAAAAAAGGCAAATTAAATTAGTAACTACACATACGGTGCCGCCAATACAGCGCCAAGGAACAAAATTAAAGCAATTTTTTTATAGTGAGTGATGCTTTTTTTTTGAAAAAGAACATACATATTTACAGCCTTCTTAATGGCTGACTGAAAGTAGTTTGCTTAACACAGGAACGAGATTCTTTATTCCTTCTTACCGCGCTATTCTCAAAACAATGACAAAACTCATCAATTTATATAACTACTGCGCCTAAAAGTGTGCCCCAAAAATGTGGCTTTAAGCACTCCGTTAATGAGAGTTATCTATGGTATTGTTATGAGCTATTTAGTAAGTAACAACGACGAAACATTGTTTATATTCAGCGTCAAAGTTTTTGGCGTAGTAGTTAAAACAATTGTCATTGTTTCAATTTTTTGTTGCCTACTTTCAGGCGCGTTTATTGACAGCCTGCAACTGTTTGACTGCGCCGCTTTCATGGTTGTAGTAGTATTTCAATTAGAAAAATTTGCCAATTTGTTTTAACACTTTTTCCACAGCATTTACATATCTATTCATACATACAAATTTGATATCAACAATTTTTTTTTATTCCTCCTAATTTTTGGTTTTCCATTTTATTTTTGCAATTTTCTGTTGAATTTTTAAAAAGTGCTTGTGTTTGTTTAACAATTTCCAAAAAAAAACGTTGCAACTTCGTTTTCAGCACAATTCTAAAGTAAATGTTTTCATTGTTTCCAACAGAGGTGGGCTTTGCTCTTCATATTGTATCGCTTTTATTTTCAACTATTTATGTTTACCAATATAATTTATGTAGCGTATGTCCTATTTTATTATTAATATAATACATTTTATTAGCAAATAACTACTATACTGTTCTATAGATACATGTCTTTATTTTTATTTGAGTCAATTGATTTATGTATTTAGATACACTCAAATCGCATATAACCCCTTTTGATAAAAAAAATAGATAGATAACTATCACAAGTATCTATTTTTATTATGTACTACTTAAACAAAAAAACTAAGAAATTGATTAATTTTAAAATTATACATTTCGTTAGAGGAGCAGTTCGATTGAAAATAATTTTGTTTATAGAAGAAGTAGCAGATTACATCACTAGTTCTGATCACTGTCAATGAGGTTTCATCTAATTTTTACAGTATTTTTATTCAGTTATCTCGCAATTACAGTATAAAATAACTCTCTTTTTTAAATTAGCAATCTTTCGGCATTGTAACCACCAAAATAAAACAGGTTTATTGCTTAATCGGAATTGCTTGGTCGGTCGGACGTGCGTTCATATAAGTCGAATATAAGCAAAAACCAACAAAATTGTCAATAATACGCAAAATAAGCTTTTTCAAGTATTTGCATATTTTTGCCAGCGCTACTCATCACATAGTTCTTCATTTAAATCTGTTGATTACCACTTTTGAAATGCAATCCAACGTTCAAATAAGACTTAGATGGACTAAAACTACAGTAAAACTTTTGAAAAAAATCACCGTAAATAGGGCTTTGATGAAGAAAATGGTGTACTGTTTCTTTCTATTACGATTATTTTCTCCTGTCACTCCAAAAAGATTGTAACCGTTCTCCACTAAGCGATTATTTCAAAAGGTTCGTGGTTTATCTAAAACCGTCCAACACGAACATAAAAATGAATCATTTGCGGAAAGTAGCGACAAAAAAATACTCGTATTTTGTCGTTTTTCTAGATCAACTCATTTACGGTTTCTATGGGGAAAAATAACCCTTAACGTCCCCAAAGCTGAATCGGTTAGTAGAATATTGCCTTTTGATTTTTAAACTTTATTAAACTTCGTAGGCTATGCCAGCTTTTCGATGATCAAGCCTTCGCTGAAGGACTGGAGTTGATCGGCTCAGAACTCCAAGCATGGTAACTCATTTCGAGAACATTTGGGTATCATTTTGGGACTATGTAGTTTAGAAGCATTTCGGGTCTAGTTCGGAATCATTTTGGGATTAGTAAAGGAACATTTCTGGACTGTTTCAAGACTTTTTCGACATCATTTCGCGGTAAGTTCACGCCTCTTTCAGAACCACTTCAGTATAATTTCGGGACTAGTTCGGGATCATTTCGTACGTGGTACTCACGCTTTTTTGGGTCTTAAAGTTTGAAAAGGGCAATTATGCTTTATATAATTTTGGTTTATTCAGGGTGTGTACGTGGCCCCATAATAATAAATACTGAATAAAGTCGTCAAGTACAGGGGTTTTTGTATAAATTATACATATGTATGTAAATGCTAAAATATTACAATGTACAGAAAGCATTTCGAAAACACTTCAATATACATTTGTATGTAAATATGTATGTATGTAATAATTTGAAGATGTTGCCACCTTTAATGAATATAAAGTAAATATGCAAAAAAATAAGTATTAAAATAGAGCCTTCAACAGAAAATTATTAAAAGATACATACTTCGACCAGAAATTATTTAAAATGGGGTTCCCATACATACAGTGGCGGTAAAAAATGGATGAATGGTGTGTCTTTTTAATATATACAATATTTTTCAAGCTAAAATTTTTTTGATATTTTTTTCTAAAAATATGGTTCATGCTTTAACAAAAATATATAAATCACACTTGCAAACTCTATACAGAACTTTAATAAATTCGAAAAATTTTTATCTAAATTTCGAGCCTTTTAACCGGAATTTTTAGAAATTTTTTGGGTATGCAATTAACGTGCTAAAATTCTAGTAAAATAAGATAAGTGCAAGTTTTGAGCGGCTAAAAAATCGCATTGATTTTTAATAATTTTTTTTTGCTGACGGCTTTTACGCATATTCATCCATAAGAAATTCATGTTTATATGGACAAAAGTGCAAAACACTATCAACAAAAAAAAGATAATTATAAATCAATGCGACTTTTTAGCCGCTTAAAACTTGCACTTATTTTACTAGAGTTTTAGCTTGTTAACTGAATACCCAAAAAAATTCTAAAAATTCTGGTTAATAAGCACGAAATTTAGATAAAGGAATTTTTCTTGTATAAGGTTTGAAAAACTTATTTATACTGTTTTTGTTAAAGCATGAACCATATTTTTATAAACAAAATTTTAGCTTGAAAAACGTTGTAAATATAAAAAACGAAACACCATTCATCCATTTTTCACCGCCAATATATAAAAACTGTTTAGCTATGTTTCAAGTGTCGAGCTCTGCAAAAACAAAGAGCTTAAAAAAGTTTTCATCCGGAAATACATACATATGTATTTATATGTGAATTTTTTATTTAAAAATTTTGTTGTTGTTGCAATGTAGTATTGCATAAAATCATCGTATACAATTTTGGACTATATACGAGTACATGTTTGTATGTAATTCGTTGTTTGAGCTATTTTTTTTTGGTTATCTATTTAAGTGAAAGATCTTTCTACATAGCAAATATATTTTTAGAACAAAAAAAATATTTTAGACTGTAAATAAACTAAAAAAATAAAAGTAAGCATTTAAGGTACATATTTATCTCGAATGCATTTGTAAAAAAAGTAATATTAGCTACTATCCCTATATAATCTACGTTTTTCTTATTTAAAAAAAAAATTAAATTAAATTAAATTAATTATTGTTTATAAAAAACCTACATAAATCGTAAAAAATAATTGTAAAATATTTACACTGCTTTCAATATCAAATTTGATTTGAAGAGTAGCTATGTACATATTTTGCTGGTTTTATGTACATACATATGTACATATGTTTCCTATACATATGTGAGTTATTTACCACATTCACTACAAGTAAGTTTCATTATCTTTTACATTCCTCTCAGAAATTTTTTTCTTTCATATTTTTAAGAGCAGCGTCAACATTTTCCAGTACAAACTGACTTTTTTTGCAAAACAAACACCTTGTTGCATATCACTTAGCTCTTTCACTTCGGTTTTCTTGCTTCTTAATTTTCTCCGCATTTCACATACATACATATATTGTTTTATTACTTATTTTACACCCAAGTCACCGACTTTGTATTTCACTTCGAATGCGATATAATGGAGTGTGAAATAGCCGAATGTGATAGCATTGAATGCGAAATGCCTGATATCTCGGCATCTGTTGGTCCCTCAACACTGCATACTGAGTCCTCGGGTGTGCGCGATGGTTCGGCTTCGGTAATTTCAATATCTTGATGATGTTTGTTGCTACGATGTTTGGCACTGAGAGCCTGTGAGTTGAAAAGAGATGAGTTAAATTTAATAAAGCACAATTCCTATAGACAAAAAAAAAATATAGGGACTTAGTACGAACATCTATTTGGTATTGTGCAAATATGCTTTTCCGTTGCAAAAAAAAAGAAATCAGTGGTAGCCTTATAATAAGTATAATACCTTATCACTTGTATGGACAACAAAAAAACTAAACAAAACACAAAATCACATGCGTTTGCATGCAATTTTTACCGTCAAAGCAATAAAAAAAATGTGTACGCAAAATGCTAGGCTGCCTCATATGAACCTCTCTTTCCCACGTAATTAATAAAGTTTGGTTTACTTCATCTAAATTTTGTTGGCTCAATGCAGTGTCATTCTTGAGCTGGACCGCGATCAATATGTATTCATCAAAACTCTGTCACAATCGTTACCAAAATCGATCGCTACGACTTTGTGAGTTAAATAATCTTCCAACGTTCCCCCTGAACTGAATTGTGTCATACATACTCCCACTCTCTCCTTGCTGGGTGAGCCTCCGAGACCACCTTTCATAGCCAACTCATAGGCAATGTCTATGGTCTGTGTCCCATATCATTCCAATTAGAAAGTATTCTTACGCAATCGAAAGTGCGAAAATGCGCTCGCCGACTAAGTGCGGCATTGGTTGTCGATTAGCTATTAGACTAGACATTTATCGTCGTCGCAGTTCAGTAATAGCTTCCTCAAAGATAGCTATATATCGCTAGCTTAGAAAGAAAAGTTGCTAAGTCCCATTTTAAAAATTTTAAAGGAGAGGAAAAAATGTTCCTATAGCCATTTTCTTTAACTATTTCGCAAGACTTTGAATCAAACATTTTGCGCGTTTAAAGCAAAGCAAAACTCCATAAGAATCAGAAGGATTCGATATTTATTAAAAGATGTCGTATTATTTTGGCCTTATGGGATTTGTGGTGCTTCTTTTGGACTTAGCAAATTTTCCTTTTATTGCTTATGAAGAGGAAAAAATAAAACAAGTACCTTTATAATTTTCGAAACGATGCGTATTCAATTTCTCTAGCCTCCTATATCAAAATATGAGTTTTCATTAAAAGTGGACTTAGCAACTTTTCACTCTAAGCTAGCGATATATACCTTTGTCTGGACAACACACAACAATGGTCTGTAAACATGAATTTTAGGTTCATGGTGAGTTTCCAACATAGGATAAGATCGACTGATACCTGGCAACCTAAGGTAGTTGAGATCCTGCTCTTCTTCTTATTATTTGGCAGTAAAACGGTTTTTCGGATTGCGCCGAGAACGCCGTGAGTGCCACCTTCTGAAAGCAGCCACCACCTCCAGCAAACTAAGAGCACGAGTTACCCTGTGAGACACGAGTTACTTTAGTACAACTCTGATAGCGAGCGCGAAATGTCCTTTCATTGATGGCTTGAATGTGAAAATCTAACATGACCGTCAAAATTTACATTAACACGTCGTTACTCCCAAATCTCTTAACTTTAAATAACATATATTTCCATCAAGTTTCTTTTCTAGAAAAACAGATTTCTACCTAACTATATATTCTTTCGAATGCAAAACGCGATTTTAGGATGTAGTTTTGAAAATGTCCAGGACGCGAATCACGCAGACTTCAGCCCAAATAATTTGATGATAGGTATAAAAGTGAACAAACTTTATGAATCGCTTAGAATAGCAGCAACTATTTTTTGTGAAGCAACCTAATGTTTGAGTGTATGAATAGGTGTAACAAAAAAAAAATTTTTAAGTCTACGAAAATGTGATATATATATCTAATGGACAAAGGAAGCAAATTGGGAAAGGAAGTTTATATACAAATTCATATGTACACGAGTGCTGTTTTATACAGTTAAGGCAGACCGCATACTTATGCACATAAAGAATTTTTTAAAGGAGGACAGTTAGGAGTGAGTGCTGTGGTTCAACCTAGATTCTATCAAAAAAAAAGAAGTTAAACGTACTAGAGAGTAGGATTTGTATGTATATTAAATCTTTCAGTAAAATATCTAATCGTAAAGTATTGCCTGTACACTTGAAGATTTTACCGCCTAATCTCAAATTCAAAATATTCCTAATGGCATCGATATACTAAATGTGGAGTGAGATTTCTAGTCTCAATCTAACCATGGACTATTGGACCTCATTCTATGATACGCGTTGGGGATACGGAATATAGGCTACAAACCTACATCAGACACTAAAAGAATACAAGAAGCGATTTATATGATATTAATAAACAAAGTTATGCGGGATCACGTCTAAGGATGAATGGTCTTCGCTAAATTTAAAATGTTGAAAACTTCGAATGGTAACCCAGAGTCCACCACTAGTATTCCAGAACTTCCTAAACTTAAAAACTTAAAATCAATCCAGTACATCAACATGGTCTATAGGTTAGGCTTGACTCTCTCAGAAAAACTGATGGATCTTATACCTCGATGCTGCTTGACACTTACAATACACTCCTGAAAACCAATTCTCCGAGTAGCAGACTAATTAATGCTAAAATGTGGAGAAGACAAGCTTATAATTCGAATTTTACACGCTTGTCTGGTATTTCGTCATATTCCCACTCTTTATAGAAAAAAATCAGGATAATCTGCATTCGAAAACTGGCAAAGAATTATTATTCTGAATTGAATTATTTAATACAGATCCTTCGTAAGTTTTAGCCTCTAAAGAAATAACTGCCCTTTTATATTCACACATTCTACTCCCGATTTGATATATAGTCAACCACACACAGCACACTTTTATAAAATTTAGTGAGATACACTAAGTAGTTATATACAGGATGATAAATATACATATTAAACGGGTTTACAATAAAATTGATAAGAGATTTAGAGTACAAGAGGAAAACGTTGGGGTTTAGTGTGGGACGACACGGTTTTATTTAAATTGCTTAAAATTTTATTTTGGGGAAAAAATTGAGGGAGTCCAGTTACGATTACTATCTACACACGGTGGGAGAAAACCTATATATGTTTGTAGGTGTTGTTAGCACGGCTCTTACCTTATCTTTGCTTCCTTTTTTCTACAATGTAACGAAATTAATAACGAAAACATTTATGATAAATTAATGATGAACACATACTATGTACTAAGCATATAGAATTACATACGAAATGGTTACAAAAATAACTATTTAGGTATTAATGATAAATTTTTTGAGGGAGAATAATATAAATATTTACTATGTATACATGTATGAGTAAAAATTTATATGTATGTATGTATGTATGTATGGATGTTTACAGCAAAATTTTTTTAGAAACAACTAAACTGCGTGCACCTCCTCTTTAATTGAATAAGTTCATCCTTGGGAGTCCAACCGATCGATTTTTAAAGAAGTTAATTAAAATTAACAGTTAAAAAAATACCAGGGACCGAGAACAAAAGGTTTGATCGAAACTAAATGTCTTTCTCGTAGCTTTGTTCCCAAGAACGCTTAAAAACCCAAACCTAAATGAGAAAAAAAAACCTTTGGGAGTGTTGTTACAAGAATGAAAGTGAAAAAAGCAAAACTGTCGAGAACGTTCTCAACGGGAATTATAAAAGAACAAAACCCTGTGCAACATTTCCAAAGGGAATAAAATGCGAACAATACTTTTGGGAACATTTATAAGAGAACAAATGTTTCCGGAACGTTCTGGCGAAGAACAAAACGTGAACAAAAGTCCAAGGAACTTTCTGATAGAGAACAAAACGGGAACAAGTCTTCTCTGAACTACTCGGGAAGAATGGAAGCGATAACAAATTTTTTCTCATAGCGTCCCATTAGTTCGAAATATTTGAATATTAAAACTAATCAAAAAAGAACTCAAATTAAGCCAACAAAAGACTTAAGAAACAAACTTCTTGCACAGAAAATGACAAAAAAAATTTCCATAACTGGACAGTAATGGATCATAATGATAAAGGATCTGGAAATTTAAATGATCCAGCTTTCCTCTGGTTTAGAATTAACAGTCATGGTTCTCATTGAAACGGTTTTTCATCCCAACACGCAGACGCCCCTCCCATTGTTAACATTTTCTTCTCGAACCTTTTGTTCTCAGAAAACCGTGCCTCATATTTTTGTTCTTATTTGGTCCTCCTTCAAAACGTTATCGGTACTTTCGTTCTCATTGGAAACGTTCCCGGAAATTTTGTTCTCTTTCTGTTCTTCTTGAGAACGTTCTCGAGAGTTTGGTTCGCATTTTGTTCTTTATGGAAACGTTCCTGAACCTTTTGTTTTCATTTTGTTCCCGTTCAAACTGTTCTCAATACTTTTGTGCCCGTTTGGTTCTTTTGCCGGAACCTGCCTGACACTACATTTTGCTCTCATGCAGAACTAAACCAAAACCGGAACGCGTTCTCGGTCCCTGAAAAATGCTAATATTTCAGCGAAGTTCGGTTGATTCCCTAAATATTTATTCCATTGAGGTATTCTTCGAAGCTTCTCCTATAAGTAAATGGGAGCTACTCTGTAATACGATGCGAAAGAGCACTGCGATAGGCAATAACTACAACGTATTGCTTACGATGCTTGGTTTCCGAAGAAAAAAATATACCTTTTCGAGTGAAGCGGGATGTACAGATAGCTAGATATGGTATATACATATAAGTATATTTATAAAACTACTTGGGTGGGAACACTTACGTACTGATATATGTAAGTATGTACTACTATGTTAAATAGTTAATTTCAGAAGGTATGATATTCCAACAACAGATGTACTTTTATTTTCTAGTTATATGAAATTAATCAGGGATTAATCAGATTGATTTCGAGCACTACTCATCTTTGAATCTGCCTTATCTATTTTTGTAAATCTCATATTGCTTGGTGAAGCTTTTTATGAATCCGCTAATTGAGTTGATATGTATGTACATATGTGTATTGCTAGTATTGTGTGCCTACATAATATTCACACTCGAAATGTTGAACACTTTCTTCCCTATCCTCTTGCCGGCAGTTGCAGCAAGTTCTGTTCTGTTATAGGGACATTCCGCAGTTTTGCCTTAGGCCCAGTGACCGCTATGGATGCTATAATTCCTACAGTGCAGTCGATCTTGAATCAGTCGATGCAAAGCAATCGGCCACTCCCTTTCCCTATTCTCTACTGAAATCGCACTTGAACGCTTGAACAGTTGAAGTCAAGATTGGCTATCATACATTTGTATATGTATGTATGTATATCATACGAATAGTGGTGTCGCAGGCAACAAGAAACTCGACCTTCGAGAGAATGTTGGCCCACTTCATAAATTTGTACTCTATATTTCTTAGCTAATGTCTCTTTTACGAAATATTTTTAAAGGTATTAGTTTGGGTTAAGCTGGCTGCCCCTAGGCTTAGATTGTTTTTATATAATGTTTTTTTTTTTATAAAGTTTGAAACTTGGGCTTAGTGTATGGTTTTTGTTACAGAATGAACTTTATTTTGACAAAAAATAATTAAATAATAAAAATAAATTGTCAAAACTTATCAATTTGTTGTGACGCTATTATTTTGACAAGCACTATATTACAAAAAATGGGCAGAATTTTGAAAAAAAAATATAATAGAAAATTTAAAAAAATGTTGACTACATTACAGTCAGACTAAAAAAGTTTAGTGAGTAGCAACACTGGTGCTAAGTGCTCCACTGATTCCACGACAGCTTTCGATCGAGAATCAAATCCAAGTGTTTAACTTTGACAGAAGGTTTTTGGGCCAATCAAGGGTTGGGTTTGAATACAAATGGGACAACATCATCTTTCTTAAAAAATTAGCAGAACTTCCAAAATGATTCGAATTTCGAAAAATTATCAAATTTGTATTTTTTAAACGATGTAAACAATTAATACCACAAAAACAAACCCCAACATTCGAAAAGACTTTGGCCCACTTCACAAATTTTTACTCTTTATTTCTTAGCTAATGAATTTTTACGAAATTTTTTTAATAGGACATTGGTTAAAAAAAACTGATTATGTACAAAAAGTAACTATACACGAGTACATAGTACCTACTTCTCCACTCAAACATACATACATACATACTAATTATAGAACATAAATTATGTATGGCTTTATATTAATGTACTACTTATATAATGGCAAATGTTGATACAATTAAATATGTTTACTATATCTTTCATGATTACACAAACAATTCATATTCGCAGCTTTTCGATGCTGCTATTCCACTTACTTGCAATGAGAAACGACGATGTCCAGCCTTTCGTCCGCCACGTCGCTTACTTATATGCGGATTGTCCTGGCGTAGAGATTTATTTTTTAAAATTTCCAGTTGTGTATACAGTCTGCAAAAAAAGTTGGTTTTTTTTAAACTATGCCCTAAAATATTTCATTCATTAAATGCATACAAACCTTTTGAGTTCAGCGCGTATATCCTCTGGGCTCATTTCGGCAATGGTTAGTTCACCAATATCGGGATCACCCAAACAAAGACCAGCATAACCACCGCCAAGACGTTGGGGATCGTTGACCTTGAAAGCATCCACAGGTAAACGTATTGATAGATTCATGGGCAAGGGAACCTGCAAGCTATGAATTTGCAACAAACACTGCCAAGACACACGAAGAAAGGTAACAGAAGAAAAACAAAAAAAAAAAATAACAACAGGTATAACAACAACATAAAATTATGAAGGGTACATACGACGAGATGTCAGAGAAGTGAGAGAATTTAAGAAATGTAAGTGAAGTTATGAAATTAAAAAAAAAAAAAAATAAGTTGAAATTAGAAATTTCAAAATGACCTAAGTCGATAGATGAGGTATGCAAAGCAGAGTGAAATAGGTATTTAACGATAGTAAACTTTTGAAATAGTAAGTAGTTGAGCAGTGTGACGGAAAAAGTAAAAAAAAGATAACATAAAAATGCTTATGTAACGAAAAATTTGGAAATTAAATGCACTTAAATCAGAAAAAAATGTAATAGAGAGCGAAGTGAATGCTAAGCTGTGTTTTCTTACTAAGTATTTAGTTATGTAATTTTTTGTGTAGGGTAATTTCTTGTTTTTGCTTTTCACTTTTACTTGTGGCGAAAATGCTCTACTGTTTCAGTACTTATATTTTGAGTGTAAATTTGGTAAGGTAAGCAATGATGTTGTTTTTGCTGTACTACAGTGGAGTAATTATTGGTGCAAAGTTTGTTATAGTGTACGGTTATGGCGCTGGCGCTAAAATAAAAAAGAAAATAAAAATATGTTTGAAATAAATGATAAATGATAAAAAACGTGGAAAAATTTAAAAAAAAAATAAAAAATTTTGGAAAAATCCTCTTACATATATCAAGGAAATTTTGAGTTGTGTCGTTATTGCAGAGGACACACGATATGTGTTTTTTTAGACTTTGCATGGTCTTGTGATTTTTTCGTAGTTTGAGCAAACACATATTTCATTGAAAGCTCTAAAAAAAACAAATAAATTGGCTGTGAACAATAGTTTATTTTTTATTTTTTGAACGTCTGGCAACACGTTCTTACTCGCACTTCAGATATCAGCTAATTATGGTTATGGCGTAAAACCAAAATTCAATGGGTCTCTATGGCTATGGCGTTATGGTGGGCACCACTAATTGAAACAGTGTTGGCCATAAGGTTGGTTGGAAAGGTTGTTTTATATGATTATGGTTATGTCACCACTAATTTAACCTTTAGTTGAGCTATTTCCCAAGTTTTGGTTTGCGTTTTACTGGCAGTTTTGTATCGCCTCCGAACGGCAACTGTTTCGACTCAGCTCGAGTTCTGGTCATTTTGGGTCTATGCATTCTTCTTCAGGTAGTTAGCTTGTCGTAGAAGACGACTAAAATCCACTGGGAATTAGGAGGATAACGGGGAAAATATAATTTTAAATACCGACCACGATACCAGAACGACTCTACTGAAGCCTGACAGTTGTGTCAAACTGTTAAACTATGTGATGTAGAAATTTTACTGCATTTCTGTCCGTGCTTTGGATTCTGGAGCGTCCCACCATCACTGACGTCTCCAGCGTACCTGTGAGGGAGCTTTTCTCTAAGATGAGAGTCCCACGCACTGGCGTATTTAAACAACGCGTATATGGATTGGATGACTTCGTGGACATCTTGTATAATGTTTTCCCACTTATAAGGCAACCAAACTTCTGCAATTGTATTGTCAGTACGAGGCTGATCCATAGCCGAGCTTCAATGGCTACAATGGACGGAATTGCCTTGTTTTTGAAGCTGCATAATTTCCACATGACCCCATATTTTACATGTCCATGAAATCTGGATAGTCTTGTTAGATACTTGTGCGACAACCTAAATATGGGTTTGATCTTTTCTCTAGAGTCATTAGCAAAGATTTGCTATCGGATGAGCTATCTGCTATGATCCAATGCAAAATTTAATAGAATAGGAAGATTACTCATCTCGGTCCCCCTAGAATACGATCTACGCAAGCCATTGATGAGGAGTGGTTTAATTTAACGACTGATCAGTTTGGATAAGACATTGCCGCCTCGTTCGGCCTGACCAACAATTAGCCTAAGTCCAATCCGATGGCCACCCCTGGGCCATAGCAGCACGATTTTCCAGCTCATAAGAATAGGCGAAGTGGAGTGCTAACGTATGTATCATCAAAATCAGTTTTGCAAGAGCTACGGCTAACCTAGTTAAGCACCTTTAGGGCAGCGATCGGGCTTTAAAGAAAATGTTTACTAACAAAGAGCAGAATTTTGAGCACATTCTTTTTCAACATATGTCCAACCACGACCTTTACAACCACCTCTTCTCATCAGCCACCCACATTTCATCGAGCCATATGGTTGAAATTAGTATGGAATAAGTAGCTCAAGTTCTTCACTCTGATCTGATCTAGTTAAAAACTTCTTTAAATTCTTGTGCAGCCAGCTTCTATTTAGGGTAATGGGCTAACAAGTACCGATAGTTCATTAATATATTTGTAATACAATCCAACATATTAGTATAGTAGGTACAATACAAAAAAACACATTTACTTCAAGTCTTCTCACGCGATGAAAATCGTATCGATAGTAAGCGTGAAAAAATTCAGAAAACAAAGCGTATCGGTTTTAAAATTATGTTAAGATAGTATTTTAATGTCTCACAAAAAAAAAAAAAACAAAATTCAAAATTGATATAAAAAATAATAAAAATTTTAATGTGCATGACTTTAAGTATAAAAAATAAAGAAATCGTAAATGTACTAAAAATATATATGTATAATAAATTTAGCAAGATAAAACTTGCCATTAAAAATATGTATGTAAGTATAAATATTGTTCTGCTCATTGTGAATAAATAAGTACGTTTTAGAGAAAGTCAGCAGTAGGCAATAGTGAGTTAATATTGCTAAACACCTAAAAATGTATGGGCATTTGCTCTATCCACCAGCAAGGGACTTTATTAAAAAAATATATATATTTAGTTACATTTATATGCTTAGATAATTTCTATTAGGAGAATAGAGAACCGATTTTTGTCAGCGTAATTTAAACGATTTTAGTGGCAATATCTACCAAAGAGGTAATTGTTAGTAGGGGCAAACAAATTTAATGCAAAAAGAGGCAAACAAAATTGGAAGGCATTTTTCAATTAAAAACACATGCAGATTTGGAATTTTAATCATGCTGCTATGTTCTAAAGATAACAGAATATATTGGTTATTCACACTAAAACATTTTTTGTGCTAAGATTCGATTTCACGTTGCCGTTTTTTTAAGATAATCGCAATTTACAAGAACAACAAAAGCAGGTCCTTTCATGCCACAGAAATTATTTTTATGACTAATAACTATGGAAGGTAACATTTACAAAAAAAAAAAAGTCGCACGTTTAATAATATAGAGATGTAACTCAAAATTTAAGTTTTTCTGAAGATTTCATTATGCAATTAATAAACTTGATAAGTAGAATATGTACAGTCAAACAGATAACCAAGCTAGCGACTGTAACAGTTACAACTTTTATTAAAAAAGTCGCTCTTTAACAATTATTTTTTTAACTTTTATTTAATTATTATTTTATTAATTTAGTTATTTCTGACTTTTACTTTATAAATCCAAAATAACAATTAATTTTGATTTTTATTTAAATAATTATTTTAAAAGTTAGAGTCACTGACTGATTTTTATTGATGACGTTTATTCAATGTTTTATTTCAATAACTGTTATCTAAGACATATAATATAAAAATTAAAAATAATTGTTATTTTGGATCTATAATACAAAAATCAAAAATAATTGTTAATTGCATAAAAATTGCAAATAAAAATTTATTTTCAAATTTGAGTCTCGGTGGAACAAGAAATCGTTTGGTATGTATGACTTAGTTGTAGAACACTTCCTTCATAGTGGATTTTTTCATGACAGTTTTCATCAATAACAGTTATGTTCGGTCCCTGAAATAAAGTTCCCATATAACTATGGCGAAGATATGTGTCTTTTTGTATACCAACTGTATGAATTGATAAAACTTTGATTGCGTTTTCCCACAAAATTGAAATTTTGAAATACTTCGTCATATTACACCGTGCGACAGTAAATTTTACACATAAAAAAATGAATATATTCGCGAAACTATGGGTAAATTATAGTAAAACTGTGTACTTAGTTTTTCTTTCTGACATCAGGATTTTTTTAAAAGGACTTCGAAATTTAAAAAATATGATTATTTCAAAAAATTATTTTAAAAATTTTGTGCAATGTAGGATAAAAATAAGGGTATAATATACAAGAAAAAATTCAGTACAATTATAGCAGAATACATTTTTTTGTGCATAAGGACGAATGGTTATAGAAAATGTCCTTTACAAGTTTTGTCCTTAAATATCCTTGAACATTTGCAATATTTATTTTTGAAAAAATTATTGATTGAGAACTAATATACGCACGACCTCATCATCGAACTTCGTCATGCAAACTTTATTAACTTAAAAAGATAAAATTTAATAAAAAATTTCTTTAAAAAAAATCGTTACAGCAATGAGATACTCTTAAAGATTTCGTTAGGATTTCGGGAACTTTGGTTTGCAGGGAAGTGGATCCATACTAATTTGGTTTAAATACGATCATTGGACCATGAAGAAATTAACGATAATCTTAAACTTTTATATGGGAATTGAAGCCGGTTTTGTTTTTTTGCTTAAAAATTACTTATAATTTCGTCAATTCGTATATTACTTGCAATTCCATAACCAAAACGTGCTTTGCAAATAATCTCAATTATTTTTCGGATGTTACAATTTATTTTTCTCATTTTCACCATACGTCTGAAGCGGAGCATAACATTCGGCAAATCATCTCAGCGAGTAGAAGAATGCATGATCGAATTCGACTAACTAATTCCTCTTGAATCCCCACATAAAAAGTATCAGTTGAGATACATTTAACCAGCCTAGTCTTAACCATAGTCGTTCCATAACCAACAGCCAATCACTTTTCACCCATACGAAAGAAAAACTGGTTCCGGAATATCATATAGGACTTTTCCCCCGCTCTGCTCAGCCTAAAGAACCATCTTCACATAGCATATATGAACAAGTATTCCGGAAAATGACAGAGACAATAGAAAGAACCTCTTAGAAGAAGTGTGACCACTGTCCCCCAAACTCAAAATTAAGAAAATGAAGCTTTAAATATACATATATGTATGTACATAAGTATAAAGCCTACAAAATTCTTGGTTCTACTCAGATCGGCCGCTAGCCCCCAATAAGCCAAAACCTGTGCAGAAATGTGATAAGGCGCTGATAATACCAAGCACATCTTCGCATGCTCCTCCCATACGATGAATTGGACAGAGGGATCTGTTTGGAAAGCTCCTGTAATAGACAGTGCGCAATGCATCCGCTTCAATAATTTGACCAACAACCATATTCATTTGCCAAGACCAAGTTATGTAGGTTGGTATTGCGAGTTCAAGATGGATGGCTTTCGTAACCCTGTGGGGAAAATCTCTAGTTCTGAACTGGGGCGCTTCTAGTACATTTAGACCCAGTACTGGTTCGCGATAAATCTCTTTTGCATGCAAGCAACTGGCGAATTTAACATGGCGATGTCCTAGGAAGTGTCAATTGCCCCCGCTGCATCCCTTTTTCGATAGTTCCGAACTAGTCCTAAATTCTATAGTTCCGAACCAGTTCTAAAATCGACAGACGAAAGAAAAAAGTATCATGATTTTTCAACCTTTCAGTTCTGTCGTGTGCGGTTTTACATTATTTTCAAAGAAACGTTTTTTTCAATTTGAAATTAAATTTGTTTGAATGATTGTACGAAATGTACGTTTACATACCTTGCTGTAGCTGACTTTGCAGAGGTGCTCGCTGTTATTGGTTAGATTCCAGACGGTCCCAAGATGTTAATATGTTAACACAAAACTTTGTTTTGTATTACCAAACTATGAAATAGCATCTGCGAAGCACAGAATAGAAGCGTATTTGAACGAAAAAGCCCCGGAACACATATCTGTGTAAAGTAAATAAGCCCCCCCGCTGCATCCCTTATTCAATAGTTCCGAAATAGTTCTAAATTCGACAAATAGGATATAGTTCGTTCTGCATCCCTTTTTCTATAGTTCCAAACCAATTCTAAATTCGTCACTTTAGATATAGATTTGTAGTGAAAAAAACTGAAAAATTAGTTTTTTAAAAGTACCACTTTTCGCCCATTTTGGACTGGTGGGGATCTAGTTCCTATCGGCCTAGTTCCTTTTTGGCGATAAAGACCTAGTACGGAACTAGAAATTTGATTCACTAGTCCGCGGTTTCCCTGCAGGGAACCTTCGAAGGCTTCCCCCATATTCCATGGGCGTCAACGACATATGTACCTGTAGAAACGTTTGCTGTCGAAATAAAGTAGCACACTGGCCGCACCTCATTTCTGGTTAGTACTCATAAACGACTCGGTTGCGGAGTGGCGACGAAGAGTTGCCGGTTAATTGCCGACGAGAATGACGAGGCCTTTATGGCAAGCGGCAAGTTTCTGGCCGCGTTATATGATTTGATTCAAGGCTACTTGTTGCTTGAAAACTGTAAACTCGTCATAAAATCTTAGTAATACAGAATTGGTCTGGCCCATTAGCAAGCATAAGATACCCCATCTCAGATTAGAGGCCTTTGAATTGTGCCTCCAAGTACTTGGGTTTGATTCTTTTTAGATTTTAGAACGTCGCCGAATATTGGCGAAAGAGTGAAAATGGCATCTATTGACACAGCGGGTAAAGTCGTTGCAGCACGGGCTGTTGTCAGACATATAAACACAGATTGTTTAGCTGTCTTGGGGCTTGGGCACTCTAGTATGGTTGGAAGCCTCGTCGTCGTTCCTTAAAGCACCTATAATTTCGTGGCTAGAACGGATTCAATTAGAGAGTCTATATCTCTACACACAATTTTTCAAAGTTTAAGAGGGTGGGAGCCAGAAATTGGCAAGAAGGACCAATGAGCCTTTACACAGACGGGTCGAACGATATTCAGAGTGTTAGACTCAAAACTGATTGTTGAAGGTTGCTCTCTTTGCGACTGCATACATAGATATTTAGGTAGAACGCATGGCGGATGAGTCGCATTGCAAATGTATTCTCGAGACGATCTCGTTGAGCTGTGAGGGAGCGAGAGTACATTTTACTAACTGTGGCTTCGTACGAACTTAAACTTCTTTATTTGTTTCATTTATTTATTTATTTAGTTTAGTTAGGTGTGCATAAATAAAGGTTGGGCAGGCAGAAATACAGACAAGCGTTAACTTTTCTATACATCTTAAATAATTCTTTATTTCCAGTTTCTTTTCAACATTAAGGATGCTTGATTCCAGGCACAAACAAAAGAAAAGAGTAGTACTCGTATATAACTATTTAAAGCAGCATGCATTTTTGCAGGTTAGTGTGCATATATTCATTAGAAAAAATTTAAATTCGAAATTGAAAAAAAAATAATAATGAAACATATATTAAGTAATATTACAATTTAAATATTTTTAAAACCAAATTAAACGCACGCAGAACACTTGCAGCAACTTCATAGCTCGACTTAAATTTTAATATTTTTTTGCTTATTTACAATAATAATTAATCTTGTTGTTAATATATACATTTGTTTTAGTAGTATGTTTTTAATTTATTACAAAAATTATTTTCTTTTCGTAACCCAAATTCTAGAACAAAACAGAAAATTTTTTTAATAATAAAAATACAAAGCATTTTAAGAACAGAAGCGGATTCCACTGACTTTCTTTTTACTGCTGAAAATATATGTATATATATGAAAGCTTTAAAGAGTTCTTCCTGCGAGCGGTGGTTTGACATTACTGATGTGGACCATCACATGGTAAAAGCTCTTTCTGCCTAATACAATTTAAAGACGTAATAAGCAAAACTTTTGAATGCGTGCAGAGCTTTCCTAAGCTAAATAAACTAATGACTACCAGAGAGAGCTTTTACTATAGCCGTCCATACGAAATCATGAGCAAGTTTGAGAATGCTCCGTGTATTATTTTTTTGGTCGCCGATGGTCTAAACATTTCATATGGTGAGCCACAGAATAAAAGCCTCCTGGGTAAGACTGCTTTAAAATATTAATTAACAGAGAGTGCTTTTACTTTGAGCTCATATATGGAAAATGTACAGAAAGCTTAAAAAAGCTCATCTTGCGGGTGGTGTCATGCTCAACAACACCTTAAAGTACTGTCGGCCACTTAATAGGCACTTGTGTTAATATTTTTAATGTTTTATGGGCGTTTTATATATGGCGGCACAGAACCAAAGCTCTCTCTGACCAACATTGCGTTCAAATGGTGATGGGACTTGCCTGCGTGCGAAACCCTCTATGCTGCGTAAAAGCTCTCTTTGCCCATTAGTGCTTTAATTAGAGGTAATAGGCTGCGCTTTGGTCTAATGCAGAGCTTTTTAAGCTCTCTGTACAATTTATGTGAGCGTGCTTAAAGTTGCAGCTTTCTCTGTCCATTACCGCTTTGATTTATTGAAAAGTAAAGTTTTGAGCATTCGAAGGAACTGTTACAAATTCTTCGAAATATCTAACCACATTTTCTGCTTTTTATACATATACTCCATTAGTTTTTGGAAGTCAAAGTTTCTTTTATCATAAAATGGGAAAACTAAACTTTTTCCTAGTCAGACTCTCTTTCACTTTTAAACTTTACTTTCATTTCTTTGTTACTTGATGAAATAAATGTAACTTAAAATAATACTAAACGAAACTAGAAAATGAACTTAACATACAATTTCTGCTTCATCTTCTTCCTCTTCATCCTCATCATCAACTTCATCATCGTCTTCAACATCAACAACTTCGTCATCTGCTTGCCGACTCACCTGCTTATGCTGATACCATAATTTTGGCACAAATATCAAACCCAACGCCATGGTGTTGGTCAATAGAGAACGCAGAAAAAGCGCTAGGAAAATAGCACTCGGACTCATTTCGGGCAAATAGAAAAAGCGTAGCACATAGAATGTGGTCGAGACAAGAAATTCAATGGCCAGCGCTGCAACAAGGAATTGTCTATCCTGAAGAAGAAGAAAATAAACAAAACATAAATAATCAAGTATCTGTACACTTCCACTGTACACATATGTAGAGATACTCACTCTGAATTGTGTATTGGCATTGCGGCTGGCGAAGGCCAAATGCAGTCCAAAGCATAGTATCAGCACCTCGCTAACCTGTGTCACATATTCCCACTTGAGTGGTCGACATGTGTTGGTGCGTTGTTCACGCAATGAGCCCAACTGTGACACTTCGATCAAATCCAGTGCGGCGGCAGTGAAGGCGGCCATATAACAGGTGACCGCAAATACCATGGTGCCCAAATATTTGAGCAAATCGATGTCCCGCAACACCCAGCGATGTGCTTTGCGTGTACGAAAATCGACAAGATGACGATACAGTTTCAATATGATGGCGCCGTAACAGGTGATGAAGCCAAGTTCGCGCAGCCACGGTTCAAGTAAGCAACGTTCGGTGGTAGCGGGAAAGAAATGGACGGCAACCTAGAAATAAAGAAACGAAGAAGAGTAAGAAAGGATGTACAAGGAGTACTGCAAAGCAATGCTAATCAATGTAAGACGAATTAAGTTTTGCAACCGAAAACGCACATGGTGCCATAGATGCCATTTTTAATGCACTTTAAAGAAACGTCATTTAAAAAATACCAAAAAGACGTCTTCTGGAGAATCAAAGGATTAAACTGTGCTACGAAGGATTTAAAATTTTGCCGATAAAGGGTTCTGCGCCTAACAATCCCTGCCCTTTTTTGGACGGGAATATCTAAAACTTCTCAGCCCACGATTCTGCTATGTCCCGGTAGCCAAATGGGCTGAACTATGTTCCTGGTTCCGATCATTGCTAAGCGCTGAAGGCAGCTTTGAGGTGATCTCATGTGCGAGAGGCGCCTTCCTGCTGTCAGAGTATATGTATCTAGGTGTGTTTTTTGATCGCTCCAATTTCTGCACGCTCTCTCAGACATAGTCCACTGGCATCAACCTCAGCTTGAAAGAGCTTTCCGCATTCTAGTGAAAAGGTGCCTTCAACATGTTTGGCATTTGAAAGATTGTCATCAGGATAACTCAAAGATGTTTGACTTTAGAAGTGCATTCATATTTGAAGAAATAGTCCTAACGGTTTTATATTTTCCTTTTCCTGAGGAGAATAACTACGCTGGTTTTCTTACGATTGCCGCCGAAACCATTTAGACTACTGGCGGAGATGGTGTCTTTAAACCTGCTTCTGATTATGATGGCATATTGATTTTTATGCAAAGAACTTATCTTTATTTGCATAAAATATAGCACAAATGATCTAAAACTTATGGATCGGCATGCCTTTGGTTAACCTCTTCCATATCTTAGGGATTTATCTGACCGTAAGGTGGCATTAAAAGTGAAGTAGGTGGCGTCGATTTCGAACATGAGCTGGGAAGATTCCAGCGTCCGATGGGGCTGTGAAAAGCTTACTCTGTTTTCATCGTACACGCGTCTTTACAATCCTCTACGTTGGGTCGTTTTATCTCAATCGACGTGTGGATGGTTTCATTTGAGCTGAGTGGTAAGAACTCAGGAAAGTGCACCTCGGATGTTAGGTAGAGGTTCCTACCAGTTAGTCGTGGGTGACACATCAGATCATCTCATCATCATTTCATTAGATTGTATTATAGCAAGGACCCTGTGGATTTTGCGACTCCCTACAAACTTGCTTGCCCCCTGTGCGGAATCTCTTTATTGCATTCATGTACAACCGTTGAAATCTTTTATTAACTATCGAAAACATGTTAAGAGTTTCACTTACCGATGCATAAAGTAATATGATTCCTAGTAAAATTGTTTCCAGCACAGTCCACATGCCTGAAGCGATTGCCTGTAAGCAAATAAAAGAATATAAGCAAGAAAGAAAATGTGGATTTTAATCTAATAATATTCAATTTAATAAATAAGTAATAATATAAAGAAGATTTTATATTAAGTAGAGACAGTCGATTAATAAAGGTTTCTGTTCTCAGCTGAAATGGCGTCTGAATTAAAATATGTGGGTATGAGGCTTGGTGTGGCGCAAACTTCGTAAAAAGACGATACCTAAAAATTTTTTCATACGTATGATGTGAGCAACGAGTTGCTACCTTTTTCGACAAAAATGTTTTTTTGAACGCAAATAGTGGCACACTCATCTTAGAAAATGTACTATCTTCAGTTTTCTCTATCCCTGTTTTAATCTTTATCCCCATACTTATATTTATCCGCATCTTTATCCGTATCCGTATCCGTATCTTCTTATCTTTATCTTTATCTTTATCTCTCCTTCCTTGTCCTTAACCTTATCCTTATTCTTATAAATATTCTTATCTATATCTATATCTTTATCTTTATCACTATAATTTTAGTTATCCTTATCCTTATCTCTATCCTTATCCTTAGCTTTATTCTTATCCTCATAGTTATCCTTTCCATTATCTTAATTTCAGTCTTAGCCTTAAAGTTAATGTCAGTTGCTTTCATGTTTGACTTATCGTAAGGCTTATCCTTACCCTAAACCTAAGACGTCTTTCGCTGTTCTTACTCGTATTTAATTTATCCCAAAAACCCCTACCTTACACTTCCGCTGCCGGAATACAATCACACTCAGTACAATGCAACAAAGCATACACGCGCCCAATACCGATCCCACAGATACATTCAGCAGGCTCTCCATCGATACAACTTCGGGTGGTTCACCCAGCAAACAAACGCCATGTTGATCACATGTCGTACAACCATCCGGACAGGGTATGCACGAGTAGTTGCTATATCCTTCGGAGGCTTCGACAATATCACCACGAAAACCTTGCAGTGTTGAGTTGGGTAAATAAAAGGATTCACGACAGATGCAAGTGTAAACGTCGCGCGTAGCTGCCGGCTTATTCTCCGTAAGCAGGCAAAATGTGGTATTGCGATCACAGCTGTTAAAGAAAACGGTATAAATTATTCTCTCAGAGAAGTTTTTTTTTTTTTTTTGTAGAAAAAAAGAGTCGAATTTAAAATGTACCCATGCTTTCGTCCGAAGACTTCTTCTAGCCCATCATTGCAAACATCCTCGTCAGCAGCAATAAAGGCGGCAGCACCGATTCTGAAAGCAAATAAAAAAAAAAGTTGAGTGAAAATAGGTGATGATCTCAGCGAGCTAAAGGCTGATGGCTAAAGGCATACATAAATACAGAAATACAAATGTATGTATGTACACTAGGGTGGTGTAAAAATACATTTGAAAAAATTAAAGTCTGATTTTAATGCTTTCACAGCCTAGGAATTTTCTGTTGTTGTTATTTTTATTTCGAAATCAAAAAATATTTAGGGGCCGCTGAAAGGGCTCCAATATATTTTATATGGGGGAAAAATATATATTTATATATATTATATATAGTTTTTTCGATATGGAACCTTGCAGGGTGAAAGCACTAAAAATCTGACACCCTAATGTACACATGTACATACACATATTTATTAATGTACAAAGGAGACGAATCGCTAGCCATTCGCCGCTTGCCACTAGCATTGAATAGTTATATGTATGTAACTTATCCCCAACTCACTTTAATTTGTTTTCAGTAAATGTAATTCGAAACGGCCACAACCAACGTCCTTTCAGCACATTACAATCTCTGAATGGTGCACCCCATTCCTGCGTACCCTCGGTGCTATTCCACGCCACACCCAACTCACGCCAGTAGGAACCAAGAAACGCCTTATTGTGTACCTGATCCGGTGGTATCTGTGGCAAAATGTAAAGTTTAAAGTTTGTATGGCAAGCACATTCATAAATAAATGAGTAATACACCGCTACTCACCGTTACATCATCCCTGAATTTGACCACAACCGTTTGTATACTCGGCGCTGCAATAGCGAACGCCAAGAGATTCTCATCCTCATTCAATGCATAGCTGGCTATGCCATTGGCGCGTCGTCGCAATTCTTCGCGCAGTCCGGAGGTGATTGCCTGCTGCGATGGTGGGCCGGCGCTGCCAAATTTATTCGCTATAAACTCTGTGAATTGGCGGGCGGCATCTTCGGCTATGTCAGAGAAATCGAAGAACTGCAAGGAAAAGTTATAGAAGGAAAGCGCAAAGCGTTAGAATATCATTTAAATAAAAAAGGGAATGCCTGTAGTAGGGATGTTACGAATATTTTCATTCGCATTCGCTTATGCGAACTTATATATGAGCCTCTAAGGAATCGCCACATAGTCGAAAAGGCGGTCTTTTGTATCTCCAAGAAGTGTACCTAACTCACAATGCTCAAGATTCTCTAAGATTGCCTAATGAATGTTAAAGATACATATATTTGAAGTATTCGTGAAACTCTCAATCCAAGGTCAGAAATCCCCATAGAAAGCCATTTAACGTATAATCATCCTCAAAACCGAGCCGACTTATCTGACTCTGTGGCTTCGCTAGGTCAATGCGTTTGATAGCGTAGACAGTTTTGAACGGTTAGAAAACCATCAAAAAATTTTTTTCTCAAATTATGATCAACACATTTCTAATCATTTTAATTTTCGCGATAACTTAAGCGATCCGCCATACGTTGAGGCTGTGAGGATGTGGGAAATTCAGCAACTACGCTCATGAGTCCAAGCTTGGTAGGTTTTTTTTGTACGAACTAACACAAACAAAAGTCTCGTACGTAATACTTGCACCGAATATTATCCGCCTTGTCATCCTTTTCAAGGCACAAAGGGCAAACGGGGTTGTTATGTATGCCAATCACAGTCACATTTGTACCACGAAAAGTGACCAATTGAATGAAGTCTCATCTGCTCAATAAAAGTAAATATCTAGTTAGACCTTCTCAGAATGAAGACAAGATAAGTTTCGCCCCCAGCAGTCCGTCGACCAAGAAAGGAGATGTTAACTTAATTTAAGACTAAATTTGTATACTGATTGCATCTGAGAATTGAGACCAACATTTAAGAATAGTTCTAATTTAAATATTTGTATAAGTACAGACATATTTTTAGGCCAAATATAGTAGATTCTTAATCACGTAAAAAAAAGCATTAATACAATGTATGTACTCATATTCGAAATTTATCGTTTATGTGTTTAAGTTCTTCTCATAACATACACATATGTATGTACATATGTTCTACTAATTACGTTCGCACGTTTTTTTAGCATTGTATAGGTAATCACCGAAAATATTTCTAAATATAACTTCTGATTTAATTTCACAATAGTTAACTTGGCACGTGGGTGCCACCTTGTCTTGTGCACATGAATTGGCTGCCATCTGGAAACACGCAAAGTTTAATGGAGATTTATCATGAGACCATACCATCACACATGCATACATACATATGTACATACATAAGTAAATACTGTCTGCTAGTCATAGCCAGCTTTGAAACTCTCCTCTCTGAAAAACATGAAGAAAATACTAACTCTTATACATTCACTATACATTCATATACAAAAGTACATAAGTATGTATGTATGTGCATTTTAGTTAACGGAAAAGTATTTTCAGACAGTTTTTCTCATACAAAATCAGTGCAAACACGAGGCTATTACCACACATTTTTAATAGACTATATGTACGCATCCTGTTTATTTCATACACATGAATGTATGAACATTAGGGCGGGTCAATTTGTTCTAAAAAAATATAACCGAAAAAAGTCCATGGAAACATATTTAGCTCTAAAATAGATTTCAATTCTCCGTATTTTTAATTTTAGTTATTAATCCCTACCCAAATTTCGTTTTTTCATTCCTGGTAACATTTTTTTTGGAAGAAAATGTATCTATGTGGGTTTTGGGTACTATAAATTAATTTCTAATGTTTATTTTACTCAAATCCACCGCTAGAGAGCATGACATGGCAAAGTTTATCAATTTGATTATTTTTAATGTAAATACATCAATGTTCCCTAGCTATCCCTAAAAAATTTTAGCAATTATTTTACTTTAAGTTATTAGAAAGACACAAAAGTATTTAGCAATAAAAACATAATAAAACAAAACTTGATCAGTCGAATGCTCCAGAAAGAATTCTAAATCATACAATGCAGTGCATTATACATGGATAAATCACTACAATTTTATTAATCGAAGGAAACGAAATACAAAATCAAGAAAAATCAATTAAGAATTTGCTTTTATTTAATATTTCAAATGAGTATTAAGTAGTGCGTTGTTATGCTTTTAGTTTAAATTTAAGTGTTTTGTAGATATATTGTTTTTTTTTTAAATAATAGCTTTCAAGTTTCCCATGGATGGATGGATAGGCGCATATACTAGACATATATTAGGGCGGGTCTATTTTTATGGGAGATATTTTCGACTATGCGCGGTAAGCACAGAAGCAAATTTGCCGAAGAAACCATGGGTCTATAATCAATTTGGAGCTATGCTTCCTGGGACTTATTTGTTCCAGAGTTACCAGTAGAATACATTAGTCGCCGAAACAAAGTAGAAAAAAATTATAATCACTCATTTGGGAAAATTTATTTTGAGTTTGTGATTTAACTTAAATCATATTGCTTCGAATGGATTCGTTACGTTTGAGTTACGTCTAAACTATTGTATTTTCTCTAGACAAACTAAAAATCTGTAACAAGTTGCTGCTTGCAGGGTAGCAGAAGTAGAATTAATGCGATTACTATAAACAAAAACTTTTCAAAAGTTTTAAATGAAGAGCAATCTTGGGTAATAAAATATTTAATTTCACTGAAACACTCTTCTGTTTACTTCCATATCTGAAATAAGGGGATATATGTGTGTATATGGGGTATTCTAGCCTAATTCCGAGTTCATTCCTAATTTTTTATGTCAGGGAGGCCTGTCTCAATTGGTACTATAATTGAGAGAGCCGTTTTTTTTTTGAATAAAACGTTCCTTTTAAATGCCCATAACTTAGCGAAAAATAGCCCAATTTCATTTTAGGAATGTTAAACAAAAAACCCTATTTCTATATAATGTCTATAAAACTTTTTCATTTGTATATAAAATGTTGATTTCCAAAAAAAAAAAGTACTGATCGATTTTCTTGAAATTTTTTTAAAAATTTTTAAATTAATGAAAAACTCAATGCACAAAATAGATCTCATTGTTAACTCATTATTGGATTACGCTTAAAAGTTGTGGAATGAGTGAAAGTTTTTCGGAAAAACTTTTCGAGAAAATCGATCCAGATTTTTTCTGTATTAAAAAATTTTAAAATTTTTAGAAATACGGTTTTGACAATTTTTTTCGATATTGTATTCCAAGAGTTTTTTTATGAAAATTAAAAAAAAAAATGTTCCCAATCGGGCCAATCTCTATTTTGAAAATGTTTTGTTTCAAAAGGACTTTGAAAGTGAAAAATTAAAAAAATGGTCCCATTTTTCGCAAAGTTATGGCGCTTGAAAACAGATCTTTTTTTTCAAAAATCGATATTTCGGAAATACATATTTCAATGTTTAAAACGTTCTTGCCTGTTAGGGAAGAATAGCAATAGCGGTCGTCTTCAGGCAAACATTAAAATGTTTGTTTATTTCCACTACAAGAAAAGAATTCGTATGCATGGCTGAAGTTTAATTTCCCAAAAGTAATCTCAGTAATTAAAGACAACATATCTATTCATATATTTCAATATTAACATTAGCTCTGTTTTGAAATAATCCATCATCTCCCAGCTGATATCAATCAAAAGAGAAACGAGCATACTGACGGTGGTCACCAAAAACCCAGGCAACTACGAGTATAAATGGTTAGCTTTTATGGTTATTGAACTGTGTAGAAACATACATACACACATACATTTTTTCAGATATATATGCATGCAAGTACAGAAGTACATTCGTACATAAAGAGTAAAAATTAATTTGTACATATTTATCTTTACATCAGCATTGGTGCAATAAAAACAGCCACAAACATTTGCTCGCCCATGAGCAACAACAAAAAGCAAAATACCTAAAGCAAATAACAACAGAACCACAAAAGCGTTAAGGCAAACGAAAGCGAACACACAGCGGCAGAAATAACAACAACCAGAGCAGCAGCAGCAGCAGCATCAAAACACTGACAGCTGTGAAGGAGGGACTCGCAATTTAAACGCAATGGCATTCTTGTTAGTTAGTGATGATGATCGTGGGTCGCTCGTGGGCCCATGGTGAGTGTGGTGTGTGTGTGGTGTAGGATTGGTGGCCTTTGGTGAGTAAGCGAATTCCTTGTATGCATGAGTGATTTACATACCAACATGTGAAAGCATACCTTGCAGAAAAAATTATGAATTGATAAAAAATAATAACCAGCTTGTAGTTAGATTTTTTGTGGGATTTCTATAAAACTAGTGAACCCGCATGGCGTTAAAATGTCCAAAACTTCATTTCAAAAAATGGCAACCCTCCTAAGTAAATGAATAATTTGAATGTATCTTTTTAAACACGTGGCAACCCTCTTCAAACATTCCAAATGGTCAAACTAAAGATTTCTTAACATTCTTTCGGTTGACTGCGGTATTTTTATATTCCATTTACTTCTTGTATTACTTAATTGAGTTAGACCTTTCAAACAGGTGGCAGCCCTATTTAAATGTATTTTCAAGCTTAATCCTTGTTAACTCTCCTTCGCCTGACTTAGCGATACATATTTTAATTAACTAATGAATTAATAGAATTTGATTTTTTAGACATGTGGCAACCCCGCTAAGTACAGTAAAAGTTTTTCAAAGCCCCCTCGATTGATACCCATATTTTAATAATACAATAAACTTATTAAATAATTTGAAATTAACTTTTTAAACAGGTGGCAACCCTTTTTCAACACCTCAAAAAAATTCTTTGCGTTCAAACTAAAGATTTCTTAACACTCCTTCGTTTGACATCCATATTTTGATGTTTTATATAACTTGTGTATAAGTAAACTAAATTCGACATTTCAAGCAGGTGGCAACCCTCTTCAAAATATTTTCAAACTACTACTTTCTGAAACCCCTTTCGTTTGGTACCCATATGGTGATACATATTTTTCTTACCTAATATGATTTTTTAAACAGGTGGCAACCCTCCTTTAGTTCAGCTAAGAAACAAAGCTTTTCAAAACCGTTTTGGTAGATCCCCTTTTTTTTATTTGATTATTTTTTTTATTAGTCTGAATATATTTTTTTAAAAGGTGGCAACTCTTTTTAAAAAAGTAAAACCTTATCGCAGCTACAGTCCAAACCTTTAAATTTGACACCTCATTTTGGAGAATCGAACGAACTTTCTGCGCTTCACAAATACTTTTTCGAATTGAGGACAAATAAAAGGAAGCTCGAAATTTTATATTATCATTTTGAAGTTGTCTTACGGAATTTGAATACGGGACGACCTACATCAGAATATGTAAACAAATATGAAATGTAATAAAATAAAGTAAATAAATAAAAATGGTAAAAAAAACAAAAATATATTTTGTTTTTCTTATTGACATTTTATGTCCAAAAGTAGCTAGTTCCAAGTTAGTTGACTATTTCGCGGCCATCAGCATAGAAAAATAGTTAGTTTTCCTCAAAGTAATCATACAGACAATAGTGACCTTTAGTTCCCTTCTAATCAACTTCAAGTTAACTTATAGTTAGATACATTTCCCGCAGGGTAGTTATGGTGAATGTAAACATACACACATACATACACATTTGTTCAGCTGGTGAAATGAGCAAAGGAAAAAATGCAGAGAATATACATATATATATATGTGCATATGCAAATGTATGTATGTCAACACAACCGAAAACTATCAATAAAAACAAATGAAAATTCTTGTATTTACATATAAGCGTATACGCTTAACATGAAAACACAGCGTTGCAGCACGACTAGCAATCCCAAAATGTACATAAGCGCAACATAAATAACGCGAACGAACAATCGAAATGTTTAAAACAAAAAAAAAAAAACACTAAAATAAAACTTCCCCCAACTTGGCTAGGAGTGGCGCCAGTGAATACTTTAAACCAGTTGAAATGTTCGTAAGTACACTATTTTCAAGCGTGCATACATACATATGCTTGCATAATATATAAGGAGATGTTATGCACATAACGGCGCACATTGGTATAATTCGCTAAAGTGCAGACGAAGGACATACATAAAAGTTCCTTAGCTAGTGCTGTGTGTTTAAGAGCCGTGCATTAAGAGAATGCATTATGATTGCAAAAAAAAACGATAGTCAGCACTCAAGCGGAAGGCAATGTTGCGAGGTTGCGTATACGCCAGCGCGCCCAATGAAGTTTATTACCAGCTATGCATGCACCTATGTATGTCCTTACATATTTGTATTTTCATGACATTCTTTACCTTATTTATTAGCAATTGTTTTAATTACAAAGTGTTTGTGCTCGGAAGATAAGAATAATTTGTAAATGTACTAATTAACTACGTAGCTTTATACTGCTATCACTAATCCTTTCCTTTATGCTTTAGTACAAAAAGCAAATATATTCTAGTGTACACAGGAAACAAAGTGGTAACCTTAGGTGGCTTCCTAGACACATAGGAGGCTCTCAATAATACAAAATACTCTCTATAAGAGGAATGCGTCCCACGCAAATAAAAGTTGACGCTACCACATGCTAATAATACCATAGAAAAGTGCCAAATGGAGCAGAAATAAAATAGGTGTGTGTGTGTACCAAGTACTTTGAAAATTTTGATGTCTGAGTCAGATTCAGTTACTAAACTATGTACGTAAATAAATAGGTTAGGCTAGAAATTAAACATTAATTAAGTTTGATTTTATTTTGTTTAACGACTTTTTCATAATCAAATCACTTCCGCAATAGTTCAGAAAAATTTCTCGAAAGGGCCTCGCACAACACTTCAAATGCTCCTGAAATGGCCCCTTACTAGTCCAAAAATGATCACAAACCAATTCCGAAATGCTCCTAAAATAGTCATGACATATCCCGAAATGGTCCTGAATTAGTCCCGAAATATTCCTCAACTACTCCTACACTAGGACCAAAATGATCCCAAGCTAGTTTCGAAATGGTCTTGAAATAGCCCAGAACTAGTATCGAAATGGTCCAGAACTTGTCCCAAAATGGCCCTCGAATAGTCGCGAAATAATCCTGCATAGGTTCCGAAACGGTCCGAAATGATGCCGGACAAGTGCCGAAACGATCCCGAAATGGGCCTGAACTAAAAGTGAACTTGGCGCGAATGTTCTTCTGCACTCACCTCAGGGACTAGCTAAGTTGACATGCGTTTTCCGAGGTTTTGCCTCATTTAATATACTGATCGCTCAAGACGTGCCATGGCGTATGAGCAGTAGCGTGGGCTCAAAATCCGCTTTTTTAGAATCTTGATTGGTAATAGCAAAAATATGGTTCATTAAGCTCTAAAAAAAATCTGTGTGAAATGTGAAAATTTTTGGTCAATCTCCTTGGCCCGTCCAAGTCCATCAAAGTTCAAGTACTAAACATTTTTTTTAGTCAAAAAATGTATTAATTAATTAATTAATTTTTATTTTTTGAGCATATTGAACTTTGATGGACTTGGGCGAGCCAGGATAATGACCAAAAAATTCCAAATTACATACAGATTTTTTTTAGAGCATAATGAACCTTATTTTTGCTATTACCAATCAAAATTCTAACAATAAGGGGATTTTCGGCCAACGCTAATGAGCAGGTATACTGCAGCAGATGGCTTTCTTCCATCCAGGAAATATATGTACATATGTACAAACAGGTGTTCTGTTCCCTCCTCTACATAAATAAATAGCAGTCTAATCTTCTCTAATTTGGGGTATATGAGCGAGACAATTTTGATATTTTTTAATACAGTTTTAGTTCAAGGGCAGGGGGAATTCCTGTATAAAGCTTTTTTTTAGTAGAAATTGAAAGCTTATCCGTGGCTGCTGCTGCTTGAAGAGTCCATTCTAAAGATAAATTACTCCAAGGCCGTAATTTATCCAGCGACGAACAGACCACGGGCGGACGATCTTGCTGTAGAGGCACAATAGTTAGAGTAATCAAGCCTTATTCCTCCAAGGGTGAACGAACCAAGGTTTGGATTTTTCCTTTTTCTAAATGGTCGAAACAGCTTTTTACACAAAAGTGCTGCCGACATTAAATATGGATTCTATTGATTGGTGTTCACGAAGCACATCGTCGATCCAACCAACCGTGGTCTATACCTCTTTGCATCACTGCCATCGAAATAGAATCATAGGCAGCGAAAGATGCCATAACGTTCAAGAATCTCCTTAGTTTCGAAAATGGCTTCGAATCTACTAATGGAATATGGGTAGGTCAAAAAGTCTCTCTGAAGTTAGAGAATGCGGAAAGTTTTGCTTATACTTATAGGTAACGAGGAGTCCATTGAAAAACTTTCTCTTCCGCTTCACTAGAGAACGTAAGGTTTCATCAAAATGATTAATGAATAAAATATAGAAATCATAATATTCTGATGTTTCAATGATCTAAAGATACAATTTTTTTCCAATAAAAAAATTTATAAAAAAAAAAAAATATATATATATAAAGGACGTTTATTTTCTGTTCTTGGCTTGAACCTTTCAAACTCTTACTCACTTATTGCCGTGCATTGTAAAATAAAATGAAAGAAATAGTTCAACCGTAACGCAATCAATCAAACCAAACTACATGTGCGCCAATTATGGAACGATTAATGAATTATGGCTTACTAATTGCAATTAATTTTACATAATGGCTTTGTATTTAAGTGAACAATAAAAATTAATGGCAGGTATTTATTAATTAAGAGTTGGTTATTCATCACTTAGCCATCGAAAAGGAACTTTTGTAGATGTACATACCTACATACATATATACATATGTAGATACATATTCACATGAACAAATGCATGTGAATTCGCTAAGGGAAGCGAGCCATGTCTTAATAAACTTTTTTATACTTAACAGCAAGATGATTTTTTATTAAAGGCTTGGCCGCGCTGCTCTTACAATTTGAGGCATGCGTGTTGAAATTGTCATACAAATTCAGAGGCCTACGATCTCACGTCTGCACCTCTGAATGGCAAGTTATTTAATTATTTTATTAACAGCAATACACATGATAATTTGGGAGAGCGACCGCTTCTAGAAATTTTTTTTGAAATGAAACTTCTTTAGCGGCGTACAGTGGTCTGAGAGTAGCAGAATGTCCAAGTTTCGAAATAGCCAACTAAGTGGTTGCCTCGACTTTGGTAATTGAAAGATCGGTTCAACTCAACTCAGAACTCAATCTTTATACGTTGAATTTTTAACATTTTGCGGACCAGACTGCACCTCAACGTGATTGATATTTCTTAGTAACCCACTGACTGATAGTAACCCTGCAAAAATTTCATGACCAGGTGGTCCACTGGGTCGTTGTTTTAATGTATGAGCGAAAGGCCCAGGTTCCATACTAGTAACTTGTTATGCTGACCTGGACCACTTCAAACGTAAACAACTGATATATGTGTTGAACACCCCAACTCTTCGTGGCCGATCGGCAATATGATTCGGTTGCCGAATGTGCCATGGTCCAAAAGGAGTAGTTGTCTAGGTGGTTCCATGTTATGCAGCGTTGGACCAGAGGTGGTCAGGTCCAATGACATCGCAATGTTAATGTAACCATATTTTCGCCATATATTTGGACCATTTTGGTTACTAGTGTTGGTTACAAGGTAGTGTGGTCCTGTACTAGTACTTAACCTTTAACGGTTTACGTTGCTATGCGGAAAGTTCAATCAGTTAAGCACTTATTGATCCACACATGTAGCAGTAGTTTTTGGAGAGGCGTCCTAATACATACATACATAAGTACGATTTATAGATGACATCATTATCGATATATGTAGTTGTAACATGACAATGTAAACTTTACATTGTAAACATACACGCTCAAACATACATACATACACGCAAAGTATACAATAAGTAAACTTCTTAATTCTAATATAAATGTGTAAGCGTTAAATTGTGATATATAAGCGCATGTATGCACATATGTGTGTATGTATGTTAACAGGTCTTAAGTTATAAGCATGTGAGGATTTAGCTTATGATATCGTAAAAGTGCTGTAATGGGAGACTGATGAAAAGTTTTTGTTTGTTTTTGTAATGTTATTCTTATCCAAAAGGTAGACAGGTTATTGAGTTGTTGTATGAAATATTGCAGTAGTAGATATACTATGTATGTATGTATGTATACATATACCACTATTTCCCAGTAGCGAAAATGGTCACTGGTCACACATCGTCACTAATGGAGATTTGGTGACATCGTCGCTCTAGCTGTGAATCCTAAGCGACATATAGCTGACCGTGACACTGGTGAGAATGTCATGCAGGTGTACTCCTATCTAAGACGTATAACAGACAATGTCTTGCAGCGGTCACTTATAAAAAGTTCATTGCAGGACGAAACGGAGCCCAAAGTCATTGAAGACTTGATATGGCCGTACAAGACACTTAAGTGACTAATTCATGACATTCGCTACGGGGTTAGGTATAGGTTGTTTATACTTTACTTTTGCATATATTTTACACATTTCTACTCATACAAACATACATATGTATGTACTTAGGTAAATATATAAACATTTAAATGTACTGGCATGTAGCTAAGGCATATACATATACATATATATGCATAAATATCTCCTTGTGCTTGTGTGACGATGAGCTTCCATGTTAGCAAATACTTAGTCCTTTTTGACTGATTGAACACTTGATGGTATGATTAATTTACGAGCGCTTGCACAGCAGTGAACAAATGTGCTACATATGTATGAGTACACTAGGGTGGTCCTTAAAAAAAAAGAACGATTTTTTCAGTCTCACCTCCTCAATACGTAATACCACGGTCACAGATATCACATATAAATTTTGGTGCCGATTGGAATCGGTTATGACGTCTTCATAGGGTAATCTGAACTTCAACCCCTGTGCGCCACGCCTTAATCGACTTCAATCGGGGCAAAAAATTTATACGTAATATCTTCGATGATAGTAGCATCGACGTAGGGGTTGAGGCTTTTAGGAAATCTGATATAAAAATTTGCTTCCAACATTTAAGGACCGCCCCTAGAATATACCATATGCATACCGCGGTGAAAATAAAAGCAAGCTTGCATTATTTGTATTCAAATATACTCAGTAGAGATATCATTAAACGTAATTGCAATTGCTCTCTCCCCATTCTGGTGCCACCTATTCACAATTGAAAAGCGCTTATAAATAATAATTTTATTTATGGAATGGTAGTTTGAAAAAGCCAGGTTCCAATTAGCAAATCCCGTGCTGTCAGTCAAAAATAAATATAAGAAATTTGTTAAAATTATGTAGTGGCAATGGTTAGGTGGTTGGCAGTGCGGGATACCATTCCGCAGGGCCTAGCTTCCAACCAACAGCACAGCAGTCGCTAAGGCAATGTGCATAACCAGAATTATGCATTATGGGAATTATTGTGGTAAAATCATTAAATCTATATAAATTTATTTCTAAATATTTATTAAAACTATAGACACTAATTTTTGTCTTGCTTGCAAGTTATCACAAATAATTCCACGATTGCTTAAATTGTTTTTTAATACATATATTTATATTTCCACATGTATGTGTGTATATGTGAAAACTCTGCATTACCACAAGCATAGTCATAGCCATAGCCATGGAAGTGCATTAAAATTCTAAGCTGCTACGACTTACATACGTTAAGATTTTCTGAATATTTCTGAATTAAATGAGTGGCTTTTTGGAGCGTATGAGCAACGCCAGGCATACAAACAAACTGAGTATACAATATTTCTGTGTTAGAAATGCAAATGAAAAAGGAATATTTGCGTATGGATACTTGTAAATTTAAGATAACCACTAGCAAGTGGTAAACCTAAGCACACAGGAAGATATGAATTAAACTTTTGTACATACATATGCATATTTGTAATTAGAAATATACATATGATTATACATACATACATTAGTGTGGTCCAAAAATACATAAAAATCAACTTGTTTGATATTTCCTGCTGCCACTCCCCAGAACTGAAGAATATCAAAAATAAAGAGACACGTATTTTTTTTTTTTAATTATAAATTCTGTTAATATTTACCCGTGCCGCCGGCGCTTTGATGTTTCCCCATGTACTTTATATAGGAAAAATAAATTTTTTCGTAGAATTGCTATAAAATCGTCAAAAATAAATATTTTTTGATCGAATAAGACTGTTTCCCTTCAGAAGTCTTCAAAAAAATAACACTATGATGCTTATTTAACTAAAAAATATTACTAAGTGTGTTTTAATAACCGATAATCCAATCTGTTATATAATATAAATTAGTTATTTTATGTTTTAATTTTTTTTCTTTAATTTTACTCGATTATTTCTATAAGCATATGGTAACAATTTTTAAAAATAGGGTTGCCGAATATTTGAAAATTTAAAATTATTTAAAGCTCAATAAAATAATTAAGTTTTTTCTTCAAACCTAAAAGCGTTTGAAAAGATTTAAAAACATTTTTGCGCGGGGTTGCCACCTTGGAAGTGGAGTGCAAAAAAGAATTAAACACATCAATTGAGCAGTTCGTGCGTGATGCGGTTATGAAAACATAAAATAACTAATTTTTGTATATAACAGATAACAGACAATTTTTTGGACCACCCTAATGTATATATTACATGCAAGTATTTAAACCTCTGCACAGTCATAGTCCAAATATACATAAGTATGAAATGCATGTTCTAAACTGTTAAACATACTCATATATTTGTTCTTTGTTTTAAACCAGGAATTTATCCTCTCACTTTCACTCGTCTTCACATAGATAGAGTCTTATATGCGTATGTATGCATTTAGATATAAGTAAATGCTCTACACCTACATGCACTTATTCGTTTATGGAAATTCATATTTATTTTATGGATTTAAGTGTATTAAAAACTAAAAGCTTCTCTCCTTTAAAAAGTACTTACTTAATTCAAATATCTTATAAATACGTTGTACATTAAATTTATAGCTTTGTTGTTTTAGAGTAGTAATAAGTATGTATATGGAATCCTTTATCTGCTGCAAAAGATATCAACGTACATACATACATACATATTTATATACAATGAGCTTCTGAATGCATAAGTTGCATTTGAAATTATTTTTGTTCTTCTATATCAAGGGCTTACATCGATGGTCCTCTGCTATAATGAAACAACTCAAAATTAAAAAAAAAAGTTGTGTATGGATCCCATGCGCGACTGAAGTGAAACTTCTTCTTTCTCTATTACCCGTATTATTATTTTACTAGTGAACCCGCATGGCGTTAAAACGCGAAAATTAAATTTAACATTTTAAACAGGTGGACACTCTCTTAAGAACCCTGAAATAAAAATATTCCAAATTATTGTCACAGTTCAGCCGTTTCTGAGTGGAGAGACATTTCATGGGTCGGTTTTCTCTAATTTTAAATTACCCCGTACCGATAAAGTTGTAACTTCAAAAAGTAACATGTTATAGCGCCCCTTCTCCAGGACGAGAAAGAACGTTGTAGATCTGATGACCTTCATAAAAATGCCATATATGGCATATATATACATACATATATAAAGTTACATAGATATGACTTTTAAAATAGATGGCAGCCCTACTTAGTGGAAAGTATTTTAAAACTAAAGCTTGCATTAAACTCTTTCGTTTGACACTCAACCCTTTCAAAAGTATTTTTGAACTTAAACCTTTTTAAATCTCTTTTGTCTGACAGTGGGATACATATTTCAGTTAACTGATGGATTAAGTTGTACTTGATTTTTCATATACGTGGCAACACTCTAGAATACAGTTTGGAAATAAAGCCTTTCCAAACCCACTACTATTGATACACATTTTTTTAATAATTCATTAAACTTATTTAACAATTTAAATTCAACTTTTTAAACCGGTGGAAAGCCTCTTCAAATATCTTGAAAGTATTCTAAATGTTGACATTAAATTTTTTTTAATATATCATATATCACAGGCGGCAACCTTCTTCAAAATATTTTCAAACTAACTAACTTATTAAACCCCTTTTGTTTGACACACATATTGCGATACAAATTTAAATTACCCCTTTGCCGCCATTAAAGTTGAATTTGATTTTTTAAACATGTGGCAACCCTCCTAAACATAGTTCGGAAATAAAGCCTTTAATATCGATTAATACCCACCTTTTAATAATTTATTCAACTTGTTAAATAATTTGAAATTAACTTTTCAAACATTTGGCAATTCCCTTCAAAAACCTAAAAAATATTCAAAAGAAAGATTTCTAAATACTCTTTCGTTTAACATCCATATTTTAATATTTCATAAGCATGTGTATAATTATAATTAAATTCCACTTTACAAACATGTGGGAACCCTCTTCAAAATATTTTCAGACTTATGTAAACCTTTTTAAATCTCTTTCGTCTGACACTCAAATCGTAAAACATATCTCAGTTAGCTAATTGCATTAATTTAAATTGAATTGGATTTTTAAACAAGTGGCAACCCTCCATGTAGTTAAAAAGTAAAACCTTTTCAAGAACTTTTCGAGTGATATTCATATTGTAATAATTGAGCTAACTTATTAAATAATTTAAATTTCTTTTCGAAAAAAATGTGTACTAAGAAGGACATCTACAGGCCAACTCCTGATTTTAAGTTTTTAAAAATGTAGCAACTCTGTTCAAAAGACATTACCTTAATATATGCAATAGGTTTAAGGCTCTTCAGTTTGATGTGAGATACTTTCCTACTTTGAAGATGAAAGCAACATTTGGCTCTAGTAATTGTTGTAATTGAATCGCGAAGCAAAGATCGTGTCAAGGCTTGCGACCTTGTGGTACCACCCGCTAATATGTCAAAGCAGCACAGAGCGTTAACAAAACAGCAATACAAACAAAGGTGGACAACAAAGTATACTAAAGTATGGAGTAGGTGCATAGGTGCCAACTGCAGGTGGGAGCTTGTATGTTGTTAGTAGCAAATAAATTCAACAAAAAAAAAAAAAAAACATCACAACAGACCATGAAGAATGATGGTAAACAAGTGTCAAGGGTGTCATCAAAAGGCTCAGCAGCTGTTACTTTTGTTAATATTTTTGCTGTTGGTGGTTTTCATGCGCGCCCAACGACTCATGGCTACGGTGACCATATTAATCAACGTAAAATAAAGGATATTTTTTTTATATATTTTTTATATTTAATGTTCATAATGCACCAGAGCCTTCATTTCCCAACCAATTTAATTAAAAACCAATAAAAAATAAATATTTATTTTGGTGAACATTTTTTTATAACATTTAAGATTTTTTGTTGTTGTTTTTTTTTTGTTTTGGGAGAACCATACAATTCTTTTCAACTAGTTTTTGTTATGTAACATTTATTAACTGGAACATTTGTTTTCAAAATTGCTACTTTTTCTGGATTCTGCACTAAAAAATTTAATATAATCAAATAAAAGTTCAGAAATCAGGCTCAACTGGTCTCTTGCAAATATTTTAAGCTTTCATAAAAAATATAAAAATTAATCAAGTTAAGTGAAAAATTAAGGCTACAGTGAATTACGTACACTAAATGGCAGTTTCGAACCACTGTGCAGCAGGGGGGGGGGGTTATTGTTCTCTTTCAACTTTCCCTGTGCTTTGTAGATTGTACAAAGATTACCGATTAAATAGAAACCCTTAAGTGGGGTGCGAAACAAACTGGCGAAGGTTTTCCTTATATTTCATAAGGGACATTTTTATTTTTCATATTCTGCGTTTAAAAATTTACCTCTGAAAAATGCAGAGCCGATTTAAAGGACAGTTTAAGAAATAAAGGACAAAGGGCGTCATTTATTTTGAAAAAAAATTATAAAGGACAGGGGGTTAAAATAAAGGACTGTCCTTTAAAATAAAGGACGGATGGTCACCGTACTCATGGCTATTGTTGTACTTTACGCTATTACGTTTTTGCCCATTGATATTCTTGTGGGTTTTGCTGAAAATACACAGTGACAAATGCTGAGTGGCTTTTTATGTAATCACTCTTGCTTGTCCATTGTGGGCAGTATTGTTACTTGTATTTATGTACGAGTATTATGTTCATTTACAATGTTGCCTTTTGTGACGCGCTTGCTGTTGTAGTCTATATACTATAGTATATGTTTTTCTTCACTTTTATCGGTACATTTTTATTTTTTCTAGTTCATTTTTCTTTCTTCTGCGAGTATAAAAGTACATAATAAATTCTTTTGCTGTCCTCAATACTACAACAGCCACTCTAAACTAGTACAGCCGCCCTAGGAGCGGTTGTGCGGTTGGGTGGCAAACAAAAAAACTTTTGTTGCCACTTTGCCGAATTGGCATAGATTTATTTTTATATATTTATTTTTTTTGATTCTCCGAAAGTACAAACAACTGAAAAATATCAACGAAAGCATCAAAGCAATAACTGCGTTACCGCAATGTACATTGTTGCATGAAAAAGTAATTAATTCAATAACTGACAATGTGAAGAGCTCTTGGATTGAGAGCTTTTTGGCTATTGTAGTGATTTATGCAACTATTTCATTCTCTACGTTTTTTTTATCCTTTGAGTGTTTGCGAGGAACATAGTTGATGTTTTGACGTAGAATACGTCTTACCTTAAGGTATGGGGGCTATGTTCAAATGTTGTAGTTGTAATTTTTAGAGCTTCACAAAAACGCTTATTGCACGAGAACTAATAAAGCAATTTCAAAGAAAAGTGTGGCGTTTCAAAGATAAAATTCCAAACCTGTCGACAGATTCATTTTTGTAAATAACCAATTCGGTTTCTGTCGTAAAAACAACCGTAAACATTGCCTTATTTTGGGGTCAATTTTGAGCCTTTAAACTGCTCTAGCAACTTATTGTAGGCATATATAACTTTCATTTTCGGGATATAGGTTCTTTGGAGCAGTAGAAATATTATCGGATACAAATTTTATATAAATTTAACAAATATTGAGCATTTTAAGGCAAAAAATTGTTGACAAAATTTGCAAATTTTTTTCATTACCAAAATGCTCGAAAACCGCTCGAATGATTTTGTTTTTGTTTTCTTTAATCAAAAATTCAAGAGTTTTCCTTTCGTTTGGTATATGGGAAGTATTGGTTGATATCTTCTATATATGTTTATTTTATTCAAATATATGGGCATAAATGATTTTCCATACAAAATCACCTCGTCATCATTTTGCAAACACGTGCATATGTTGGAAGTGTGGGAAGGAGACAAAAAGTATGTATGCGTATGTAATGCGGCTTTTGATACACAGAGGCGCGCTATTTATAACCTAATCGCAGCGTGTGTACATATGTAAATACATACATACGTACATATGTTGATTGCAGTTAATGTGGATCTGTTTCTATTCTTAGTGTGTGATTTCGTTTTTGACTTGGATATGCTCTTAACCATACCACGTATTCTACGTTTAAATATAGCGGCTGTATCTCCGATACAGCCTGCAGACCAAGACGAAGGCGCTGGACTGTTCCTTTTTTTTAAGTTTGAACATCTAACGATTGACGGTTTTGATTTACATGTAAATGTATTACATTAGACCCCTGAGTCTAAAGTATTTTGTCAACGCAAATTCGATTTCTTTTTTGCTGAAACCCAGGACTTGCAATTCTAAGTTTTTCGTCATATCTTCGTCATTTAGAGTCGCATTCAAATATTGATAAAGCGATGTTGTTTCTTCGGTGAGAATTTTTTTTGTCATCTCTTGGAAATTCAGTAGTTAAGTGGTACGGTGAGCCCTAAGAGTTTCCATATTCCAAAATGATATCACTTTCCCTTTCCATGAGGCTCTTTGGTGAAGTTTATTAGGGATCTTTTAGCTACCTTTTCTATGCTTTTGTGCAGTGTTGACAGGTCGAGAATACATAACCCACAAGAAAGATATTGTAGATTTGTGAGTGAATGCCTCACAGTCACTAGATCGATTCAAGAGTCCCAGGTCATCGTGGTAAATATTCATTCAACTGAGCATTCTAATGCTGCGGCCCTAGGACTTCTCTGAAACAGTTCCTTATTAGTGCCAAAAGGAGCCCCAACTAGTCTCAAAATGGTCTTAAAATAATCCTGAACTCGTCCCGAAATGGGCCGGAACTAGTTCCAAATTGATCCCGTACTATTGCTAAAATTTTGCTGAAATAGTCCTGAACTAGACCAGACCTGGCTTCCAAATGGGTCCTAACTAGTCGTGTACTAGTAGTGAAATTTTCCTGAACAGGTCGCAAAATGAACCCATACTACTACCGAATAAGTCCAAAACTAGACCTGAACTAATTCTAAGTAACTACGAATTACAATTGATTTTTAGCAATTTTTTTTCACGCAGTCTCTTCCATATAAAAAAATTTCTCGAAAATACTTTCTATGGAATAAATGCAAAACGCCTTCAACAAAAAAAATTCTCAAAAATCAATGCGGATTTTGACTAACTTCGAACTTGCATTTTTTATACGAGAATTTAATGGGCCACAAAACTGAATACTCAAGAAAATTCGAAAAAATCTGATTAAAAAGTAAAAAATTTGCATGAAAATTTATTGAATTTTCGCGAGTTTTGTACAAAGTTTTGAACTTACAGCGTGGCGACGAATAACTGTTACCCAGTTTTTTTTGAGAAATAAAAGGGTCCTTTATAAATTTTGCGAAAAAAGTATTTTATTGTTAATTTTCCACAGATTTTACTTTAGTTGTATTAGTTAGTTTTTAAATTTTAATCCTTATCTACATTTGCCAGCAGTGTAAACTTTGAGAGAAAAGTTCATTTGGCACGCAAGTCTTTTTCAGGTGTATTTTTTCTTAGGCTTTGTATAAAAAAAGTACAAAAAAGAAAAAAACTGTATAAGGTTGGTCGAATGAATGGCCGTCCTAGTCACCAGTCCCGAGTCTATTAGATTTTTGAGTATGAGGCCTTATTTTGGACAGAAGGGGGAGTATAAGGGACTCAAAATGGAGAAAATTAGCCTATGGTTACAGAAGATATGGAACAAATTAACTGACGAGGACCTGCGTGCCAAATGAACTTTTCTCTCAAAGTTTACACTGCTGGCAAATGTAAATAAGGATTAAAATTTAAAAACTAATTAATACAACTAAAGTAAAATCTGTGGAAAATTAACAATAACATACTTTTTTCGCAAAATCTATAAAGGACTCTTCTATTTCTCAAAAAAACCTGGGTAACAGTTATTCGTCGCCACGCTGTATATTTTAATGTTTTTTGTTGTAGAATGAACCATATTTTTATAAAAAATTAGCGGAAAAAAATTATAATAGAAACTGGTGCATATATTGTGCAAAATTCGCTGTGCCAATACTTTTTTCCGGCGGTGTAGTCTAGAAATGTTTACTTGTACACAGAAAAAGCAGTTACAACTTTTCTGCTGCGTGAACGCAAATTTACAGAGGTTTACACATCAAAAAGGAACTCCGGTTAAGGAAGAATGCCACCTCCATGCACTCACTCACAAAGCGTACTCGCAATGGATAACTAACCTAACTGAGTGGAAAAATGGTATTTTTTATTCACACCAATTTAAATCGCTTTAAACTTTTAGAAAAAAAGTTTTGAAAATCTTTTTTGAAATTGTAATTACAATTTTATTAACTTTTACTACTTCACGAAAAAGTAGTCATCTTTACGGCACCTAAATCAGAAGAAGATATCATCTCAACCATGACCAAAGCAAATACTAATTTAACCAAGCAAACTTTTAGGAATATACATACTTACACCTTAAATGAAAATGCAAAAGAATCATAGAATTTATTCAGTTTCCTTTTTTTCTTCTATTCTTTTTCACATTTTCCGCTGCAATGCACACAAATCTCTTTTCATGCTGAAATTCAAAATTCAAATTCAAAGCTCAACTCTTTTTCTTCCTGCTTCCTGACGCGTCAACTTAACAGCCAAGTGTCATTCTTAAGAAACACTTCAATTAACTATTTAAATAATGCAAAGAACCGCTTAAAGATCACTAAATAGTATCTAAGCATTAATCACATTCATTTAAATGAACTCAAGTGAATTGAATGCACACTTTCAAGGGAAATTTGTGCTCAGCACACAGCACACAAGGACTTCAATACAGCGTCGGCGTCGGCGTCGTCGTTGTCTTCAGCCTTAACTGCGTACGTAACTGGCAGTTTAGTGAATTGATTGAAGCCTTTGTGGGATGTTTGCATGGATGTATGTAAATATATATATATGTATGTAGGTATGTATGTATGTAATTTACATAGCTGCACTTAGTATGCATGTAAACTACCGATGCGTGTAATTTGCGCAGAAAACTGACAGCCGGCTGTTAGGGGATTTGGTATAGGCAAATATGTGATTAGAGATGATGGCGTTATTTTCGTCGAAGGTACGCCAATATACATACACATGCATATTTAATCAATTACCAGCAACGCCCAATTTATAAAACTAATATACAAACATGTGTACTTAGGTAATTCACTTAATAGAAAATTAGTGGTGGCATTACTTGCGGGTAATTGCATCAAATTACACGCTTAAATGAGATAATGATTTATGCATAGCAAAGTCGTGCTAAACAAATTTCCTTCTAATTTCCCATTATTTTGTGTTTGGTGTTTTTTCGTGGACATGCAACTTATGTACCCCCTAGGGCATATTTGCTAACTACATAAATGCGGCTATTAACAATGCTTTAATTTCAACTCTCTCGCCATACGTGCACACTAGAATTCACACCAAAATCACATTGTGTTCGTTTCATTCTACCGTAAGCCGTTTGTTAAAACTCCAGTGGGGGGTATGCAAATTTGTATACAAAATTAATATGCGAATGACCAGCACTTAAATGGACGTGGGAAATAAGGCCTTCTGTTTAGTTTTAGTGGAGAGTGTCAATTTATTAAAAAAAAAAAAATTAAATTTTGTGAACATTGTGGTATGATGATTTTCACTAGGACCTAGGAAATGCTGATTATATTTATGTCAGTTGGCTAATATGGCTGACGAAAATTATGAGTGAAACTACAAAATACGAGCGTGCTAAATTTTGCTATGAAAGTATTATTTTTAAATACGAACATTTTTAAATGATAATAAAATATTAAGTATTAATTTTTACAATGCAATATTTCCCTCAGTGTACTTACATATTGCACGTAATGCAAGTATGTAATACGGTTTTTAGAGCTGCAAATATATCGATGTCAGTATCGATATATCGAGTAATTGTTTTTTTTTTTTGCCGACATCGATATATTTTTTCGATATCGAGTATGGCATAACCATTTTCTCATTACTTATTTTTGCGCTAAACAACATCTGTGACTGATTTAATAGACTACAAATTTGCATACCAATTTTTTTTATAGCAACTCTTATTAAAAAGTTCGCAATTTTTAAGAAAATTTTTTGATTTTTTTTTCTAAATTTTTTCTAATTTTCTATAAAAATAAATGATTTTTTAGATTTTTTTACGACGAAGGTGTTGCGGGTTTTTACATATAAAAAAAAAATGTGTTTATTCGTTGAATGGAAGCAAATGCGGCAAGAAACTTCGAATAATAATACCCAAATATTTAATTCGCCATTTTTCAATAGTAACTTTTTTATAGGTTCCCAAAAAGCGCAGAAAATGCAGTGGTGGTTTCTTCAATGTAAATATACATATTTTATGGAATAAAATGCGCAAAATTATTTGCAAAGAAAATAACACTATCTCTGCGCAAATTTTCATAAAATGCATTTGTTACATGTAAAAAGCAGAAAAAGACCAGTGCAAAAAAAAAAAAATAATAAGAAAAAACTGTTTTACCTGTGGTATGTACATTAAGGCGTATCAAGAAAAAACGTTTAGCCTGTATTAGTTTTATTTGAACACTTAGATCGAAGAAAAATTTTAGGTGTAAATGTTTTTTATTCACCCGCTAAAAACCGCTAGATCGCGTTTTTTGTTATAACTTTCTACATTGCTATCCGATTTTTTTTTTTAATTTTTATGACACCGAAAAGTCTTCGCTCAGGACTAAAATTGAATAAAGCCTAACCCTTTTTAGTCAGGTCGTCATCGTTTTTTGAGAGACGGCGAGACCTTCTCAGCCAAAATTTTCTCTCGAATTTTTTGTATTAGTCATATTTTTGAAATTTAAAAGTCCTTTAAAAAAAATCCTGACGTCAGAATGAAAAATTAAAATCATAGTTTTACTATATTTTGCCCATATGTTCGCGAATATATTAATTTTTGTGCGTGTAAAATTTACTGTGGCACGGTGTGATATTGCTACGACTTTGAGAAAAAATTTGATATTTCCATATTAAAGTAATTATTTTTTATTTACAGAATTTATAAAAAACCTCTGCAAATGATTAGTAGCCCAATTCTGTTTCGGTGACAATTATTTTTTTTTACTGCCAAAATTAAACTATCATAAAAACTTATAAAATTATTTTCTCGCTTTATTGGCGCTGTAACCATCTAAGCGATTTTGGCCAAATTAAAATAGTTTTCAAAAATATTTATTCCAAAAAATCACTTCAGATGAAAGCAGAGTTTAAGCTTTGATGGCCTGCATAAATAAAAATGAAAAAAGCCGCAACTTTTTTTTGGTTAGGCACCCTAATAAACATAAATATATTTACTTATTGCATGCCAACATATTTATTTGCTGTTCATCCATTCTATATTTCGTACGATTTCCACACTGCGGTTTCATTAACCACTTTAATTAACCATTTTTGGCAGATTTCATAGTAACACGAGTGATGCATGGGTAAGTGCGGAACTGAAGCATCCCATACGCAACCAAAATTGCAAGCAAAAAGCCAAACATGCACACTAAGTTTTTAAGTGTAAACTTGACTTATTTGCGAATTCTTATGCATGTGCGAGTATTGCAAGCAAATTTCATGCGCTGTTGCAACTGTGTCAAATATGTGAGTGCTTTTGGCAATATAAACAACAACAACAACAACAACAAACACAAAAACAACAAGAGTTACACTAAGAACGCCGCTACATGCACGCAAAATCGAAACATGTGCTCGAGTCAAAGCATTCACACTCCTGCATACACATACGTACATACATGCATAAGAGTACATGTGTACTTGCAGTTTAGTGGTTTTAGTGGTAGTGTCGATTGTCATAAAACTAATATTTACGCATCGCTACACCTTTCAATGAAACGCTGCGGCTTTTCACGGCATATGGGGTGGTGTTGTTACAGATGTTACAACTCAACTTTTTATATGCATGTACATACATATGTGGGTAGTATGCATGCATATCTACATACATACATACATATATGCTCAGCAGAGTGCATACATAGCGGTTTGAGAAAATCGAATTGTTTCAAGAGTACTAAAAAAAAACTATTGAAGAAAACTCAAAGGGATTTCATAAAAATAGAAACATATTTTTCAAACGTAAATACATATTTTGCCACTATTTTTCTGAAGAACCAAAGGCCCATAAAAATTTGCATATATCCCTCTCGACTGAAGGCATACTTTCAGAGTATTTCAGAGGGATTCTAAAAGTTTTCGTACTTGGCGATTTGGCGATTTCAAGTGCATGCCTTTTGGCAATGAATTTTGTAACAAGCAATATCTTGTAATAATTCATACAAACCGACCATCAAAATTCCCCACCGATCCCAAGTCTGCTTGATGACTTGTCTGCCAGCTTAGCGTAATTTAGTTGTAAGCCATGGCGTATGAGTGATGTACGAGTTGTAAGTGAGGGAGTGTACGTACGAGTTTCATGGTAAAACAGCTGCAAGTACTTCAATGTAATTTGACAAAGATGCACTTGAATTAACATATCGATTTTTTTTAAAGGGAGCTGCCACCTTTTTCAATAGTTAAAATCAATTAAATAATAATTTAAGCAAAAAATAAAAAACTAACAATATGAGTCTCAAATGAAAGATGCTCAAATTGATTTGAAACGATTAAAGAGGGTTGCCATCTATTTAAAAAGTTAAATTTAATTAATTACTAAGTCAAATAAGATATTTCAATATGGGTATCAAACTGGAGAGGCTGAAGAAAACTTTATTTTGAAAATTTTTAAAGAGACTTGTCACATGTAAAAAAATTCAAAACTAATTCATTTAACAATGTAATTCAGATATTTTTATGGACATCAAATGGGATAAACCTAAGAAAACTTTGTTTTGAAAAATACCCGTTTTAGTAATTCAAAAGAAATTTAATTGATAAGATAAATGAAATATCAATAAGGGTGTCAAACTAGAGAGGTGTAATCAATCTTTATTTTATTTACAGAATATATTTGAAGCGGGCTATCGCCAGTTTAAAGTTTCCAGTTCAATTTAACGGATATTTTAATTCAACATCGCAATACGGTGTCTCAGGAAGGAAGTTAAAGAAAGCTTTTTCTGCAAAATATTTTTGAATAGAGTTGCTAAATTCAATTTATTTAATTGAAATATTACACCAAGGTAATTATTATAACAGAGTTGCCACATAACTTTTTTGATTTTAAGGCTTTCGGTGTTTCAGGTAAAAGTTTGTTGCTTTTCTCTGCACTATTGACGTTCTTGGACAGAAAAAATAGACACAGTTATCTATTTATATAATAAAATTTTAACATGTCTATGCATTATACTTGTAGATATAAATAAAAGAAAAATTAATATGGGGGGGTCTTTATTAGAGCAAATTAAGCCAAATAAACAATCTTTATAATTTTTGTCTGACTCACTCGAAAACTAATGCATGGAATCGAATGCAGATATATTGCTAGAAGTCTAGCTTAAAATATAGAAGAATAAAATAGTTGCCACCTGTTTGAAAATTGGAGTTGAAGTAAATTGATACGATAAAGCAAATATTACAATATGGCTGTCAAAAGAAAGAGGTTTAAGAAAACTGTAAATATTTTTGTCGAACAAAAAAATTAATTCAATTTAATTGATAAAATAAATTAACAATTGCAAAAGGGGCACCAAACTAAAGAGTTTAGGAAATTTTACTGCCGAAAATATTTTTGAGGGGGGTTGCCATCTGCTTGAAAAATTTTGTTCAATTAAATTTGTTCATTTTATTCATTTGGAGAGGGTTGCCACCTACATACATATGTATGTATGTATGTGAAAAATTTAATTCAGTTAAATTGATAAGATAAGGTGAATATTGAATGAGTACACATTTGAAAAAAGTGCACGGTATGCAGACTCGAGTTATAAAAAAAAATTAAATTAAATTTCGAGGAGAAAGCCGATACTTTAGCTACTCTCTAAATAACTTTGAAAACATATTAACTAGTACCCAAATTCACAAAAAATATGTAAAGAATGCTTCATAAATCGAAAATTTGTTTGAAAACTCACTTCATAAAGCGCTTTAAATATAATTTTTTTTTTTTTTTTTTTTTTGAATGCGGCCATAAGAGTTTGGCAGGGAGTAACAACACAAAAATAATTTTAAGGCACATGGCGGGTATTTGCTAGTTTATTCTACAATGCTACACACAACTTAATGTAAAAGTGCACCTCCTGACTATTCCGCAGGTAATCAACTCGCACTCCGGCACATCAAATTTCATTTAGTTCTACTGAAAAACTGTTTCACAGCCTGCGGCACTTCAAAAGTAATATTACATTTTTGAGTACAACAGCATTGAACTCTCTTGCAGTAAGTACTCATAATCTCTGTGCAAACGTTCACCTCCAGCATCTAATCATATGCGAAATGTAGTACTTTCGAAAGCTTGTGCAACTTTTTCACTTTTACTTCCATCTAAGTTTATATTATTTTTGTTTTCTAAAATTGTTTTGTTTTATGTGCGAAGCAAACATACATACATACATACATGCGTATAAGTTAGTTTACGTGTCATCGCTGTAGTTGAAGTGGTGATTGTCATGCTATAAATGCAACTAAACTGTAAACTGAGTTGCTGCCACAACAACAACAACAACAACAATGGAAAGTATTACAAGTGTTTCCGCATCGATGGCAAAATGTCAACATTTCCTTCTCATTGCCATGCAAACGAAATGAAATTTCCCACATACTACTACTACCCGCTAGATACCGTAAATATGTAGAGTACGTGCCTACGTATGCATGCATGCCAGCTGAAGGGGGATAAATATGTAATAACATGAGTATTAAGCTTGCAAAAATGTGTCAAATGTGAAAAATGATGTTAAAAGTAGCAAAGCGGAAGCATTAGAGGCAAATATCTAAAGCAAATATTGAAGTGTTTACTGTCAGCAGTTACGACAAACTAGTGGTAATGGTAATATTTGGGGAGACCGCAAAATCGATTGGATATACGAATAGGCAGGTAATACCGCAGTTGGCTGTTATTCTTCTTGTTTGGCACTAAAACCGCCTAAGCGATTTCGACTGAGTTCAATAAAGAGCGCCTCTTGTTGGCGAGGATGCTCTATCTTTTGGTCGTATTACCAACTTCCGGTTTAGACCGGAAGTGGACTAAACATACCGGACGTCCATTTTTTAACCGGAAGTCCATTCTAGAAATAAGTTTCCATCAAAGGTAATGTATTTTTATCCGCAGAATCAGAAATTAGTAAGAAGATGTATGTATATCCAATTTAAAAGAATGGACTTCCGGTTAGTTTAACCCACTTCCGGTTGAAACCGATTCGGCGGGTCATAATTTTGCGCTTTTCAATAGAAAAAAAATACTGTTCCCTCCATTTTAAACGAGGTTGACACCCTGTAAAGGCATTTTAAAAGAGGGAAGTATATTTTTACAAGTACCAACGTTCAGTTACATCATTCTAAATATGCACCCCATGCAGCTACATAGATTTCAAAAATATATAACCAGTCTGTAACGCCCAAACTATATTTTCAATAATATCTGTACGTGTTTAAGAGATTTTAATGTAGTATTTTTTGTACTTTTATTTATTTCAACTTACAATAATGGACTCTCGTACGCTTGTGGCTAACGCTATGAGCTAAGTTGCTCTTGTTGGCCTGTGTTTTTTTGTAGTTTTTTTTTTTTAAATTTTTTTCACTTCCCTCTCGTCTATCATCTCTTTCTATGCTACGCTCAACAAAGTGTTGCCCGAGTGCTTGCATTATGCACCGCACTTGCACGTATTCCCTGCTGGCAGATTGCTGTATATGTACATATGCACACAAGGATTTACCCTGCAGGAAATGTATCTAACTATAAGCTAACTTTAAGTTGATTAGGGAGGAGCTAAAAGTCACTATTATCTGTATATTTTCTTTGACGAAAGCTAACTATATTTCTATGGCGATGGCCGCGAAATAATCAAGGGCAGTTGCCTCTGCATTTGATGTAACTAACTTGTCACTAACTACTGTTGGACATAAAATATCAATAGGAAAAACAAAATATTTTTTTTATTAATTTTTTTTATTTACTTTTTTTTATTTTATTTCATTTGATATTTGTTTACATATTCTGCTGTAGGTGGTCCCATATTCGAACTCCGTCAGACATAACTTCAAAATGATAATATGAAATTTTGATCATCCTTTTATTTGTCCTCCATTCGAAAAAGTATTTGCGAAGTCCAGGATATTTAAATAGAAACGCGATTAACGAAAACAGTCTCCTGCATTACTTGTCAACTAGTTTCATGTTAGCTTTTTGTAGCTAGCTAGTACAAGCTATATATTTTATAGAAATCCCGAAATCAATTCACAATTTTTTCTGCAGGGTATTAATGTAGCTTACGTATAAATAAATCTGGTTGTCTGGTTGCAATTATGCAAATGAAAACGTTTCGTACCACTTGAGGGTAATACTTAATGACTATTACTTGAATATTTTGTTTTGATGAAATTTTAATGCGAACAGATTTATATTTGGTACGGTGCTCGAAAATGTGTGCGTATGTATTATACCGTGCTCTGCCGTGCTGTGCCATGGCAATGTGAAGGTTGATGAAGTGCTTTTGTGCATCAGGTAACAATACATGAATTTCCAATCTACTTAAAATGCAGCAAATGCAGCAAAATGAAAACCTCTAATGAAAGTGAAAAAGTATTATACATATTATGGATTTGCATGAATTTGCATGAATTTGTGTGGAATTTCATTTAACTACTTTTTGAAATGTAAATTTGTTTGTGGTAATATATTTTAATTAGTTCCGCATCCTATCATTACGTTGTTGCTTTCAAGTGCTAGTCTGAAAATATCGCTCCTTGACCTGAATACATTGTAAATTCTCTGTTTTTATAATTTGCTGCAGTTGGGCCAAATTAGGCTGTTGACGTTCTCGATAACCAAATTGCTATTCCGTTATTAAAATTATTGTAGCCAACTTCAAGGTCTCTCTGCGCTTAGTGTCAGGGGATACCAGAAGTAAGAAGTTTTCGGTGAAGCTGATTGTAAAGAGGCGTAATTCAATAGAGCTCTGCATATTGAAACGCTACACTGTATCCAAAGTAAGGTTGGGGCTTTCAAATGAGATGCATACAGAATATTTGATACACTTTTTTTTCAAAAGCTGTTGACAAATTTAGACACCCGGAAAGAGAGTAGGTTATCCAGTACCATAGAAAATTTTCATTTTCGAGTGAACTTGAACCCTTGTCATTCGCTTCCTAATTTATGTTGCTCCTCGTGAAAAGAAAAAAGTTATAAAAAATCTCAGCGCATTGCTAATAGGGGAGCTTATTTATGTACATAAATATATATATATTTTTTTTTTACTTTACTTGTGCTTACAGATATGGCCATTTATGTGACATGAAGGAGATTGGGCTTTTGTACTGAGCATCCTCTCCAGTTGTTAGAAGATCTAAATTTGTTCAGTACTTTATCTTTATAGTGTCAGTGATATTCAGTTCTTACACCCCACCAGCTAAGGTTAAGCATTCGTTCATAGACTTCCTAACAAGGAGTTATATTCCTTGGATTGCTTTTTTAACTTTTGAGATACCTCAATGGGCTGCAACGTGAGAGTCCCCCACCTTATTAAAGGCTCTGCCGTGTATCCCTTATATAGACTGCAGAAAGATTGAGGGCCATGGCAGCCCTGTTGGGTCGCTTATTTTACCAAAGTACCAACCCTTTTGTTGCCTTCATTACCTAGAACTAACCATAAAATAAATTTGTTACGCGTTCTTGGTTTATCCAGCACAATCTTGCAAGGGTCTACTAGCCTTGACACCGGGTTACGTGCGCCCGTTAGTCTTTCTACCAAAAAAAAAATCATGGGAACAGTTTTCAGTTGCGAAAATTTACACCCCAGTACTCCCCTCATCAAGTTTGCATTGCTGGTCATAGGGCCAGTTTCACAGTCATTACTTAAATTTTCCGCTCCGTTGTTTCTACCGTTACCCTCAACGTCCACAAAAAACCGTTCGGCGTTCTCGCTATCAAATGTCCGCTAACTATTTACAAGATAATGCCCTAGGTGGTTATGCCTTAAGGGCTAGACACATAACTCCGTCACTTATGGTATAGACACAAATCGCCTTATTATGCCTTGTATACAATAACTTAACTTAAAGCTTAGTGAAGATTTACTATATGCTCTTACAAGATTATGAAAGAAAAGTTTTTTTTACAGGTGTAAGCAAATAAGACATTTTGAAGTTGTAAAGTACTTTGCCTACCTAGGATAATACCACCAATAATTCCAAGCCAGATATCAGTCGAAAGATAACTCTTACCGACAAGTGCGACTTTGGGCTCCGTAGGCACACTCTTCACGAATAAAAAACATGCTCTGAAAATATTTCATCACACTGGTCCTCTTATATGGCACAGAAACGTGCACGATGGCGAACAAAGATGGTAAGGATTTGGAGGCTTTCAATAGAAAAACAAGTGCAGCAGAACATGTCCAAACATGGGATGAACGACTGGTTTAACTTCGCAAAGGAGATAAGCAATTAACCAAGTTTTTTAGTCCCGACCCAAACCGATAAACGGTTGCGGTGCCAAATATGTAGGACCCTTGCAGTGCTGAAATGAGAAACTTCATTAGGACAGCCATTTACGGTCACACAAATACATAAATATCAGAGTATGAAACCGGAAAAAAGCCCAATAGTAAATTGTATTCTGTAGCCAGACGTGGGAAAATGAAAAAATCCTGAGAAATTCTACTAAAATGCTTTTCTCTTTGAATGTTCTATAGCGAAATGTTACTGATAGTTCATGATCACTTAGATAGTGGCCAGAATAGTTCGTAAAACCCACCCAAGAAGGTTATGTCTGTTCTGGTTAAGCGATTATGGCATTACTGATGAGACTGTATTCTTTGGGGATATCGAGTTGATATTCTAGGCACAGACGATGGCTATACGGCGGCAGTACGAAGCCTCAAGAGTCCGCACAATGAGATAAAGTAGTAGAAAGTACTAAAAGCTTATCTAGATTCCCTCTTTGCTCTAATAGTCTGGGCTCGCTTGAGACATTCCTACTTCCGAATTGTCGAAAGTGCACCTTAGGTTCGAACTAGGTTGCGAACTGTACAGACCAAATATTGTAAGTACTAAATATACATCACAAATATCTGCAATGAATGAAAAAATAATTGAATTTCTAATGTCACTTACCGGTTCGGGTGGCACCTCATCGAGCACCTTTGGCTCGCACTTTTCCTCCACAGTGCTGTTCGCTGCCGCTGTTACGTTACTCGTAGCATTACCAGAACCCACACTTGCTTCTACTGGCGCACCGCTAGATGGGGCGAGCGTCGTCGATGACAGTTTAGTTGTTGCACTGCGTTTGGTAACGTGTTTGTGCTCCAAATTCTCCGCTAACTCACTGTCAGTGAGCAACGCAGTCGCATCGGTTTTTGTGGACGCTACGCCAACATCGTCGAACTTGGAACCATAGCGAATGTTAGGCAATAATTCACGACCACCATCGTCGCGTTGGTAATTACGATGCGTGGCAGATTGTTGGCGTTGTGGCTTCTGATGTGCCTGCGTCTCTTGCTCAGTAGCATGTTGCACGCGTCTATAGAACACCAGCAACTGTTGTTCATTGCTATTCAACTTTCGGTTGGACGCCTGCTGCACCAGCTGTTCAGTTTCAGTTTCAGTTTCATCCTCATCTTCATCTGCGTACAATGCTTCCTGTGCTGGCACCACCACTTCTTCTGCTTCGTCAAGCTCGCCATTGGAGGGTGCCGGCGGTGACGCCGCATCATCATCCTCTTCATTATCCAACAAGTTAATGCGCTTCACCTGCACCTGCACCAGCGCATCCGCATCTGCATCTGCATTAGGGTCAACAACCATTTCCGCCACGTCTGCTTCGCCAATGGGAAATTTGTAGCGCATTAGACGCGGCTCAATAGTGCTGCTGGTCGCGGTGCTGAGATCAGCGGCAATGATGGCCGCATGTGCAGCGGATGCGCGAGCCAGCATTGCTGCGGCAGTCGCGACGGCGGTGGCGGCGCTGGTGCTGGTGGTGACCATCGCATGTGGCAGTAGTTTCGGCGCAAGCAGTACGCCTGTGGCAGCTGCAGCTGTACTTGTCGCTGCGAGGATTGGAGCTGTTGCCGTAAATTGCGCAGCGCCGAGCAGCGCCAGCAACCATAGCCAAGTAAGTCGTTTCATACAACCGCACACGATTTTCGAAAGGGTTTTTGTTTTCGTCACAGCCTCCGTCACAGCTACAATTGCTATGCTACAGGAAGTGGCAGCTGCAGTGAAGCGTCCACGCTTATTGACCACATTTGGATTTGTTGATGTGCGTGTAGGCTTTGCCGATGGCGTGCGTATGTTGGTGGGTGTGTGCGTCAGCAGCAACGGTGGCATTGGCCATCGATGATGATAAATGGGCGATAGTTCGGGCTCTCGTTGGCACTCCTTCTGTTGTTGCTTTTGCTGTTGCCCATTGGTGCTGTATGTGTGTTGCAGTGTTTTCGGCTGTTGTTGTGTAATGATTGAAGGTTTAGGCCTTGTGTAGTGTGGGTTTTGTTGTTCCAGTTGTTGTTGGTTTTGAGTTTTATGTAGTCGTAGGTGGTTCGTTCTTTCGCTTTGCTTTTGGTGGCATTTCCGTTGGGCTAGTTGAAGTAGTTGTTGTGTTGTTTGTTGTGGCTGCAGTTCTTCTTGTTGTTGTTGTTTCTCTTGCAGTTTATTTTGGGTTTTTTGATTAGCTTTCCAGCGACATTTCCCCCGCACTTCCATATCCGTTTATGGTTTCGGCGTTTTTGCCGCCCTATTTCACGCGCACACGTACGGGGTACAGATAATGCGTTAGTACCCTTTTAAGCTGTTAATCAATTGGAAATTTTTACCCAAATGTGGTACTTTTGGGATTAGTGGTCTTTGCTGTAGTTGTTGGAAGGGTTCGTTCATAAAAGTAATTTGCAGGTTGAATTATGCCTGGAAGAAAAGAAAAGTCAGATATACATTAATTAGTACATTTAAATTAATTTAAAAAAAAATTGTGTAAACTTTCACACATTTTGTCATGGAACTCCACACTTTCCATTTAAGGTCAACCCAGTTGGCCAACTTCAAACACGAACACCCCAGGGACCGTACCAGTTACAACTTTTATTAAAAAAATCGCTCTTTAACAATTATTTTTTGACTTTTATATAATTACTCCTTAAATTACCGTTATTTCGGTCTTTTATTATATAAATCAAAAATAACAGTTATTTTTGATTTTGATGTAAATAATCTGCAAATAACAGTTATTTTTGATTTTTATAATATATGTCTTAGAATAACCGTTATCGAAGACTTTCATTTATTAAAGTCGTAAATAAAAATCAGTCACTAACCTTTATTTTTTAAATCATACTTATAAAAGTAATTTGTATAAGTCGTAGTAAACTTTTGTTTCCCAACAGCTTTTTAACTTCGAAAAATGGTAATGACTTTTATACGAATGATTTAAAAAATAAAAGTCGGTGACTGATTTATATTGATGACTTTTAAAAGTAAAGTGTAAAAGTTATCTCTAATATTTGAAATATAAAAATCAAAAATAATTGTTATTTTGGATTTATAATATAAAAATTAAAAACAATTGTATTTTTTTTTTTTAATTTTGCATAAATTTTGAAATTCTGATGAAAGTCGGATAATAATTTCATAGAAAAATAACAAGAAAAGGTTTAACTTGAAGCAGTGAGCACGTGAACACTTGTATAAGTCACTGTATATGTATAGATATATGCATGTATGATGTATGCAGATAGCCAAGAGTTCCGCCGAAAGATGGCAGTCAGATTAAAAGTTACAGGACGTTTGTCTCAGCGGACACTGTACCAAGACAAGCAAGAGCGTGCATCAGAAGTAGAATTTAAAAACTATGCCGCCGTTACCAATTTTTGCAAACCCTAAGGCCCAGTTGTTATCTCTGTAAGGGGTACATTTGAATCTCTACTTAACGTGTAACCTTTTTGTTTCCCTTCTAAAAAAAAATATATAATTTTTATTGTTTTACATTAAAGTCGTCGAAAGCGAGCTCGCAAACAACATTGCAAGCACATAAAGTGCCAATGGCAACTAAGCTAATTAACAACTTCAATTTGCAATGCCTCTGAATGCAGCAACTACTTTTGTATATAAAATAAATGTACGCCTGAAAAAGTTACGTTGGGCATTGTCGAAACTTTAAATTGAATTCGAATGCTAATTTCCATTTTGAGAAGAAAGTTTTGTCTCGTTGTCATGCGAATGGTGGATGACGTCTGGTTGCTTGTTCTTGTACCAGAAAGATGACGTCTACATGTTCGGCTGCTGCAGTGTGTAGAAATTTACAGAAAAAAGGTGTATATGTATGTATGTACTTCTTTCCATATTGTGTAAAACTCTGTGCGAATTTATGTACTTGTTGATGTTTCATTGTTATAAATTTCTGCTTTGTACCTAAAATGAAAGGGTAATATTTTATAGGCTTGTAATTGATCACATAAATCAACATCGTTTCACTATTACAGAAGAACTAAAGGAAAAGAAAAATTTCGACCCACACTAATGTTTATGCATACATACATATATGCATGTATACAATATGTACATAGACTACTAAAAAGGAAACAGATCCACATTAACTGTTCGCGTAATTAGATCAGCTTTAGTCACAGAGTCCTAGTGCCGACCAAGTACGACTGATCATCCGCAGCTTTATTATCAATGTTTCGCCCCACTACCGAGGGTCAGGTGCAACTCTCGCTCCGAATTTGGTCGACAGATTGGTGAGATAAGAACCTCTTCATTGCGACTGTCGAAGTGCCACATCGCAAGTGCATTTGCAGTGCAAGGCTGTGTCAACGCCGGAGCCATCTAAATTTTCGTCAGATCTCGTTCAGCTTCTTCAAACACTTTAGCAGCGCGATAATGGCAAGTTTATAAACCTATATGTATGTCGGAAGCAAAATGGCGCATCATAAACGGCTTTCCAGGCATAGTGGAAGAAGACAGCTCTAGGAACGCTGCATCTGCGGCAGAGTCTGTTGAAAGGTATGTCTACGAGCCAGTGTCCTGAACAGACAACCGTGAGTTTTTAGCAGGCACCGAGTACGCGTTCCGGTTGTGGTTCAGTTTTGCATGAGAACAATATGAACGTTCCCACAAAAGAACCAAACGGAAACAAAAGTATTGAGAGCAGTTTGAACGGGAAAAAATGAGAACCAAAGGTTCGAGAACTTTTCCGTAAAGAATAAAATGCGAACAAAACTCTCGGGAACGTTCTCGAGAAGAACAGAATGAGAACGAAACTTTCGGGAACGTTTTTCAGTGATAACAAAATGAGAAAGAAAGTATCGATAATGTTTTCAATGAGAATTAAATAAGAGCAAAAGCCTGGGAAACGTTCTGCTAGAGAAAAAAAAAAACTCAAACAAAAGTTTTGAGAACTTAACGTTAAGAATGAGCACGGCGTCTGCGTTTTGGGATGAAAAAGTCATTTTAATGGAAACTATGATTGTTAATTGTAAGCCAGAGGAAAACTGGATAATTTCAACTTCCAGATCGTATATTGTTAGGGTGCACTCTCTTTTTGTGAAATAATTTTTCATTTTATGTGCAAGAAAAGTTCGTGTCTTAAGTCTTTCGTTCACTTAATTTGCATATTTATCTTTCAATTCTTTTGACGTAGAATACGTCTTACCTTAAGGTATGGGGGCTATGTTCAAATGTTGTAGTTGTAATTTTTAGAGCTTCACAAAAACGCTTATTGCACGAGAACTAATAAAGCGATTTCAAAGAAAAGTGTGGCGTTTCAAAGATAAAATTCCAAACCTGTCGACAGATTCATTTTTGTAAATAACCAATTCGGTTTCTGTCGTAAAAACAACGGTAAACATTGCCTTATTTTGGGGTCAATTTTGAGCCTTTAAAGTGCTCTAGCAACTTATTGTTGGCATATATAACTTTCATTTTCGGGATATAGGTTCTTTGGAGCAGTAGAAATATTATCGGGTACAAATTTTATATAAATTTAACAAATATTGAGCATTTTAAGGCAAAAAATTGTTGAAAAAATTTGCAAATTTTTTTCATTACCAAAATGCTCGAAAACCGCTCGAATGATTTTGTTTTTGTTTTCTTTAATCAAAAATTCAAGAGTTTTCCTTTCGTTTGGTATATGGGAAGTATTAGTTGATATCTTCTATATATGTTTATTTTATTCAAATATATGGGCATAAATGAATTTCCATACAAAATCACCTCGTCATCATTTTGCAAACACGTGCACGCATTGGAAGCGTGGGAAGGAGACAAAAAGTATGTATGTGTCCGTAAGTACATATTTCGGGGTTTATCCGTATAATAATCGATACTTTGTCGGTTTTATTACCGATGTTTTTATCGATTTTGCTATCGAAATTTTCATCGATAATGTTATTGATTTTGCTATCGATATTTTCGGAACTTATCGATATAATGATCGGTATTTTTTCGATTTTGTTATCGTAATTTTTTCTCGATTTTGTTATAGATATTTTGTTGACTTTGTTGTCGATTTTGTTATCGACACTGTAATCGATTTTATGATAGATTATTTATCGATTTTGTTATCGATATTTTTATCGATTTTGTTATCGATTTTATTACCGATATTTTTATAGATTTTGTTGTCGGTATTTTAATCGATTTTGTAATCGATATTTTTACCGGTTTTGTCATCGATATTTTTATTGATTTTGTTTACGATTTAGCTATCGATATTATTATTGCTTTCGTTATCGATATTTTCATCGAATTTGTTATCGATATTGTTATTGGTTTTGCTATCGATATTTTCGGAACTTACCGATATAATGATCGATACTTTTATCGATTTTGTTGTCGATATTTTTTATCGATTTTGTTATCGATTATGTAATCGATTTTGCTATCGATTTTGTCATCGATACTTTTATCGGTTTTGTTACCGATATTTTTATCGATTTTGCTATCGATATTGTTATAGATTTTTTTATAGGTTTTATATTCGATATTTTTATTGATGTTGCTATCGATATTGGTATCGATATTTTTATGGATTTTGTTATGGATTTTGTTATCGACTTTATAATCGATTTTGTTATCGACTTTGTTATCGATTTTGTAATCGATATTTTGATAGATTTTGTAATCGATTTTGTAATCAGTATTGTTATCGATTTTGCTATCGATTTTGCTTTCGATATTTTTTCGATTTTGATATCAATATTTTCATCGATTTCTTTATCGATGTTTTTATCGATTTTGCTACCGATATTATTATCGCTTTTGTTATCGATATTTTTTGCTTAGTGTGTGCTTTTGTTTTTTTACTTGGATATGCTCTTAACCATACCACGTATTCTACGTTTACATTTAGCGGCTGTATCTCCGATACAGCCTGCAGGCCAAGACGAAGGCGCTGGACTGTTCCTTTTTTTTGATTAATTTTAATATTAAAAAAATTCTAAGGAATGAAACGCTATGAGAGAAATTTCGTTCTCCGCCTTAATTATTCGCGAATAGTTCAGAGAGGATTCGTTCCCGTTTCGATCTCTGTCAGTAAGTTCCTGAGACTTAAGTTCCCAAATGGTTCTTCGAGAGACAGTTCCTTAGACTTTTGCTTCCGTTTTGTTCTTTTCCAAAACTTTCCAGAGACTTTTGTTCCCATTTTGTTCTCTCAGAAGTATTCAGAGATGCCTTCCAAAAAGTAGATTGGCATAACAAACAGAAAGTATTTTGTGCTTCACTTCACATTGCTCTTACGCTTTGATGAAAGTGGCAGTATTTTTGTAAAAATATCTGGCATAATCACAACCCTAGTCAACTCTTGTATATATGGATGTATGTATACATGCATAAGGTAGATAAAGCAAAGTCATTTATCTGCTCTGCTATTTTCGCATTAATGGACTCTCCCTACTGTAAGCATAAAATTCACTTTAGTCCAACAAAAATTTAGTGAGGCAAAGCATAGAGGAGATTGCAGAGCTGATAAAGTAATCACATTATTGCACGTTGCATGCAACAGTGTGGAACAAGCAAATCAAAGTCGTAACCAAAAATAGCAATGCTAATACAGATTCTGCGACAAGCAACTAGCTGTCAAGTAGCGAAGCTTATGGTAGGTAGCTAAGCAGCAGAGGGATATGATATACTGGCAGATAAAAGTGAAATACGAAAAGCAACCGAGATCTACATAAAAATACTTAGATAGTCTGACAAACAGTTAGACAGCGCCATAAATGAAATTGACGCACTGTTGGCAATAAAAAGCGAACCAATAGATTGGAGAAGAGCGCATAAAAAATACATACAAAACCTTACATTTACATAGCCAGACGACATTGGTTGGCAGCAGTGAAAACACGATGGCGCTGTTTTGATGTTTTGAAAACCATCACGAAATTGTAGAGAGAAAAAAAAAGGAAATTCATAGCAGTTGCAGTGCAGTGGTGCGCGTAGTAAAATTCAAATCAGGCAAGGAGCACAGAGCGCGCAGAGTTCACTTGGCTGTCAATGCTCATGCATACATATGTACATATATGGAAATTGAGACAGCATTTGAACATTTTGGGTTCAAAGCAAAGCATTTTGGGTTCAAACTGTCGACGATTCTGTAGATAAGCGTAACCAAAAAAAAAAACAAACCGAGTATAGTAGAAGTGAAATAGACCGCACAATAAAAAAATTCGACGTTTTTGCTACCAAAATAAGATAGTTTTAACGGAGTAAATATGGCGTAGCTGAGCCAAATTTATGCAAAAAGAAACGCACACAAAATTATGACCCAAGAAGACTTTAACTTTAACGAACTTTTCTAGCACATAAAATGAAAAATTGCTACATAAGTGGACAGTTCACCTTGATGATACAATGATCTGGAAGTTGAAATGATCCAGTTTTCCACTGGCTTAGAATTAACAATCATGGTTCTTACTGAAAGGATTTTTCATCCCAAAACGGAGACTTTTGTTCATATTCAGGGACCGTAACAGTTATAAGCGATATCGAAGAAATCTTGTTTTACAATTAAATAACACACGGTAATGGCATGTTCACGTTATAGTATAGCTTGCTGCCATTTTAAGCTGTCCTGAACGAAAAATAAAAAAATAAATCTCAACAAGTATATATTAGTTATTTAGCGAGCAAACATTGAACTCATGAAATAATTCTTAAATTTTATGAAAAAGATGGAAATTATAAAATTTTGGTTTTTTGTACGAACGAATAGATCTTTAGAAGCCGGACCATTTTCATATACTACGTCCATGGGCGTAGGCAGGTAGGGGCAGGGGGGTGCTCGAGCCCCCCCTAACTTTCTAATTTTCCTTATATATATATAAAATAGTACCCTGAAATGCCAGCTTAATAGGGTTGCTCTTTTTATGTTCCGGTTCAAACTGCTCTACATTTTGTTCTCTTGCACAACTAACCCGGATTTGCCCAGAATTGTTTTGTTCGGATTTTCTTAGCACTTCTAAACAAACTTCCACACTGATTCCAACACACTTTATGAAGAATCGAAAACTTATTTGCATACATGCGGGTATTATGTGACGAAAAAATTAAATTTCAAAACAACCAGTCCATTTACAGTTATTTTTTTATTATAATTTTTAATTTTTTTGCTGGTTCTTCAATCGAATTCTGAAGTTTGACGTTCTTTAAAAGTTTTCTGAGATAAAAGCAGGTATTTGAGGAAACCTAAGATCAGTATATGGAAGGGCTAATGCAAGAGGTAAAACATTATACTAAGTAAAACCGGCTTAAATGAGACTATGTTGAGAAACTAAATTATTTTTTTATTTTTTTTTTTTTAGACTGATCGAACTGCCCTACCTTACTATTCAGAAAACTCTTTTGCCGCCCTTCAGTATATTCCTAGCGCCACCCATAGATAAATGGCTACTGTGAAATAGACTATTCACAGAAAACTGTTACAGCTTCACTTTTATGCAACTAACAGCATTATGAATTTTTTTCGTTTCGTTATAAGCGTCCAATCTAAGTGACTACTAATTGTGTGCCTGTCGCATAAAATTATTGGAAAGTGTGGTGCTAACTGAAGCGTGTTCCCCACCATTCCCTTTCCTTTTTGGCTTTTTCGCTTTACACTCCAGTCAGTGAGTTAGCAACTTCAGCAGTCATTTGCGCGTTTTTTTGTCATTTGTACACACATAAATATATTTCTGTAGAACGAATAGTGCAGTTAGGCAGGCAGAATGCCAATTTATGCATGTATGCGCGTGTTTGTGTGTTACCATACTTTTGCCCATATACAGCAAGAAACTTTTAATGAGTTTGTAAATGTTTCCAACACACTATACATACAAAATAACTTTTGCAATCATTAACGTTTACACTGCAGCCCTACAAAGTTCTATTGAATTGTAATTTTTTGTTTTCTTCGCCGTAACACCTTTTTTGCAGCGAAAATTTAGTATCGCACTATTTGAATTTATACCAACTGCAATTACATACACACATACATATGTGAGCGAAACTATGGAGCCTGTGGATCTGTTCAAATTCGAACTCATAGTATGATGTGTTGCGCACATGCAGTGCAAAATGGTGCGCTCAACGTATGCTTCAAATTCATTGTCCAACGCGCTGCATGTGTGTGCAAGCTATTTATGGCGGCGTGGCGCATTATGTGGTTCTAAATGATTTTGACATTTATGCGTTATTTAATGCCATTTAAGCTATACTCACTCGCACAAATTTACTTCGCCAGCTCATTTTTGCTATACATATTTATTTCCTAATTTTAACCGGTTATTCGTTGCACTGCACACAATTAAATTTGTAATTTCTGCCATTGTTGCTAAATATCAAATCAACGCTCATTAGTTGCGCCCGCCTTTTTTGGTGGTATAGCAGCTAACCAGCTGTAATTGCATTTGTTGGTTTAAAGTTAATTATCGCTGTTTCAATAACTGGCGTTAATTCATTTGATCCAATAAAGCGCACAGAAATTAAAAGAGTTTACAAAATTGTGGTTTTCATTTCGGCATTAAAAAATACAAATCAAAAATAATCGGGAATCCTTGTGAATTAATAATAATATTTTCTGGCTCAAAATGAAATTTGGTAGAGTGAGAGAGTGAGTGAGAGAAATTTCTAATGGTAAAATGGTAGTGGTTGGAAAAAGTCGTACAACAATATTTTCACTGTCTTTATGGTTTCAAAATCTTGTCCTCTTCACAATTCTTATTGTACTAATGTTAGGTTTTGTTGATGAATAAATTAAAAAAAAAAAAAAATCAATTTCAGAGTTCAAACTGAGGTGCCTAAAAGTAGGTGGCTTCACATTATCTGCCCTTCATAAAATAGCAAAGTATTACATAATCCCATATATCTACCTAAAACCATTTTGGAACATACTTTGTATGGCAGAAAATGCAAAAAATATCAAAAATTACAAAGTTTGAAATTTTTATGACCGCTGTGGTGTAGTGATGTTGAATTGGAACTGAAATATTTATCACAATATAGATGTCAGAGGAAAGCGGTTTAAAAAGGTTTTAGTTTGAAAAAATTTATAATTGGGTTGCCACCCTTTGAAAAGTCGATTTTTTATTAAACTGTATAGCAGTTTAAGTGTCAAACGAAAGAGTGTTAAGAAATCTTTAGTTTGAACATATAAAATTTATTTGTGATGTTTGAGGTGGGTTGCCACCTGTTTAAAATTTAAGTTCAGTTCAAATTATTATTGAGTTGATTGTATCATTACAAAATGAGTATCAATGGAAATGGTTTTGAAAAGTATTAATTTCTAAACAACTTGCGGGAGTGTGGCCACCTGTTTAAAAAATCAAATGCAACTTCAAATGAGGGAATTAGGTAATTGGAATATGTTTCACAACATACATAGGTGTCATGCGAAAATGGTTTAAGAAGGTTGTAGCTTTAAAATATATTTAAGAGGTTTTCCACCTGTTTAAAGAGTCATATTCAAATTATCTAATAAGTTAAATTAATTATTATAATATGGGTATCAATCGGAGTGGTTTTGAAAAAGGCTTTTTTTCTAATCTACATGTAGAAGCGTTGCCATCTGTTAGAAAACCAAATTCAGCTTGCATTAAAGGATTAGATAATTAAAATATGGGTGTCAGATGAAAGAGATTTAAGATTAGTTTTAGTTTTAAAATATTTTGAAGAGGGTTCGAAAAGAGGAATGTGAAAATCTTTATGTTTCTGAATGAGGTAAAGTATTTTGAATAATACGCTGCAATAAAATTGAAAAATTTTGGGTTTCGTTGAAATAAATTACACCTGAGCAAACTACATATTTCATTATAAAAAAGATCCCAATATTTTTATACCGGAGCGCACTTGTGAACAGGGTATTATAACTTTTTTCGCAAAATTGTGGTTTGCAACTAAAGGAATCGAGATAGATATAGATATATATATATATATACCCATAAGAAGGCTTTAGTTTGACCACTACTTCTAAGTACCAGACACAAATTTTACAAATTTTATATTGCAAAGTCAAAGTCGCGAAATACTTTTTATCGTCCTCGAAAAGTTCAAGTATATCAGTTAAGGCTATTTTGAAATATATTTGTAAAAACTTTCATTTTTTTTTAATTATGCACAGCATTTTGGAAAAAAATCTACATTTGAAATTAGGCATTGCGATAGGTCCCTCATACAATTTTGTTCGCAACGTTGCCATTTTGCTGAAAATTCCACTTTTTGACATTTCATGAATCGCACTATTAAAGTATTTTAAATAGTAGTCGGTATAATGTCAGTACATTCTACTGTTTGGCATTAAAGTAAGCAAAATATTTTGCATAAATCGGTAAAGAGTTTACCCCAAAAATCCAATCGACACAATGTGTCGTTAAACAGCCGGCTGAAAGGCTTGCGGCATAATAATTGTATGGACGAAAATAATTTCATTGAGCATGTGTTGCACCTCACCGACAACAATAGTTGTCGTGTATTTTTGTGCATTAAAATGTACACTGCTTTGTGAATGGCACATGCAGCATATACACTTGTGTTCAGCTGATTAAGTTAAATTACATTTTGAGCAGTTTTGATTACTTTTTTTTTGTTTATTTAATGTTTATAATTTTTTATAAAAGTCTAGCAAATTAGTTACATAAGTAGAATCACATAAATGCACATCTCAAACTTCTTACAAAAATTTTAAAAATTTAACAAACTTAAAAAATTACACCCACAAATTTTGAACTTTTTATTCAAAATTTTTATAAAAAATTGAGGTATGTAGTTTTATAGCCCATTAAATTTCAGTAGGTGAAAATGCAAATTTTCAAATTTTAGAAGATCGTGTTGGTTTTTAACAATTTTTTTGCTGGCAGTGGTAGGCATTTTCCTGCATATAAAAGTAATTGCCCCGAGCATACTCTAAATTGAAGAAAATGCTCAACACCGCCGGCAAAAAAAAATTCTAAAAAATCAACGCGATTTTTTAGCGTCTTGAAATTTGCACTTCAACCTACTAAAATTTAATATAAAACTATAAAACGGCATACCTAAAATTAAAAAAAAAAATTAATCAAAAAGTTTATTATTTTGGGTCTAATTGTTGTTGCTTGAATTTTTACAATTTTTGCAAGAAGTTTGGATTTATAGGGTGCTGACTATTAACTAACGTGCTAGACTTTTATAAAAAAAATTATAATCACTAAATAAACAAAAGGAAAATAGCCAAAACTGTTAAAAATGTCACTTAACTTAATTAGCTGACCACAAGGGTACTTATATATTTATGTATGTAGTTGTGTATGTTTTTAGCCCGACTGGCACGGCACGGCAGCTTAATTGGCTACAACGCTAGCTAATGTCAGCAATTATCGCGTAAATTGCAAGTTAATTAATTGGTTTGATATGAAATGCAATGAAAAGGAATGGAAAAGTTCACCAGAGGATAGGTAGGTACGTGACAAACTGTGGATTGAAAAACGCGGAGAAGGAGGACTAAATATTGTTGATAAAAAGTAGTAAATCACCAAAGGTGACAAAAATAAAAGGTGTTAAAATACATAGGAGCAAATATACAATGAAGCTATCTAAATGCAGACGCGATAAAACAATTGCGATAACCATTAAATTTAATAAGTGTATGCATTTTAGTTAAAAAGTAAATAAGTTGATAACCATATATGAATAATTCTTTTGACGTATTTAATAATTTGAAATTACGTTTTTTAGCAGGTAGCAACCCTTTTCAAACACTTAAAAAATATTCTAAATGTTCGAAAAAAAGATTACTTATAGTTCTTTCATTTGGCATTCGAATTTTAATGTTTCACATAGCATGCGTATAACTTAACTAAATTACATTTTTCAAAAGTGGTGGCAACCCTCTTCAAAAGTATTTTCATACTGAAGCTTTCTTAAATCTTTCTCTTCCCACAGTGTGATACATATGTATGTATGTAAGTTGTGAATTAAATTAAACTTGGCGTTTCAAACAGGGGGCAACCCCCGCCAACACCAGATGATTTCTTGTATTGATTGTTGAGCGTCTCAATCTTGTATACAATTCTTAAAGTTATAGAAGAGGGTTCCAGACCAATGATTACTTTGTACGGGCCTTCCTCGATATGGCAGGGTCTTTTAACAATGTGCTGCCCGAGGCGATTGTAAGAGCCCTAAGTAAGCTCGGAGTTTAAATCAAATCAATAAGGCTTTATTGCCTCGGTCTAGATTAGTGGAGTATATCGTCATTGTCAATGATGTCCTTGAACGTCGTCCTTGAAGAAATGGTAAAGAAAATCTGTCGGGTGTTTTCTTACGCTCACAACGGTGACACTTATCATAGATGTAAGTTTCTAAACTAATGCTGAAGCTAGAATAAAATTTTTCTCATATGAAAATGCAAATTTTTCGTAACGGAAAAGGAAATTAAAATTTAGTGAGGTGCTTAGCTGCATATGTACATATTTACATACATAAATATGTACTTGCAGTGGCAATTTCATTGAGGTTACCATAATACTTAGTAACATATGTACATATGTATGTATGTATGTATGTATTTTGCTACCCTTCATAAACTTTCAGTAAAAATTCTATTTTTAACACCAATAACTTTTTACTGCCTTAAAGCGACGAAATATGCCACATCCAGCCGTTAAATCAAGTTTGCAACTTTTGTGCGGAAATTCTCAAAACTAAAAAAGGTAACCGCAAAAAAATTGCAAAAAATCCGTGTGTCAGCATGCGTGTGTGCCTAGGTGTGACTGTCGTTGATTGTAGATGCTTTTATTTCACCATTATTTGCATATTTGCGGTACATACATACTTACATACGTATACTCGTATTTAACGCTACAAAGCATTTACTTTTGGGACTTCCAGCTGTGCTTTTGGTTGCCTGCCATGTGTGCCTGTAGTGGTTCTCACTTTTCAAAAAGTCTACCACTGATTTAATTAATTTTTCATACAGAGCATCAACGTTATGTGATGACATGGTTGCTGGGTCATCATGCAGTTAAATGTAATTAAAATTTATACATGTATGTATTTTTATTCATTTTTTTATCTGACGAATGCAAAAGCAGTAGTGTATGTATAAGGGTGATTGACTAGGTTTTTCCCAACCGGTTTCAATATTTTTAGGCGGTTTTTTTTAAATCTTGATTTTTCGAATATTTAGTTTATTTATGTACCAAAATCTACTAATTCTAAATATCGCCAGCGTAGAGTTAAAAGATGCTAAGTCCATTTTTTTTATTTACAGGAAAAAATTAAATTAAAATTAAATTAATTGGCCAAACTTTGAATACAATATTTTGCTTGTTTAAAGCAAAGTCGAATTCAATATGAATCAGAAAGAGTAGATATTAATTAAAAGATTTTATATTAATTTGTCATTATCGAGTTTTCTGTGCCTCTTTTAAACTTAGCAAATTTGTCATTCTTTGAATATAAACGGTAAGAAATATAACAGATACCTTCATCCATTTGGAAACCATGCATTTTTAATTTCTCTTCGTTCGTAATGAAATTCTCCATAAACCATATATACATACATATATATCACTTTCCGATAGGACTGATAGTTTCTGATAAATTAATTAATCATTCCAGTTTTTTTATTTTTTAATAAAAAAAACAAAAAAATCAAACTTTAACGGCAGAAAAATTAAAATAATAACAGGTTCTGTGCCAAATTTTTGCATTTGTACTAAAACCTGTTCTGTTACAAAAAAAAAATCAAGTTACTGATGAGGAAAATGGGTGGATAAAAAAGAAATAATGAGTGGTCAAATGAAAATGCGCAAAGATTTTTTGTATGAAATATGAGTAGAAAAGCATGTTACTCAGGTGTACGTAGCGTATGAGTAACTCTCTATCCTGCTCATTTTCAAATTGGTTCGTATTACGAACTTCGTAAGATATACTTGATTAAAATGAACCAATTTTTGCTTTAAGCTGAATAACGGCAAATTGCAAATACCTCGAAAACGTATCCATAGAAAAAAAAATTAACCCGATTTTCGGAATCACCGCGCAATTCAACACAGAAATTGGATAGTGGCGTCTGGAGAACAAAAACCAAACTAAAATTTGTCATCCAGTGTTATTAAAAAAAAACAAAAACCGAACGAAAATCTTTAACTTTTGTTTTTGTTGTAGCAGGTTACTAAACTCTGCCTAAATCGGACTATATTGTCGTCATACTCATGATGAGCGAAACTCGTCTAACAGTAGACACAGGAAAAGGGCAGCTCCAAGGATGTTAGATGAGCTGATATGTAAGTAGGCATGTAAAGAGGTGGTTAGTGTCGCCGGGGCATTTTATACAAATTGAACTGAACAGTTTAACCAGCTACAGTATCCAGAATGGAGTTGTGTTTAAATATCGGGAGCCTCACGCAGCAACACGAGCTTACTTGTAATCCAAAATACTTCGAACTTATTTTTCTTTACTGTTTACAAAATTAAAGCTATATCTATTTTTAGCAGTTATGTCGTAGTTTTGGTCGTGATTTCTGACTAACATTTTGTTTTTCTGTAGAGAAATTATGTCAAATAGAACCGGTTGTTGCTTAATTTGAAAATGGGGGAATAATTGGCAGACCGGTTTTTTGAAAAAAAAAACGAATAATCGAACACCCTAGTATATAGTACATGAACGCTTCGAGGACTTTCAATTGTTTGCATGCAGTCGAAATTGCATTAACAGATGATAAATTTAAATAGTAAAATACCAATTGCAAAACGAATGTATGGGTATTTTTATATATACAGCTGGTTTTGTCAGCCAATGCCTTTTTGAATAAATTTTTTTTTAATTAAAAAAATTATTTCAAAGTAGAAAAATAATACAGATACCAAATAAAAGAGAAAACTCTGTGGAGCTAAAAAAAACTTGAATTTTTTTTTTTTTTTTACAAAGACGAATAGGCACTGAAAATACCCTTTTAATTAATTTTTCTTTTAGCTAATAAAGTTAGAAGGACGAAATTCGAGAATGTGGTCGTATGTATATTAGTCCTTAACATATATTTTTTTTTCAAAAATATGCACTTCAAATTTTCAAGGAGATTCAAGGAAAAAAATTTTAAAATTAAATTTTCATTACCTATTCCTCCATGTGCACCAAAAAAAAATTTAATCTTTTTTAGTTCTACAGAGCTTTCTCTTTTATTGGATACTTGTGTATTATTATTCCACTTTGCACAAAATTTTTTTAAATAATTTTTTGAGCTAATCATGTTTTTGAAATTTTAAAGTGCTTTAAAAAATCCTGACGTCAGAGAGAAAAACTAAAAACGCAGTTTTACTATTATTATTATTATTGGTTCCTAGTTTCGAGAATATATTGATTTTTTTGTGTGTAAAATTGCCTGACGCATAGGCTTTTAAGACTTCCGCCAAATATATGGGGAAAATATTAAATATCTCCAAATATCTAGTTTTTTTATAAATAAAATTAGAGTTTAAGCTTAAAAGGTCTACATAAAAATGCCTAAAAATTGTATCAACCGAATCAGAATACTAAATGAGATTTTTGCAGCTATATACTACTAATTTTAAATCGGTTTAGCTCGCGTAAAGCTTAATATTTTTCCCATATTTTGGCGGAAGTCTTAAAATATAATTAACTTTATAATTCTGGTGGAAAACCCTTAACTTTTTTTTTGGTGTTGCACCCTAATGTACTTCCATACATATGTATGTATACATGTATGTATTTGCAAAAAAGGTTTTATTATTTTCGCACTCATCAAAATATTTTCCATTTTCGCAGTTGTTTGAAGTTTCAATTCTCTGTCCACCGCACGATGCGTTATTTTTTTTATGGAAATCATCAATGAACGTCCGCGTATATTTTTGATGCATGCAACAATATGATATTTTTTGCTTTTGCTGTTTGTTGTTTTTCTTTTTTTTTCTTATATGCATGTCATTGAAAAGAATCAATAAAGGAGCGCTCATATGACATACATATACATACATATATGTATTATCAAAATATTTCCATTTCATTTGCAGCATCGTTATTCGTGGTTTAACAAAATTGATGCATGAAAAAGTTTCACTTCCCATAAATAACATTCGCATTGGCGAATTGTTTTTACGAAATTTAGATTTTATGTTTAACATCTGTATGCGTCAATAATTATTAAATGCAATTTCACATGCATATGAGACCAACCGCGCATGCATTACCTTCGTGTATGTATGTGTGTATTAGTCAAAAGCTTATACATTTGTACGTATGTATGAGTAGGAAATATGCTTGTAATTCTTTAATTCATATTTACTGGTAATAATTATGGAAGTAAATCTCATTTTTACGTTGCAAATTACGATTTGCTACATTGCATTGAAAATCCGATATTTACATTTAAATGCTTAAATAGAAGCTAAATTAAATCAATGCAGTAAAAGGTATTTATGTTGTACAATAAAATAGTCGACATGTAAATTATAAACCTTAATGAGATAATGAAAAAGTGCATTAAAAATAAGTAAAATGTTTTTATTAATAATATTTCTACGATTTCCATAGGGTGGAAAACTGTTCTTAGCGAAAAGGATGAACCCGCGCCCCCAGGCGATGACGACGGAAGCGAGGTCCTACTGCCTGACGATGAAGACGAGCGCATGCAAATACGCGACTCAAGAACAATAAAGCTGCTGGAAAGAAGAAGGCCTTCTCTGCGATGAAAAGACCACGGAAGATCAACGACTGGTAACTATGCTTGGTTGGACTAGGGCTCGCTGAAATGCAGTAACTTCCTTAGTAGCGGAACGTAGCGAGCGAGAACAAAAGAAGTTTATTTGATCGATCACAGAGTGGTATTGTCTAGAAATTTTTATCGAGAATGAGTTCAGGTCAATAAAAAAATTTCCCAACATTACCACTCTTATATCTTGTGGCTGTAGCTGTATGCGCTGAGAGCGCTTGCTGTTACTTGTAAACTCTCTGGAGAGTCCGGGTGGCAAAATTTGCACTTTCAAATTATGGCTGCCTTGGGAAGATTCAGTAAGGATTCGACAGAAACAGTTATTTTACTCTTATTAATTACTTAAATGAAAATAAATCCACAGGTGGTTATCTATACTTATAATAAAAGTGCGACAGGCCGATAACTGTACATTATAGATATTAAAGCAAATTAATGAAGGGCGTCTTTATTAAAGCGACAGAATCCAAATCAACATATTTTAGAATCATCGTCAGTCTGTCTGTCTGTGTGTTTGTACGCGCATCACTCGAAAACAAATGCATGGAATCGGGATGCAGTTTTCACCGACATATTGCTTGAGGTATAACCTAAAATATAGAAAAAAATTACAGACTTGTCACCTTTTTGAAAATTGCAGTTTAGGTAAATTGATAAGATAAATTAAATATTACAAAATATAGCTGTTAAAGGAAAGAGGGCTAAGAAGGCTTACAGCCGAAAAAAATGTGGAAGGTTACCAGATGTTTGAAAATTACAATTTACTTTAATTAATAAGATAAATAAAATATTGCAATATGAGTATCAAACTAAAAGTTTTAGGAAAATTTACTACCGAAAATACTTTTGAGGGGGGTTGCCACCTGTTTGAAAAATCTTATTCGTTTGAAGTGACCAAATAAATGAAATATTACAATATTGCTGTTAAACTAAAAAGGTTAACGAAAGTTTACTGTCGAACATATATTTTAAGCGGGTTGGAACCTCTTTTAAAAATTTAATTCAGTTAAATTAATAAGATTAGGTAAATATTTAATTACTGCACCTTTGAGCGCGATATGTAGACTCGAGTTAAAAGATAATAAATAAATTAAATTTCCAGGAGAAAGTCGATACCTTACCTACTTTTTAAATACCTTCCAAAATGTATTAACTAACACCCATATTTAGAATAAAATAAAGAATCATGTATAAGTCGAAATTTTTTTTGAAAATCTCCCTTCATAAAGCTCTTCAACTCTATTGTACTTTTTATGAATGAGTCCATAAAAGTTTCTATAAAAACAACAATAACCGATCGACAGATTTTGACAAATGACAATTCTCACGATAAACCCTAGGGTTCCCACTGGGTCAAGTTGCTAGGGTGCTACTGTTCAAGAGTAACGGTTGCCAACTTCGATTCTCTGACAAAGACACAATTCCGCCTCCTGTCGGATTGGTAACAAATAAATATACATGTCGATGCTCCTCGGCAATAACGATGCAATTCAAAATTCAAAAAATAAAATTCCTTACTCTGTTAAGTAGACCTTCGATGCATATATAGCATTGATATAGCATTGTTAACTGCAAACTAAGCTTCTTTTAAATTTCATACAAATACGGCTTTAACTTTAAATCCCTTATATGTAGTATGTTTTATTTCATACAAATATGTTGCTTTTTCTACCATTTCATGCGCCAAATCCGCGTACTTGTCAGCTATTTTTCTTCGTTGAAGCAGCAGCAGCAGCTGTCAGCTGCAAGAACAGGTTTTTCCTCGACTACTTCATTCACTTTTAAATTGCCACTAATTGAATTGCATCTATGTATATACGCATACATACATACACTTATATGTACCCTGTGGGGGAAATCTCTAGTTCTGAACTGGGGCGCTTCTAGTACATTTAGACCCAGTACTGGTTCGCGATAAATCTCTTTTGCATGCAAGCAACTGGCGAATTTAACATGGCGATGTCCTAGGAGGTGTCAATTGCCCCCCGCTGCATCCCTTTTTCGATAGTTCCGAACTAGTCCTAAATTCTATAGTTCCGAACCAGTTCTAAAATCGACAGACGAAAGAAAAAAGTATCTTTTTGGTTCTTCCGTGTGTGCGATTTTAAGTTGTTTTGGAAGAAATGTGTTTTCAATTTGAAATTAAATTTCTTTGAAAGATTGTAAGAAATGTACGTTTACATACCTTGCTGTAGCTGACTTTGCAGAGGTGCTCGCTGTTATTGGTTACATTCCAGACGGCCCCAAGATGTTAATATGTTAACACAAAGCTTTGTTTTGTATTACCAAACTATGAAAGAGCATCTGCGAAGCACAGAATAGAAGGGTATTTGAACGAAAAAGCCACCGAAACATATCTATGTAAAGTAAATAAGCCCCCCGCTGCATCCCTTATTCGATAGTTCCGAAATAGTTCTAAATTCGACAAATAGGATCTAGTTCGTTCTGCATCTTTTTTCTATAGTACCGAACCAATTCTAAATTCGTCACTTTAGATATAGATTTGCAGTGAAAAAAACTGAAAAATTAGTTTCTTAAAAGTACCACTTTTCGCCGATTTTGGACTGGTGGGGATCTAGTTCCAATCGGACTAGTTCCTTTTTGGCGATAAAGACGTAGTACGGAACTAGAAATTTGATTCACTAGTCCGCGGTTTCCCTGCAGGGTACATACACTTATATGTATGTATTTATGTATGACTATACTGCTACCATTACTAAGTATCTATGTCTGTAAGCACATCCATATGTTCTTTTAAGCGCTGGGAAAAGTTTTAACCTCTACACATACACACACACACAGGATTTTTTTCCTTTTTAATTTATTCGCAGAGATTTTCTTTGTCGCCTTTGGCCCACTTTTCGCTTTCACTGTCGCTATCATCCATTTTGTTGAAGATTCAGCATTTTTTATCATTTTTTTTAATCCGTGTTGCAGCCTTTTTGTGTGCATGTCTCAAATGATTTTCTTCATGCAACTGACTACTAGTATTGTTTTGGTTGCAGGCATTGCATTTTTGCTGAGAGTGCAAATGCACATATGTACATACATACAAGAAATGTCTGGGGTAGCGAGAAAAAATTATTATGCGTGTGGATGTGCATTGATATGTACATATGGATGTATGTAAGTGAAGGTGGCACAAATTGAATTTCGTATGCAACCTCAAAATAGGACGTTGAAAAAGAAAGTGCACAATTTCGCGAGCAGATGTCGTAAGTGTGCTATCATGTGTACCCATACTTTTATATGCATACATATGCATGTACTCGGGAGTTTATACATGTTTGTATATATGTACATTAGGGCGGGTTGATTTGTATGGATGAAAAAAATAAATAAAAATCGTATAGCAAATTCTAAGAAAATTCTCTGAAGAAACCATGACTCAAATCAAAATCCTCTTCTTTCGCTAAAATTATTTTCTTTTTTCGAAATATATTATGTTTTATTATATTATATTATAGTTTATGCAATACAGGTTTTGTTTTGAGACTAATCAAAATATTCAATTATCAAAAAAGCAGTTGAACCCCAATTTGCATCTCCTCTGATTTGCGTACTTGGGTGAATATTTTTTTTAATGAAAAAAAATTTTGAGTGTAGAAAAAATATAAAGTGCAAAAGAACTACCAGTAAGTACAATTTTATTCAGAAATTTCGATTTCTTTTTGGAAAAACCTATTTTTTCTAACATTTATTTTTTTGGCAAAGGCGGCCATATAAATTTTCAAGTCGAGAGGCGCGGATTAGGATTTTATTTTAGATACATGGTTTCTTCGGAGAATTTTCTTAGAATTTTATGTAGTTTACGTTTTTGCTATACGATTTAAAAAAAAAAAAATCAACCCGCCCTAATGTACATATGCATATACTAGGGTGCATCACCAAAAATAGTTGCAGCTTTTCCATCAGTATTATAAAATTTATTATATTTTAACACTTCCGATAAAATATTGCGGAAAAATATAAAGATTTACGTGAACTACACAAATTTCAAAATACCGCTCATTATTTGGATGACGTTATTTGTGCAACATGGCGTATGAGTAACATAATTTTCATTGCTGTTAAAAAGTGTAATTCATAGGCAAAAGTAGTGAAACGGGTACACTAATAAAAAGCACATCTCATGTTTTAGTCAATATTTAGTATGCCCGAGGATCTTTGAAGCAGCAAAAATTCTTTTCCGCATCGAGTTTGGCAGTATTGAACCGTTATTTAACTTTTGCACGACCCTAAGGCAGAATTGAATGAGGCTAGTTCAATTCTGTCTCCTTCTTGGGATTTGTTTAGTTCACATGTTTCTTGAGAATAGGTAAATTAGGTAACAATTGACCGGTTTCAAAAGCCGAGGATGGAAATTTGGTAACAGACATCCAGACTACACTTGCGATATGGAAAGATCAGTTGTAAGCATTGCTGAATGGTTATGCAAGTAGCAGATTTGATTAAGAAGAACCCAGGTGAATGATTCTTGAAAATAACAATGCCCACGTTCTTGACGGTGTGCCGGTCCGATAATTTCTGCTGAATGCATGTCCAAAGATTGGAACCTCAGTATATATTGCCTAATCCATAATAAGGGAGTTACCGCTGTTTGCGCCAATTATTGCAAGATACTTTGAAAAAAGTTGAAATCCTTCATGAACCAACTGACTGTGCCTTATCTGTGTGTATTCAGGCCTGAAAAGTTCACCATTGACTCGATTTTCAAAGTGCATGAAATCCTAGAAAAGATTAGACTAGATAGCCCGCGTTTTAGCACGAAGCGAAGCCGCTTGTAGAAGAATCGTTGGGCGAAACGGTTATCTCCGTCCAAATTGGGAAGAATCTCTAGAGATCGAATGAGGTTTTAGACAAAGCGAGTTTGGGTCAGGCAACTTTTTCAATCTGTCGCTCGAAAGCTCAATAATAGCCGGCCATCTAAACCTTATCCACAGCAAAAGCTCTATGCTGCTGGCGTATGCAAATAATGTTGACTTCTTCGCTGAACTGAGCGCCAGGCCCGTGCATGTAGCATTAAATATCTAGCTTACGAGAGCTAGACAAGAGGAGTTGGTCTAGCGGTGAACGAAGGAAAAACAAGGTACTTCCTGGAACGCACAAATAGTGAAGGACGACGAACAAAAATATCGATATATAAATCACTAGTCATGTCCGTCCTTATATGAGGCACAGAGATGTGGAAAATGTCGAATAAAGATGAGAAGACATTAGGGGGTTTTCTTAATACTTATTCTACGCAAGATGCATGGCCGTGCTCACGTGAGCAACGGGCACCGATGCAGATGGTTAGACATAGTTAAGCGCATATTTAGAAATACGACTGCGTCAGCTTGGATATATCGTATATTTATGCTCCAGTAAAAACAGATTTCGACTCGGCACCCATGGGTGACCAACGAAAGTAAAGCCGGCAACGAATACATACTCGCCAGATCCGCAAAAATTTATTGGCTAAAAGAGGAGAAACATTTACAGAAACCGCATCCGCTAAGAGGTGCTTTGAAGTTTTTGAAGTAAAACTTATTTAGCGGCGGTTGGTTGGTTGGTTGGGAGTAAATTGGCAAATTCAACGGAAATCGTACACGGAAATGTTTGGTACGGAATTAAGTGCTTCTTAAATGTATGCAAATGGTACTAATTTAACAAAAACTTGCTAATAAAAGGTTAAAGAAAATAGTTAGATAAAGACCAATACAAGAATGAAAGTAAAGGTGAGTAAGTAAATAGATAAAGAAAAGGTAAATTTAAACACTTTACTCATATCGATTTTGCTCGATATTGTTATCGATGTTTTTATGGATTTGTTATCGATATTTTTAACCGATTTTGTTATCGATATTTTTCATCGATTTTGTTATCGATATTTTTTATCGATATCGATATCCAAGATATTTTCATCGGTTTGGTTATCGATATTTGTTATCGATTTTGCTATCTATTTTGATATCGACATTTTGATCAATTTTATTATCGGTATTGTTATCGATTTTTTTAGCGATACTTTTACGATTTTTTTATTGATATTTTTATCGATTTTGATATCGAAATTTTTATAGATTTGGTTATCGATATTGTTATCGAATTTTCTATTTACATTTTTTTCGAATTTGTTATCGATAACTTTATCTGTTTTTATCGATGTTACTATCCATTTTGTTATCGATACACATGATGTGACATCATATCACAGAGCATCACATGATATGACATCATTTGGCATGAAATGACATCCTATCACGTCATTTCACATTATATCACGTAATCGCACCTCACATCATCTAGAAGAATATGTAGACGAAAAAAAGGATAAAAGCAAAGATATAAAAGATAAAAACAAAGATGTAAGCTAGATATGTAACGTAAGTTTCACTTCCCCAGTGTGGCCTAGGCGCACTTACTTTTTTATTTAATAAAAGTTGGTTGACTTTCAAAACTTTTCCTCTTATGCAGAATTATTTCTAGACCATCCCCTTACTATAATTTTAATCAGTCTTCTATAAGTTCTCTTTCCACCCTTCACTTTCGATTATCTCAGTCTTCATGTTTTCAAATTTCACTCAGCTCTGCCGGGGTAGATTTAAGACTTTAATGGACTCGTGCATTACTCCCTCACATAAAATTACTTCACAGAATTCCTTTGTTGCTTATTTTCGCATTTTGCGTTGATTGTGATTGCCCGGGAGAGATTCCAAAAAAATTAGCTAAATGCGCATTCAGTTCAAAAGAATAGTGCAGAGCATGTACATCAGTGTGCAGATTCATACAATGTGCATTTTGCATACACAAATACATACTATGTATATGGATGTATTGCATACACCCACAACGTTGGGTATACACTTATATATGTGCATATTTCTTTTAAATATGCATTCTATATGCACATATGTATGTATATGAATACTTTCACGCTCGCATCTATACACGCACATATTAGCTGCATTTCGAAAATTGTCGAGCAGCGACAATGACAAAACCAAAATCAAAACAGTACAAGCATGGGCCCATACACGGCCCATACACGGGTAAGGGTAACAAAAGCACGAATTAAACAGCAGCCAAACAAAATGTGTATTCAAAACGCACACACGTGCACGTATTTGTTGTGAGTATGCACATACAATTCCATTTTCAAAGGCACACGTTTTATTTCGCTTAGGCGAGCAGAAAATGTCGCGCAGCTCAAATTCACCCATATCCATATAGTCATGGCAAAAAAGGCTTACCAAGCAACCAAACAATACCAGCGTCTCGTCATCCTCGCCTTTTCTCCTTTCTCCTATGTAGTAAACATTCACATCTTTTTCGCCTTTCGCATTCACTTCAAATGTGTTCACCGCCGCCTCTTAACCCTCTCGCCTGGTAGGCCGCGTGCCGCATTGCAATCACGTAAATCTTAACATTTTATGTTTTCTGGCGCTATCTGCTTGTTTTCTTCGAACCGCCTAACAACAAAGTACACGTATGTACGTGCATACATACCCTGCAGGAAAATCTTCAACTAGTGAAATAACTTTCTGGTTCAGAATTAGTAAGACATCTATGATTTCGAACAATTCGCCATAAGCAATATCTGTTTTTGAAATTTCGTAGTGCTAAGTTTAAAAGGCACATTTCGGATGTGGCGTCTTGCGAAAATTATAGCTTACGGTTCTGGTGGCGTAGGTCCACCTTATTCAAAAGCTAAGATCAATTGATTAAAAGGTTGACTGAAATACTACACCAATGGGGGTATCAAGTGCAAGGCGTTCTAAAACAATTTATTTCAAAATAATCTTAAAGAGAGTTGCCACCTATTCAAAAAGTTAAAATCAATTTACTTAACAAGTGAAATATATGTGGGTATCAGAAAAGTTTTTTTTTCGAAAATAGTTTCTGATAGGGTTGCCGCCTGTTTATGAATTCAAAATCAATTTAATTAAAAGGATTAATGAAATATTTGATACGAGAATCAAATCAACGAGAGCTCTATTTCGGAGACGGGTAGATATTCAAAATCAATTTACTGAACAAGTTAAGTGGAGTTTATGGGGGTATCAAATGAAAGAGATTTAAGAAAACTTTTATTCGAAAATAGTTAAAAAAAAGTCAAAATCAATTTAATTAAAAATTAAACGAAATAATTTTGCATATGAGTTTCAAACGAGAGAAAGCTTCATTTTGAAAATATTTTTGAAGCGGTTGGCTTAGAAAGTCAAAATCAATTTAAGCAACAAGCTAAAAGAAATAAACGCATGTCAAAAGAGAGAAGTTTAATATAGATCCATTTCAAAAATATTTTTTTATGCCGTCTGTCCAGAAATTCAAAATCAATTTAGTTAATAGCTTAAATATTAAATATTTTGATATGGGTGTTAAACGAGAGAGGTTCAGTATAGCTTCAACTCAAAAATATTTTTGAAAGGGGTTGCCATCTGTCTAAAAACTCAAAATCCATTTATTTAATAAGTTGAATTAAGAAAGTTTTATTTCTAAAATATATAAGGTGTATCAATAAAGTATTTTTGAAGGGGTTTCTAACAGTTTATAAATTCCAGTTTTATCTAAAAGAGTTTAAATAAAATGAGAGAAAAAGTTGAAGAAAGCTTTTTCTCGAACATAGAACCTGGCGATTGGTATGCCGCGGCGCGCCGTGGTTCTACCCTTTGGAATGGCTGATTAGCACTCTTCTCTATCGCATATTTTAGTACTTAGTGTTTTGTGCAGCATAATTTTACGAATTTTTAACTCTTTCGGAACTGTTGGAAAGGCAATGAAGACATTTGCAGTTTTCTGCTGTCGAAATTATAAATCAGAGCGAAAAAATCACTCCTAGGACATCGCAATGTTAAAGTCTCCAGGGTGTTTGCAACGAGCAGAGAATTATCACGAACCAGTTACCAGTGTTCATTACCTCTCTGGGTCTCTTTATTTCGTAGTATACATATTTATACTCGTATGTATGGACGTGTGCACTGAAGTCGAAACGCGCTCGTTCTTCGGTTCTTGCACTACACTACTGCAAACACACGAGCTCAAACACAAGCACACACATCTACATTTGTACGTACAACCAATTTGACACACATTAGTATGCATTTATGTGCATAAAAACATACATACACATGCACTATGTACATATGTATATGTACCTTCATATTCTCAAGTCGTCCGATAACTGTACGTGCTACAATTTAACTTGTGTGAAATATGTACATACATACATATGTATGTATATCGACGTTTATCCTATTGCTGTTACAATCCTTTCAACTTGTTAACCCCTTTTAAGCCATTTGCGCTTCAGCCCCGCTTATAGTCGATTTTGACGATGGCGACACCGCCACCACCACAACCGTTATTTTGACATATTTGTGCTATTCGACAGACGAGACGACACACTCATGGACATACACACAAGTATCTATGGACTTGCTTGCATTTGGTAAAAATCAAATCCTCGACTTTAGTTGGCCATTCAATGCGATTGCATTTGTCGCCAAACGTCTGTGAGACAGCAGCTTAAGGCATTGTCAAGTCGGTGATTTTCTTTGCAAGTAGTGACTCGCAAAAATCTTTAAGAGACTTTTGGCAACGTGACTAAGATTTCATTAGCAGCTCGCGTGTTGCAATAATTGAATTGTGTTTTTTTTTTTTAAATTAATTAAATCATATTATTGGGTTTTTTACGACAATATCTAAAGTCTATTTTCGACCTTAAAAGTTAAGGGAAGTGAATTTAAATACTTTAATTGCCTCAGAAAAAAGGAATAGGCACAGTGGATTTGCCAAATTATTAGATTTAACCAACAAAAGTTTATTATTCACTTTAATCACATTACTTAATGCCATTAGTATTCATTGGGTCCCACCTCCTCAGTGCCAATGTAAGGAAAATACCCTTTCCGCAGAGCAGAATGCCAACTAGGACGTTGCGAAAATTACATATGGAGAGTATCATGCATTTTTTTACTTTTATTATCTTGGATGTTACTTTTAAAGGTAGAAATGAAGTAGAACATCGCTTTTTCTTTTTTGTTGTTCAGACAGCTTTTATTATTTTCTTGGGACTTTCCGGGATTTTTTCACAATTTGAGGGACTCAATCAAACGAAGAAGTGGGAAGTTCTTAGGCTCCCTGTATGAACTTATGCCTGAACTTGATAGAAAGCTGGGCCGCTGCCTACGACTATGGCACAACTTGTTCTTCTCACTAGGAGATAAAAAAAAACTCCAACTATCCAATCTCCCTCAAAGGGCAGTGTTATCTTAACGCTCTTTGACCGGGTGCGGTACCTGGGCTTGATCTCTGACAGCAAGCTAACGCGAAGGCCGAATATCGAGAAAAGGATAGAGGCCATTGCATAGAGGCCGTTACTAAGCACTGGGCTGGTTTACTGGATCTGCGATACCATAACCAAAGACATTTTGTACGGAGAACGTATTGGACAAGTTCATTTCGCATGCCGACTCTGTATTCGAGTTTATCTTTTAGCACCCACATTCCCTCGAGTAAGAGTTTGGTGGGGTGTAGTATCTGGAAACATTGACCTGTTATTTACAGATGAATTGAAGCTGAATGGTAAAATTGGGTAGAGACGTCTACAGTGAGGAACACTTCATCAAATTCTTATATCACTGCGGCGCTTATATTGTACATTATATAGCCAGCTGGAAATCAAGGCCCTTAGCTACTTGATGATATGCTCGAAAACGGTCGTCTCTCTCATCGGCATTAGATTATTTCACTATCGAACTTGTTTGGGTTCCAGGCCACAGCGACGTCGCTGGAAACTGCATGACCATTTGGACGACTTGGGAACTATTGGGGAATAGTAGTAGGTATGGAAATGATGAAGACTTCAGTGGCTACATGTGGTCTTATTTTTAGAAAAAGGAGCCATTAGCCAGCTCAACGAATACTGGGTCAAAATGCGAAATGGCACATTTCTTAGTTCGACAGTGGAGTTCTTAAAACTCAGCAAGTGACATCTTTGTTCTAACCGGTATTTGGCTGTCGGAATTCAAGCAACTGGTGCGACATGTGGCCTAAATACTGTTTCGCTTTATTCTATGCCGACTAAAGCTCTGAAAACCGCACCTAATTTTAATTCCATTTACCGGAGCGGTAAGCTACGAGCGTGTGTGGTAATGCAGTAGGACACCTGGTCGTTCTAAAATTCTGTCCATCAATTTAAAAATATCCGAACTACTAAACTGTTGCAGCAAAAGATTATGCTCGCCATTGATCTCTATAAAATGTTTGAGCATTTGTCAAAACTGCAATAGAGTGTAAGAATACTATAAAATTATATACTACTTTTGTTTAGTCAAACATCAAATTTTTACTTGGACGCTTTTGTTTCGAAACTTTTTTTAATTTCGCTTCTTCAAACTGCCACCAAACCAAAATGCATTTGCACCGCGTCAGGTGGTCATGGAGCTTGCGGAAAAGTGCAAAAAAAAAAAAACTACAAATTGTTGTTTCAAAATTTCGGCCTCTTCTGACAGCCTGGTGGTTTGTCTTGAAGAAAGGAAATCACAGCACGCAATATGGCATTCAAAGAAAATTCTCAACGAACCAAAACGAATGTACCCGGAAGGTAGAAGTATAAAAAAACACGTGTCACTGCAATTTTTGTAAAGTTGCATAACTTTCCGGTTTCAAATGAATTACTTTCCGCAGCGTTTCCACCACACGAATTCCAGTTGTTTGACTTATAATTGAAAATTAGTTAACCGACATGACAATTTGGCAACGCCTTACAAACGTAAATGTAAATACGAGCACATACATGCATACAAACAAATAGTTTACAAACAGATATTTTTCAAATTTTTGGCCAGAATATATTCTTCGTAGTGGTATATTTTTGCTTTTTCCATACAGAGTTAAATAACCTATACTTAGTATTTAAAGTTTGTTGACAAACACAATGTACGAGTATTATAAACGTGTTTTCCGTCATGTATATATGTATGTAAGTATGTATGCGTGCGCATATGTAGCTAACAATTTGGCCGCAATCCAAATCACATATGAAAATAGCCTAATAGAGCAGACTTTTATATGGTTTATACTAGCATAGCGAAAGTAAGTGCAAAGGGCAATAGATTCGAATTGATTTTATAAGTCGTCTGCACATATGTATGTATGTACTTATATACTGTTATGTTAGGACATACATACATACATACATATGTTTTGTAGTTAGGCACAAATTTGTTTGGCATGAAGATGTAATTGAATTGTAGTAGAAGACTATTGCGGAGATTGGAGGATAAGACTATACTCGCATATGTTTATATGTATGTATGTTTGTACATATAAGCGATTATAAAAGTATATACAATGAATAGACGAATGAACTGCCTGGTAAGGAGGTCAAAGTTTGTAAATTTATTGTTGGCAATTGAATTGACTAGCAGGATCTCAGCGGCAAGTAGTTAAAATACTTACACAAAGGAAGTACCAATTATCAGTTTCTTTTTACAAGTTTTATAAAACGAATGAAAAGGTTACAATTTTACTTTTTTTAGCGCATATTTAGGATTGGTGTGGTCGGTCAATGGCGTAGATAGCTCCCAGCGAGTGGGGGATCTAGAGAATTGATTATTGATTATCAACTTGCATGAGTTATCGCCTTAGGGGTTTGATATGCATTATTGACTGCAATGGGGGTATCAATTCATTTAATTTCCCCTCGCCCATCTGCGCTACTATTTATTGTATATGGATAGGAGGGTTCTCTACGAGGTTAAATCTAAGGCTCCCAAAAAGTTCAAAGAGCTTTTGAGCGAGAACAAAAGCGATTGTTCTTTGACTACATAAAATCCAGGCTTCTCGCGCATCTTCTGGAAATAGCACCGCATTCGACTATGTAGACGGTGTAAACATGTCTCTGTGGTCGGGTCGGAAAAGTCACAGCAGCGATAGAAATCGTTTAATGAAAAACCCAATCTTTTCAAATAGCTCTTCAGTTTACAGTGTACTATTACTTTTCCTAGCTTAGTCCAATTAAGCGCCGCCTTATTTAAGCCCATTTCAGGGTACGGCTTAAACCCAATTGAATTTCTCTGTGCACTCGAAGAAATACATACATATAAAATATAAAACATCCATTTGGCTACCAACGAGGATGACAATTCTCTGGTGGCGTAAACTTCTGCATGACAAATACTCGGTCGCTTCATATTGCGTACAATATCTTATCTCTATGGCCTCCGAATTTTTCTCAACCGTCTGTATACCACTGTAGGGCTGTAATCTGGAGACGGTTCATGGTTCTTTATCGTCCGTGGTATATCATCTCTAGAAATTTGTCCATGTTACTGGGTGATACGAATTTTCTTCTGATTGGCCTTCTTTAGCGAAATTTAGTAGAGTTCACTTGGCCGTCTGTTCTATGGTTAAAAGCTCCGTTGAAATGTGGCTTGGTTATTGGCAAAGATTGTAGGTTTTCGGCTGGAACCGGTCCTGTCTTCTCTATGTCATTAATCCCAATTTTGAAGATGCGGCAAGCGTTTAGCAGGCGAAAAGACTGACTGATCTGCAGGTTTTCCGAATAGAATCCCACAACGGTTCCTTGTTTTATCTGTTAGGCATCAGTAGACGTAGACTGTTACACCACCGTCTATCCCCCGGTCGAAAACCGTATAGGCTTCTTTGTATTGAATTCGCAAGCCGACTTAATGTAAGCAGTGCCGCTTTGATGCGCAAAGGTGATTGGTTTCCACATTTTGGCTTCCTTAAGTCCGATTGCGCCATTTGCTGCTACAACATGTCGAAGTATGCAATTTTTTGTAATTTGGAAATATTTTTTTTTTTGTTAATCCCTTTCCACTATAATAAGCTACCACGGCTATGGTGTACTTGCTTTTGCTTACAATGCTGATGGCACAATATCTGCAACCGAGAATCCTTAGAAATATGTATATGTATCACAATAGTAGAATCTATGGTAACATATTCAGTGGTTTCTTGGGTATCAAAACCTGCCCCAGTCACTCCAAAACCCTCCACGTCTGACATGTTTCGCATTACGACAGCAGTGCGCACACTTCACTTTAGCTATGCTCTAACGAAAGCGTATTACCAACGGTCGCCATACAAATTAGGAGAAATCAATGGAGCTCTTTTTTTCCAGTAGGTGGTATCTCTGCCGAGGGGACTTAGATACCAGGGTTCACACCTTTTCACCAGTCTGGATGTCATAACGACGCAGCTTTTGGAGCCTCACAATTGCTTATGTGTAAGTATAACCGAGCGAAAGTGTGGAACTCTCTATTCATGTCCTCCAAACCTAACTTAACTTAATGTAACATACCACACTACTAGTTCGAACCGTTACCACCAACTTCACCGACCTCACTCACGATTATTTTTACAGAGCAGTTGTAGTCATTGCAAGTCGATTAAAATAAAAAAAAATAAAAATCCACTGCATTTTATTTATTGGCCGAGAGAAAGGCTAACACTAGAACCCCATTTAAGATACAGGTGAAAAAATACTCCATAAGAACCCTAAAGCACTCAGGAAAAAACGAGTAAAATACGTCGTCTGATCCCCTGCAGAATGGGGGCTATCAAGAATCGTCCACTAAATCATTGTTCCGATGGCCACATAAAGTTAGTAAGCTTACGCACTTTGCCTCCTACCGAAATTTTGAAATACCTTTCACTCAGGATACAACCTATGCCAAAACGGTAAAGGACCTTTAACGTAGCGTAAGAGCTGAACTGCAAGCCACAGGCCGTACACCTTTGTGACCTTAATGTTCATCACCTCCTCACAGCACATTGTCCCGACACTAACCCTCCTCACAACGAGACCAAAGACGAAAATCTAAGCTTAAAAAAAGCTCTAATTTTGATAAATTATACTTAGTAGGTTTCTTCTAAAATCTATTATAAATTTACCAAAGTTAGGTTAAGGTAATTTCCGAAACTTTTCAGGTGACTAATGCTATACAGTTCCTCAGGGTTGATTAAGAAGTGCAATGCACGGTGTTTATACCATAGCCTGGAAAAAGCTGGGTAGGTTAAGAACTTCAGAATTCTAATCGGATAGTGTTCTGCCACTATACTCATCTGAGTTGACAGTTGGGACATTGTCATTCTAGAAATATCTCTTGATTGGCTTTAGTCTATCCTTGACCAGAAGGGCCTTGGGTTGCACAAGTCCTAGTTTTACAAAGATGCCGCCAACATTTCGTGTTTACTAATGAGCCCGGCTCGAGGGTACTCTTGCTAGCAAACGTATCCGTCAGTTAGTTTCCTGTCATACCACTGTGAACCGGTGCCCACATAAGCATAACTAGGAAATAATCAGACGTAACCGAAAGAGAGGTCGGGCATTCCCCTACTAACCTAGAGCGCAGCGTGATCGCAAGCTTCCAATTGTTGTGAGGCGAGAAAATTTGTATAGATTTTGATTTGCTGCGTACGTATCTGAAGTCGTTATTGGTTCATTTGGGTTGCTTTATCTAACTAAACTCAAGAAACCTACTAGTTACCAGAAAAGTTTATGACAGGTGTTTTTGATGTTCAGCAAAATAAAACGAGCCAACTTTTACAACAAGCTTTAAAGTTTATCACCCCACTTTTGACTGCCTTCCCTCAATTACTATTCCATCAACTCTTATAATTACTTCTGCACTTATTTAACTAAGAAATTTAATACTTCTTACTTTCTTGCTTGATATCAGATTCCTATTTACTACACCTTAAAGCCCTCTTCAATCACTGGAATGCAGTTGTGTAAGTGACACGAGTAGTATGCTGGTAATTGTATGCGTGTGCATGGTTGTTGCTCACGCTGTGGTCACGTTCATCGCCGCTGGTGTATTAACGACAAAAGCAGCAGATTCCGTGTACAACATTACCAGCGCCATTGGTATCCTGCTGTTGTTGTTGTGCGGCTGCCAGCGCCGCATCAACCCGTTTATTACTCGATTAAAGGTGACACATTGCACCTTTGGCATGTCGCACACTTCTGTGGCGAGGTGGAGGCGGGGGTAGGCAATGCAATTGCACGACCATTGCTGCTGACAGCTGCCACCTGCCACCTGTCCGATATCCGCTATCTGCTATCACCTGGCAGTTGACTGCTGCTGGTGGCTGTTGGCTGCTGTCCACTGCGCAGCATGTACCTTTACCTTTTCTGCCCTTACATACTTTGTTTTACTGTTTTTATGAGGCAATTGGTAAGGGCAGTAAACTATAGCGAAATAAAAAAAATAAAAAATAGGAGTGCTGATAGTAATGAGATCTTGTGGTGCACGCGCTTATCAAGAAGTTACCTGAATGCCGGTAATTTAGAGGGTAGGAAAATTTAAGAGTTTTTTATGGAATTTTCATGGCATACGTAAACGAGAATTTTTTATAGGTCGATAAAGTCATTAATTACTTAATTAAAGAGAAGTGAATCTGAAGTCCCAACTAACCGTATATCCGGCAAAATGGAAATAAAGCAAAAAATACGGTAGAAAATCAAATTAAAATTTCGATAAATAAACATATACATGTATCGGAAATGATATCGATGAAAACAACATCGCATCGATATGTACATATATTGAAAAGTATATGAGTAAGTAAACCGATTAAAATATCTAAAAATTTATCGATAATTTTTTATATGTATGTCATATAAAAGCTATCAAATGCTATCGGTTGGTTTTTTGTTTTTTTTTAAACCTGGAACTCGAAATACCAATTATTAAGACACTGCGTTACCCCCCACAAGCTAGCAGTTGTATACAGTTTAATAAACGCGTTTTATCTCACCATTTGAGCCAAAACAGCAGCTAAGATCGACCTTAGGTCAACTCTCTAGACTTTACTGTGGTTTGTGGGGCTACTCTGTCTACCCAGTTCGTCAACTAAGCAATTGCCTAAACTGTTACTATGTCCTTGGGCTGGGCTCGCTTGCAGTGCACTCGCAGCCTATTTAGTAGGGGAACGCATGATTTCTGACTTACATACATATATGGGTGATAACACTGACACTGGGACTTAGCAAAAAAGGGCAGTGGGACTTCCCATAATTACTTTTGGACTTTTCTTGGAATGATAAACCTCATGTAAACTCAGCGAACGCTGGCCAAAGTCCAGGACATTTGCTACTACAAGGCCTTTCTAGCTGATGGTGGATAGCTCCTAATTCTATTAGATGTACTGAAAGGACACTGTCCAATGGAGATCCAGACAGCGATCCAGACTCCTACTCGGACTGCTTAGCTTTTGCTAGCCTACGAATTAGACACCACGGAGGAGTTCTCTGGAGCCAACATCTGCTACATGTAAAACTTTGTTCGTTTTCAAAAAGTAGTGAAAGGTGATAGAAATGAGATTTTAATGTACGTAGTGCCCGTAATACATATTGACATTCTATTAGTCTGCTTCCTATAAGGGCCAGTAATTGTGCTAGAAAAATACTATATATAGTAGATATAGGTGCATTTAAGGTTAGCTGAGAGTTCGTGTCAGAGAATTTTTCCCGTCTTACATGCTTCCAACAACCAACAGACAGAACTCTTTATAATGTGGTGTTGCAAACAGAAAGATTTCTACACAACCGTGAATTCATAATTGGAGTTTTTTTTCGACATATCCGGAGCTTTCAATAACGCCCTTATCGAGGCCTTAATCCTGCCATGTACTTATCACTTAAGAAGGGTTAAGCGACTATGTTGAGGAAGTCTAACTGAGGTACTTCTCTGCTCTATCGTCGATGCTGTGGAAGCTTGTGGTCAACATGATATTATTCGATATGAGTGGTCATTACCATTTCCGCGAACTATCTAAACTCGTAAAATTTCTGGGGGAAAAAATTAAGGCATTGGCACTTTTTATACGATTTTGGAAGATTTTTCTTTCCTGGTCTGCAGTCAATTATTATTAGTTATTATGAACAGTGGAGATGGAATGTGGAAAAGCCTTCGGCGATAGTTTCAGATATAGTTTATTATTTCTGTCAGAATGTCCTTTAACGTCAATACAAAATGAATACTTAAAGCCTCCAGTGGGATATATAAAATTTATTGTTTTATTTGCGACTAGTATTTTTCATCCACACAGATATTCAGTGATTTATTCACGCCGGTAAAAAAAAAATGCTGAGTACTTATTTCGTTTTCTTTAGCGCATGTCATTCACTTATCTCGTCTTTTGGTCTCACTGCTTTGGGCAACTGGAACAGTTATCAAAACACATTTAATGCTTAATCATGGTTGAGGTGCAACGTAACCGCTTTTCTCAAAATATGTTTTAAGTACATACAACAATACATACATACGAGTATTTGCTCAAATTTGAGTAATGCATACATACTATTACGCTGTGTGTAAGCACAAAAATCGCAACTGATAATGAAGACAAATAGTAGTTGCAGTAAGCTCTTGGAGTGGAGATAAAAATCGATAGCGTTCAGAATATAAACAGACGAACACTGGGCAACAAAAAATACATGTATGCATGTGTATGTATTTAAAAATATCATTTTACCAAAACTTTACTTCTTAACCTTAATATCCAGCTCTCAAAAATTTAAAGAAATATTTTTCATTTTTTCTACCGCTTAAACTAGGATAAGTGAGAGTTACATACATATCGCTTTAAGAAATTTTAGTAGAAACAAATGTCATTCCCTGAGCGTTTTTAAAAGAAGGTTTTTTTTATTGGGCGTTGGTTACTAAGCTTTAGTTGTTAGTACGAAGAATTGACATCCGATAACTTTGTACGTGAAATAGGTATCGTCCAAATGTAAAGTGGAAGCATTTATTATTAAATTACAGCCTCATTTATTTTCATGGACAGTAACCGGCTATTTTTAGTACAATGAAATATGTACATTAGAACCCAGGAACCGGAATCGGAGAACCGGGTCCTTTAGAGAACCGATCAGTCCGGTTCTCACAAGAACCGAAAAGCGGGTCCAACAGAAAAGGGACTCGATTCCAAAAGACCCGAAAAACGGTTTGGGAAGAACCGGAACTCGTTTCCCAAAGACCCGAAAAACGGTTCCGGAACAACCGAAACTCGTTTCCCAAAGACCAGAAAACAGGTTCCGGAGAACCGAAACTCGATTCCAAAATATCCGAAAAACGGTTCGGGAAGAACCGAAACTCTATTCCAAAAGACCAGAAAGTCGGTTCCGAAAGAACCGAAAAATGTTCTCAGAAAAACTGAAAAAATAAGTCCAAAGTGCTGAAACCCCATTTCAAAAGAACCGAAAATCGACCCCAAAGCGCACATTGCACTATGGGCGAAAATTGTTTTTTTTTTTTTTGGCATAGACTCTAAATAAAAAGATATAATTCCGAAATTTAGTTTAGATAGGTATCATAGAGTTCTGAGTTGATTCGAAAAATTGTTTTTGCGAAATTATGCAAAAATAAGCTTAAAATCAAAAATTAAGAAAATTACATATATTTGCAAAGTCGCCCGAAAAGATCCAATTATATATTAAAAATCTACATAAAATTCTCTAAAACATACGTAAATTATATGAAGTTTTGTATTTATGACTTTTACTTTGCCCTCTCTAAGCCCAATCGGTTTTTTATCAACTGTCACCATGACTTTTTACTACCTGCCTCCATATAATCGAAACACTGTGGGTCGTCATGTATGGAAAATATCAGCGAAAAAATTTTGAGGTTATCAAGTCAAAAAGCGCCTGGAAAAGTCCAGTCGCGCACATCCTAGGGTTAAGATTAAAATACCTTGGACTTCACTTCTTTCCCCTTTAACATTATTATCTATGAACATTTCCACTTTGTAATAATAAATAACATATGCCTAGTTACCTTTTTGAGATACGGAAGATTTTAGCAGAAAATTATAACAATTAAAGACATCCCTAATACACACAGATATATACATACATACATACATATGTATGTCCATACCCAGGCATTCTTTCACTTTTACTTCATGTGAACAAGGCAAATACTAAAATTAAGTTGAAAAGCGCAACGTGAAAAGGACATAAAATTGTGTATGAAGGACAAACAAAATTTGTTACATGCACAGACGAACACGCGCACACACAAACATACCTTTAGACACACAAAAGTATAAACTTGAATTGCACTTAAGGGACTGGCAGACGCGAAAGAATGAAAATGTGAAAAAAACAACAACGCAATGGCAGCATAGTACTCGTGCAAGGTACTCGCATTAAACTATGTATGTACTACGTAATAGCAGCGGAGGAGCAGTAACAACAAAATATCATCAACAACAACAACAACAATAACAAAATCAATGTGCCAGCAGTGCGAAAGGCACACACACAGAATTAGTACACAAAGTACAGGTACTCATACATATATATGTACCTACAAAAGTTAGTTGGAAAACTATGAGAACGGCCGCACATTTAGCTTTGTGTCCTTGTGCTGGTTGGCTGCATTGTGGTTTTTTTTTTTCATAGACTTTTGCACCCTCACAAGTATATATGTAGTACTTCAAGCACGCGGCCTGTTTTTTTGGCGAGCGAACGAAAATGCTACTGTGCTTATACATATGTAAGCAGTGTGTGTATTTGGGCTAGAACTATAAGAGCAATCACCAACGCCTATGCAGCAACAAAAACTACTTTCGTAAATAAAAAATAAAAACGAAAAAATATGGTCAGTGAAAGCAGTGAAAAAGAAGCTACCCATAACACTCAAGCATGTGCAAACAAGTGAGGCGTAGGCAAAAAAAAAATGTAACCTCTCACCCTAAAAATTATTTACTAACACTGCAAACAAGCATAAAATATGTTGTATGTTTGCGAGTAAACAAACAAATTAAAAAAAAAAAATGGCAGTGGGCGACGAAAAATGGCGTATATACGAGAATTTTTGATAATTTAATTTGTCATAGCCAGGAAAAAATCGATGTGACATAAATTTAACATTTGTTTGGCATATCGCTTGTTCACTAGAAAAAAGTAATAACTTAAAAAAGTACAATTTCGGAAGAATATGACAGGCTAGTTAATATAATGTTACAACTTACGATTAGATTTTATGTTTTTTTCTATCTTTATCCCTATCTCTACCCTTTTCGTTCTAATTACATTTATGTTATTCTGTATTTCTTTATCTTTATACTCTCTTGTTCTTATAAAAATAAAGTGTTTGAATTTACCTTAGTCTTCATATTTGTTTCTATCTATTATATCTTTACTTTTATCCTTTCTTCATCCACATATTCACATAGTTGAAGTAAGGTGCGATGACTGATAAAATGTTATGTGCTGTGATGTCACGTCATATCATGTGATGTGAAGTCATGTAATGTCAAATCGTGTGATCACATGTTAAGTGCCGATAATTATATCAATAACTGTATCGATAAATATGCCTATAACGATATCGATAACAAGATAGATTAGTTAGTCGATAGTAGGATCGATAAAAATATCGATAATAAAATAGATAAAAATATGGATAATAAGATCGATAGAACCATTGATACAAAATCAATAAAAATTTCGATATCAAAATCGATAAAAATATCGATAACAGAATAGATTATTATATCGGTAATAGTATCGATTAAGATGTCCATAAATATGTCGATGATAAAATCGATTATTATGTCGATAACAATATCGATAAGTATATCGAAAACAATATCGATAACAAGAACAATAAATGTAACGAAAATATCGAAATAGTCCCGATTATGGATGTGCCGGAAACCCGGTAGATATCCGGGATTTTCTGTTATCCGACAATCCGGCCGGATTTTAGGCAGTATTATTGAAGCTTCAATTTAAATATCTAGTTCAGATTTTTTTATTTTGTATTTTTATAATCATATTTAATAGTATCTATTTAGTACTTAAAGATGCAAATTTTTATAGTTTTCATTATGAAATGAAGCACTTCCGCATTATCGGGCAACAACCTATTTTTATTTGCAACATAAATGCTATCCAATGCACTGAACACTCTTTCTGAGTTCACTGAGGAAGGTTGTGCGCAGAGATACTTCATTGCCAGAGTAAACAAATTTGTAAATTCTTTGCGACTATGCTTCCACCAAATTAAAGAAACTTCTTGTCTGGGCGTAAGGGGTAGCTTATATATTTCTCCATTTCTAAATCTTTGCCTTTTTTATTGTACGGTCGCTGCCTGGTCTACGCATCGTTTCGTTCCACATCACTAAAACAGGAGCCGTTGGCAATTTCCTCAAAGCGTTGTCCTGGTGAGCTCGCTCGTCAACAGAAGCTTTCACTAGAGTTCCACCTTTTTCATATGATTCAAGTGGTTTTTTCCTTGCTAACAGATTTATATTTTCGAAATAGTTCAACCCAGTTTTTAGCTTGATTGACGTCAGAAAAAAAAACAATTTTGAAACGTGGGCCACAAAATATTGCAACAGTGAAGCATTAGGTGACGATGTGGGAAGCGGGATGATATGTAAGCATTCAAAAGGATCAAATTTTTGCTGAGTGGCGTTCATTGTTGTTTATCTTTTATCTTTGGCTTTTTCCATCTATTTACCAAAAATAATCGATAAATTAGGGTTGCAGACGAAAAAGTTATCTTTTTAATACAGGATTATTTTATAACTTGGATTTCAGAGGAGAAATTTTGTATTCTTAATTACGTATTGGATAATTGTGAAATTTCTTAAGGCCAGCAGTCTACCGGATAGCCGATCGGATATCCGAATGCGGCACTCACTGCTCTTGCTCGGTTAGAGAAAAAGGCTACGGGGATAATCGCGATCGGATAACGCGACTGCATAGCATACTTTAGAAGAGTGTCGTGCACTATTCTGAGCTTAATTTCAAGTTTCAAGTCTCTAGGTCAGCAGGAAGTGGGTTAAGAATTGCTTGCAAACATTGACATAGCAAATTAAATAAAAGCTTATAAAATCAACATTACTTTAAAAGAACCAACAAATTGTTATACAACCGAGCAGTAATCTACCAACCACGCAAGTTTTGGCTTCCCGACATTGTGACAACAATATAAATTATATAAAAGTCAATTTTGAAACTTTATTGTTGTAACTGTAAAATATAACATAAATATTTGATGACAGCAATTTAATGGACATTTTCTCAACTTGTACAAAAAGAAAGCTCTGCAAAAGCTAAAATGCCATTGCATGCAGCAGCATATTAAAGCACATGTGAATGGGCGAAAATTGCACTCAACAAAATTATAAAAACAAAAAAAGAAACACTAAAAATAATAAACCTTTCATTGTTACGTATACGCCATGTTTATCGCGATGTTGGCCTGTCGTGTGCGACATAATTCAAATTACTCGCTGGCTGACATGCAAATATTTACACGAAGGCAAATGTACGACTTGCGGATGGATGCCTTCATTTGTGCGGGCATGTTTGTTGTGAGTTGATGGAAAATGTCACGATATAACACGAATTTGTCATTTACGAGTGCGCCTAAAAATAGTAAACGTGTTTTTGATTCAAATTTATGTTACTCATGCCACACGTTGTACTTATTTACACACTTATGTACGTACATCCAACGTATGGTACATAATGCAATTTCGACTTAATGGCGTTTTGAAGAAGTATGTACAACAGTAAAATTGCTGCAATTTTTAGCACATTAAATGTGTGTAAATATCGGTGTATAGGCCAAATGAAATTAGTAAATTGGGCGTAGAATAAGTAAAAAATGGCCGTATTTATCCACAAGTATATTCAATACTGGCGGGGCCGCTGTGGTATAGTGATTAAAATAAAATTAAAAAATTAAAAAATTAAAATTTCTAATAGCGATCGCACCTCGGCAGGCAATGGCAAACCGCCGAATTTATTTCTTCGCTGAAAAAACAGCTTCTCATGAAAATACAATCGCCGTTCGGAGTCGGCGTAAAACTGTAGCTCCCTCCCCTCCCTCTGTGTGACAATATCAAGGCGCACGCCACAAATCGGTGGAGAAGCTCGGCCAAACACTTACATGTGTGTAAGCGCCTCTATTATTACACCGCGCGGCAGTAAATTTTACACATAAAATATTTTATATATTCCAAATATAGTAAAACTACGTTTTTATTTTTTGTCTCTGACGTCAGGATTTTTTTAAAGGACTTTGAAATTTTAAAATTGGAATTATTTTAACAATTTTCTGCATTGTAAAAAAAAAAACGTATGACTATCAAATTAAAGAGAAAATTCTGTAGAATTAAGCCGATTAAATTTTTGGTGCATACGAACGATTAGGTATTGAAAATGCTTTTTAAACATTTTATCATTGAATATCCTTGAAAATTTACAATAATTATTTTCGAAAAAATTATTTGATAAGGTCTAATATGCACTCGACCACATTTGCGAATTTGGTCCTTCTAACTTTATTCGCTTAAAAAATAAAACTAATTAAAAAGACATTTTCAATACCTATTCGTCCTTGTGAACCAAAAAGTGTTAATGGTTTTTAATTCTACAGAATTTTCTCGTTCTGATTCTTACTATTTATCTAATTTTCTGAATTTTTTAAATAATTTTTGGAATTAGATCTTTGAGATAAATGTATACATGTCTGTCTGTCCGGCACACATACTTCAAAATCTCAAAGAATTATTTCCATTTCAATTAACGATGACTGTATTTAGTTAAATATTGCAATCTCTGTATACAAAACGAATATCATTTCACGTTTGTTTAAATTTGTCAGTTTTTTTTGTTTATTTATTTCTTGAATAAGTAGGCCGCCAGCGCTAAACAAACAAATAGCGTAGCAGATATTCTTGGAAGGTAACAAAAGGCCTATAAATGGAAGGAAGAACACGTTTTTTACTTAATTATGTAGACACAATAAATTGATATAACTGTGTCTGTATATATGTATGTATGTATGCGCTTTACAAGCATTGAAAAGGGTTGCTGCGGCAAGTCCATGGTCTAAACTCAAAATTTTTCGTGTTCGACACATTTGAAAATTACATTTTCCGGTCGCAAATTTCGTAGAATTGTTGCAGAGCTGTACGCAAGCAAAAAGCAACAACAACCTGAAAGCAATAAAGATGCAAACTTAGCGCCGTTGTTGACAGCGTGTGCAAACGATAATGATGATTGTTCGTCCGTCCGTTTGCCACCAATTGACCTTTGTTGCTTGGATTGAAAGCGCCGTATGGGTGAGAGAGAGAGAGAGAGAGAGAGAGAGACAGACAGCAGACAACCTTCGATGAATATTCATTCATTCATTTTAGTGAAAGCGATAGGGTCGGTTCTTGGAAATGTTCCTTGGCTAAAAACCAACCAACAAAGACTGCTATGCCAGCTTATCACTCTGCAAATATTTTTCCACTGGCTTTTAAATAGGCTTTTAGACACCTGGCAACCTACATACATACTTGTTAATATGTATATAAATATGGTTATATGTGTATCAGCTCGCTTAACAATATTTCTACATAGTTGAATGCATTTATTGTATTCTATCCGTTCTATTAAAAAGCAGAAATGGCACAGCAAAATAAAATAAACCAAAGCAAAGCTTACACAAATGTTCATAATGGCCGATTTTGAACCTTTTTTTTCGATCCTTCGGCGTTACCGCACTTTCTATTCCATTATACGTTTTCTGTTGTTTCCATCTTTTTCTATAAGCATTGAATGCGCTTTTGTCCGCATATCCTTTAACGACGCACTTGTTTGTGTGGGTGTGGGTGTGTGTGTGTGTTTGTGTATGTGTGTGTGTGTGTGTGTTTGTGTTATAAGGTAATCCTTTTATTTTGTTATTTTTTTCCTTTTGCCTTTATAACTCGATTTAGAGCTAAGCTATGAATTGATTTCAATAATTTGTTGATGCCATACAATCTCTTTTTTTCTGCTGTGTATCTATGAATGAATGGCTTAAAGTTTTATTATGTTTGCATGTTTAATATTATCGATGGGTATATTCATAGAAAGACGCTTTTGTTAGTAGAATGTATGTCTGCATGTTTTTTAATTCATACTCCATAAACAGAAGTATGTGTGTATGTATATATGTACACATGTATGTAGATCTCTTTAATAACTTAAATCGTCGTTTAAAGTACAAACCCGTGTAAGTGGGTTTGTCCAAATTTTACGCTACAAAGTAAAAACTGTCATATATCAAAACGATTCCCTCTTTTATAAAGCACTCCCATTTCAGGCTAGTTTTATAAATCGATATTTAATGTAAGGAGCTTCCGGCTAAGTGCTATTTGTTCAATAAACATACCGCAAAGTCAAAATTTTTATGGTTAATCGAGCTTTTTTTTGTTAGCGTCTTAATCGAGCCACCTTGGCTAATTGCTCGATTAGCGGCCTGTCTGAACATACTTTTAGTGTGTACATTAGTTCATAAATACTTCTTTACGTATACAATTTTCAACTCACCTTATTTATAAGACAAATGGCGTTTTAGATCTTCATTAAAGTGTAGATCTGGAATCTGGAAAGATACGAAATGACATTTTTCTGAAATTAACATACGCTAGTAACACTTTCAAGATTTTGTATCTTAAAAATATAATAAAAAGAGACACAAGTGTATTACAATGGGGGCTTCAAACGAAAGTTAAGTATTTGAGAAATCTTTGATTTGGAAATGTTTTTCAATAGGGTTGTCACCTCTCTAAAATGTTAAAACTAACACGTAATTTTTTAAGCATAAAACAAAACCGACTTCAATTCTCATATAAAAATTTAGGAGTACCGTTAATTTTTTCATGATCCAATGATCGTATCTAAACCAAATTGGTACGGGACCATCTGTGAGACACTACCTTTCCGATGCAAAAAGAATCGGTTGACGTGGTCCAAAGTGGTAACATACATAAAAAAGAAAAATATTCCGACGAATTGATAACCTCCTCCTTTTTTTGAAGTCGGGTACCGAACGAAAAGTGTTTCGAGAAAGCTTTATTAGACAATTTTTTTTTTAAGGTCGCCTACAAGCCAAAGGCCGAACATTACATCAATAAATACCCAAAATTAATTGCCAAAAATAGTAAAACTGCGTTTGGTTATTTTTTTCTCTAGCGTCAGTATTTTTATTATTATTTTTTTTTAAGGACTTTAAAATTTCGAAGAGATGATTAATTGAAAATATTAATTAAAAACTCAGTAATACATATTTAGAATGACATATGGGTATCAAATAAAAGAGAAAAATCTCTTTCCTTCATAGCTTTTTAAATAATTGTCCAATCCATATAAAATGCCAGCACAAACTTTTCTCTCTGAGCACTTTCACTTTAATGGAAAGCAAATGAATGTAAACAATTAAAAATACACAGTATGTACATATAATATATGTAGTACATATACATATGTCTGTATGTATGTATGTATTTGATATCATATTAATTTTAGAAACCAATTTGCAAAAATTCTTTGTAATATCAATATTTAAGATTTATGTACCTTGAACGACTTCTTATTGTTATTTATTTATATATATACATCAAAAGACTAGTAATATTTGAATTGTTTGCTGGCTAAGTTTAAATTTCTTTTTTTTTCATTGCTTTCTAACTACAAAGCATACCTGGGGAAGCTTGGAAGTGAAAGAATGCAAATACAAGTATACCGACAAAAGTTTGAACGCAAATAAGAAATAATAACCGAAATATTTATGTTTGAAAGAAAAAAACACTTCAAAACTAAAAAAGTATGCAAGTTCATAAAAAATTTCTGAACCACATGCAATAGCATTGCCAACCTCTAAGTTCGCATAAAGTAATGCACTTCACTTAAGTTTCAATGCCAATGCAGGTAAAGTAGAATAAAAAGTGGTAGGTAGAAATCAAAAAGGCATGGCGGTTGAAACTACAAGAAAATGCATAAATGTACTAGAAGGCGGTTTCTACTTACATATTTTCAATTACCGCTTGGTTAGAGCTGCATGTTATAGTATTGTGGTGAAAACGAATAGCGAACTAAGAGAACTAGAGAACAACAACTCGGAAGCTCGCAGATTCGATTTCAAATCAAAATCCGGATAAGATAGATACGCAACGCTTTTTCTGATAGCGGTTAACCCGAGATTACTTTTACCATCTCATAAAAACCTCCAAACTCATCACTATTCTAGGCTTCGTTACCTTATCCCTGTGAAAGCGGAGCAGAAGCACAAAAAATGTTCGAGCATCTCACCATCTTCGAGGCAACGAAAAGTGACCAGCCAGCAATCTCGCAAAGTCCAAGCCGATCTACACCTACATGGCTCATTTGCAACCTCTTGACTCCCCTCAATCATTGCTGAGCGAAATACATATTCGTAAAGTTGCTGATGTTGGCTACGATAGCCGACACAAATGGGATTCGAATTGCACCAAATTTTGGTCAAAGTGCTTTATTTGGTTGCGGGTCGAAGAACAACTCGTCTGAGTCTTACCTAACAGATAGTTCAGATATCTCTTAACCAGACGGCCTAGCATCCAGAGTAATAGAAGTTGGTTATGTTTACCTGAGACTTCCATTTCCGACCTAAGTAGTATGGAATTAACTATTTAGACGGCTAAACTATGCTAATTACACAGCAGACCAGCCATTTTACAGGAAGTTTTAGCCTTCTTTGGTATTTCAATTTCGCTCGTTTAAGGTTTATTACTTTTGTATGAAAGTGTAGCTCACTAAATATCTAACAAAAACCATGTAAGTCAAAATTTCAAACTTTGTACAAAAATTCATCGAAATTTGTAACTTTCTTATTAGATTTCTTAGAAACATTCTGAGTGCGCAGTTTCGTAGCCTAATCAATCTTAGAGTATAACAAAATGCATTTTTGAAGCCGCTTGAACTTACCCCATACAAAAAAGTTGTCCAGCAGTTGTCAACGGTAAGTCCTAGTTAGCTACTTCAAACTTACATTTTGTTACACTAAAATTTAATGAGCAACAAAACTGCATATCTACTCAAAAAAAAATAAAAAATTTATTAAAAGTTAAAAATTTTTATGAACATTTGTTAAAATTCATCGAATTTTTGTAACGCTACAAAGTTAATGTTCATAAAAAAACAAACAATTTTTAAACCAAGAAGACTACCCAAAACTTGCTAAGAAATGTGTCTTTTCTATCTACATATGCCTTCAACACCGTATGTACATACTTACATACAAATGTACACATTTATGTATAACTAAAAACACTCGGCTAAAACACACGCGTAAGTTCTAAAAATGTAATGCCTAGCATATACATACTTCCTTCTTTGTATTTGAAAAAAATTATAAAATCTATTTGTACTTTGATAGCTTTTTAATAGCCTGCACCAGCAAACATATGTACAGATATATGAGTGTGCAGTTGGTAAACTGTAAAATATGTATCTAACTGTAGTAGATGTATGAAGGCTTGGCTGCGTGTGGAGCGCCGGAGATTATGCAAGTAACTATGTATGCGTTTATATGTAACAAGGTGTAACAAACCGCAAGGATGTATATATTTTTGCGTTCAGTCATTTTCCCAAAAATATTTCTTTCCTTGGCATACAGCAATTAGGGCCACATACAAAAAACACACTCTTGCACATCTTTTTGAAGCAGTTAGCGTATTTATGGCCACATTCAAGACATTTTGCGGTCAATTCCCTTTCGCTCAAACCTGCTTTCGACCTTCTAAATACCTGCCTATGTTTATATTTTTATGTGTATATATGTATTTTTGGTAGTTAAAATTAATGGCCGAACTTTAAGAGTGGTCAAAAAAAATAAATTTCAACTTTACAGGCATAAATATTTTAACAACACTTTAAAAGCAGAGAAAATAAATAAAAGCGTATTGTTTTTAAAATTTTCAACACAAGCATTACTGCCTCGGCTGGACTGGACTATGTATGTACATATCTCGTAGAGGTGCTATTACTGCCATCTGTTTACACCAGCCTCGTTTGCAAACTAAAGTTTCATCATTACAAGCTGATACTGGCGCCATTGTGTAGCAGCATGTGCTTGGTTTTTGTTTTTGTTTTTGTTTTTTTTTCAGAAATTAATCTCGTTGGCTTAAAATTCACTTTTGTTTTTGCGTAACATCGTTGAGTTTAAAAGCACAGAAATTTCACGCCCTTCAAAAGTTTGCGCTTATCTGTTTTTTTTTTTCCACATTACAGCTTCACATATTTATTTTGATACCTCTATAGGTTGGCGTCCAGGTTTTTGTTAGTGTAATCTATATGTACTATATGGGGCGTTCCATACCAAAACGGACGGAGTTTACACTTCATGTATTTGATTTGTGTCAAATTTTTAGGGTTGATGCATAAACAAAAATAATAAGTAAATATGAAATTTGAGCAGCACGAAAACAAAAACAAATCGATTAAATATTTTTTCAATTATCTCGAGAACGGGGCGAGCAAAAAAAAAAATTGAAAAAAATCACACATACATACATCAAAATTTTCTATAAAAAAAAATATATAAAAATAAAAATAAAATTTAAAAATAAAAATAAAATAAAAAAATTAGTTTATCAAAATATGCCATCTCAAAAAAAAAAAAATTTTAAAAAAATCACAATGGCAGCTCTGAGTATTGCGCAATATTTAAGTATAGTATTATGGGATGCACTCTACAATAATTTGAGTTATGAATTTTTTGTTACACCGAAGTTGAGTAAAATGAGTACATTAGAAATTTACAAATTTTTTAAATTTTTTTTTTTTAGAATTTTCTTGAGTATGCAGTTTTAAAGCGCATTAAATTTTAGTATAATAAAGTGCAAGTTTCAAGCGATTGCAAAACCGGCGTTAATTCGTGACGTTTTTGACGTAGGTACCAACCACTTACGTAAATTACGTAATAAAAAAAAAAATAGCTTCATTAATTCACGTTTAGTAAGCGTTTTTGTGAAGCTCTTCCATATGTACATCGAAGCTGCAGAATTTGCCAGCATATTTCAAAAGATGAGCGATAAACAAGCCAAATGCCCAAAAATGCTAAATTTCAAAAAAAAAAAAAAATAACCAGGTACCTTTTAAAGTGGTTGGTTGACTTACTTTTATTGACTTGTGGCCGCCAAATAGAAGCGTTCGTGAACTATGTAAAGGAATGCTCTTTGATTCTAGCATTTTGGCGATTTAACAAACAGTGTGGTCAGAGCAAAGTGCTGAGAGTAAATGTTACGATTGTACATGTGAATGCAAGTACTACATGTGTATGGGTGAATGTATGTGTGTACTTGTCCTGCTTTCTGAAGCAATTTCCAACTAAACGGCATTTTTCCATCAGGCTAACATAAGTGTTACGTATACGCCAGCCAGTACCGTTGCGCCTCAAATTGTGATAGCGCAAAGAAAAGTGAGACGAGCACTCACATTACAATGGTAAATTGGTAAAGAGTGAAAAATGAGAAGAGAAAGAAGCGGTGTAACAGCTTTTGCTGTTCTGCAACGTTCAGCGAAAAATTTCAAAATTTGTGCGCCTCAAAATGTAAGCGTGCTGCCAGCACAGATGAGCCAATCAAAAATGGGCGAAAGAAAAGAGAATTTTCCTAATTGTCTGCCAACGAAAAGTAATAAAATTGCAAAAGTGAAAAGAAAATTAATTCAGAAATATGCTTTTTTTTTTTTGGTTGTCTACGCCTTTTTCGTGTGCTACTTTCACAAATTACTTTCGTTTAGTGAATTCGTACAGCGCAGGGAGTTTGAGAGTAGGGAGTAAGAAGTGCAAACGGAAAATCAAACAAAATGCTAAATGTCAAGTAGCCAACGGGTCGGAAATGAAAAGTGCCCGCAGAGTATACTTTAGTTAATTTGCACGCAGCGAGCTTGATGAGAGATGTGTAGGTGTGTATGGTGATGGTGGTGGATGGCACATGAACAATGGGCGCGTAGGGAGGTATAAGGGGGATGTTGGACATAACCACTTTAGCCCTTTCAGCTGGCAACGAAATTGCGGCTATTTAAACGAAAAACAAGCACTCAAATGATGACAATTCCGGCTCTTGTAGCTAATGAATACTTCTCTTCTCTTCTCATGGTCGCAGTCGTACCTACATACATGTGCATATAAATTAGGGAGGTCCTTAATATATCGACATCATGGGACACATTTTTCCTTTGTTGTACGGTACAAAATAAAGACATTTGCGAAAATTTCTAAATGAAAAATAAAAAATTGCGTTCGCTACCAGGGATTGAGAAAATTGTTTGGAGTGAAGCTACTTTGCGTTCGGATGGAAGGAAATGCAAGCATCGACGTGACGAAGAAGCAACGGAAGAAGGTAGGAGATAGCGTGGGTGGTTGGTCACGATTAAGATTGAGATTGAGATCAAGATTAAAATAACTGTTCATTATGATGCGGAAAAATATATATGTATCACAATTCGGGTGTCAGATGAAAGAGATTTAAAATGGTTTAAGTTTGAAAAGAGTTGCCAACTATTTTAAGAGTCGAATTTAATTAAATTATACACAAGTCGTTTGAAACTTTAAAATATGGATGTCAAACGAAAGAGTGTTTGGAAATTTTTGGTTTGAATATTTAGAATATTTTTGTGGTGTTTGAAAAGGGTTGCCGCTTGTTTAAAAAAATGTAATTCAAATTATTTAATAGGCTAAATAAATTACTAAAAGATCACAACCAATCGTAATGAGTTTGAAAAACTTTATTTCCGAACTATATTTAGGAGGATTGCCACTTAAAGAAAAAACCGAATTAAATTTGAACGGCAATTAGGTAATTTAAATATCTATCACAATATGGGTTTCACACTGAAGAGGTTTCAGAAGGTTTTAGTTTGAAAATATTTTGGTTGCCACCTGTTTAAAAAGTAGAAAATATTAAAATATGGGTGTCAAACGAAAAAGTGGTACAAAAAATTTTAATTTGAACATTTAGTGTCTTTTCGAGGTATTTGAAGAGGGTTGTCTTTGGTTTAAAATATTAAATTCAAATTATTTAATCAGCTAAATGAATTGTTAAAAGATCGGAATTAATGGTAATGAGTTTGGAAAAGCTTTATTTAAAATTATATTTAGGAAGGTTGCCACGTATTTGAAAAAGAAAATTCAACTTAATTCATCAATTAATTGAAATATGTATCCAAATGTCAGGCGGAATTGATTTAAAAAGATTTTAATTTGAAAATACGTTTGATTAAGGTTGCCACTCATTCGAAAGTTCATATCAAACTATTTATGTTTATATACGAAACTGAACCATGCGAGACTTGCTCTTCACTACCGGACTGAATTAGATGAAATTTGGCACTTGGATTGCTTATAGCTGTGAAAAATATCTTGGAATATCTTTTAGGTTTTTGAAAGGGTCGCCACCTGTTTAAAAGGTTCAATTTTGGAGTGTCAAACCCAGCCGTATTCACTAGTAATATAGTAAAAGGAACAGAAAGTTTATGAAGTTATATGATTAAGTTTCAATACGCTGAGTTATAGTTGGTCATATCAAAAATGATTTCGAATTTTTTCGCTTTAAAAAAATTTGAGTTTTTTCCAACTCTGATAGCAACCCTTAAAAATTTGTTAGAAATTTTGAACAAAATAAAGTTGCGCCCCATACACAATTTAGATGTTGATTTTTAAGGGCCACCCTAACATGTGCATACTTATACACATATACACAGCAACTACGTAAAATCAGTTTTCCATTACTTACTCCGATGGCTACTTACTCATTGAGCTCTCTCCTGTCTGCGGCACTCTTGCTTCAGTTGCTGCTGCTTTTGTCATTTAAGCCCACGACATCTCACAAACTCACACACCCTAACAGCAACGTCAAGCGGCAAGCGGGCAAGGCGAATTTTATGATATCACTTGAATGGCAGTTCCAGTGCACAAGAAAATGCTTCAAGCTAAATATATGTATGTTCGACAAAGATATGTAAACTGAGTAATACCAAAACCAAAAAATCGAGAAGCTATCAACAGCAGACGGCCACAGTTTCATATCCACCCACAAGCCAGCCAGCAAAGAAATCAAACGAAATGAGAGAATAAAGTGTTGAATGCGAAATGGAAGAATGTATAAAATGACAGCAGCAGAAGCGAAGGCAAAAATTGCATTCGTACATATCTACGTAGTTTATGACGTCCACTATAAAATGTCACAGGGCAGTCAACGTTTACGAAAGTAAAGGTATATAAATGAGGATGTATATATGTATATACATATGTTTGTGTGTATGTATGAAAGCATAAATACGAATTGCTGCAATTGCGTACGTCTCCTTACTGACAATTGAAGAATGCGCAATGTAAGTATTTTAAAACGCATTTAAATGCCAATGGCAGATAATGAGGAGCTGCGAAGATGGAAATATGCGATTCCTGCACAATCAGTGGGCACCTATCGAATGGCGATAAATGGCGGATAGCACCACTGATTCTCACAACAATGCTTCAGAGGGCAGGGAATGTGCCTTTTCCGCCTTACAAGAGTGTGACATTTTAAGAAACGAACACAAAATTTTCTCGCCCTTTGCCTTTAATTTAGAATCGAACACGAAAAGAGAAAGGGGCAAACAAAAAGGCGGCATTATTTGGTAGGAACGAAATCACCATTCCAAAAATTCAACAATAATTTTTTAGCTACTTGAAACTTGCACATTATTACACTAAATTTTAATGAGCTATTAAACTGTATACTCAAAAAAAATTCTAGCACTTCTGGGGAAAAAGTTTGAAATTTGGATGCAAATTTGTTGCGTTTATTTTAGTTTTTTACAAAGTTTTAAACATGTCCTATATGAGTTTTTTTTTAAGGAATGAACTGTATTTTAATTGAGAATTCTAAAAATTAATAAATAAACATCAGTGGCAAACAATATCTGTTTTAAATGGGGATGCTAATAATATGACCGATACTGTATATATGTATGTATCATACGTGTAATTCAAATACCAAATACCCCAATCCATAAAACCTCTAAACTAAAGCCTTTGTATAACTGTTCCTTTTGCGTCCAATATTGAAATATTTCACATAACTCTAATATTTATATGGTATCGACTTTTCAAACAGGTGGCAATTCTCTTTAAAAAAAATATATTTAAACTAAAATATTTTTTAATCTCTTTAATTTGATACCCATATTGTGATACATATTTCAATTAACTTATAAATTAATTGGAATTTAACCTTTTCAAAAGTTGGCAACACTCTTCAAAAATCTAAAAAAAATTGGTCAGATGCTATTGAGAGTTATAAGCGATCGGGTGTCAAATTTCATCTTAATCCGTCCAGTCGTTTTTGATTTCATCAAATTTCAGATCACCCTGTACCGTTAAAAAATAAGTTCTAACTTAAAAAAAAAAAAATCTTATTGCCCATCTACAGGGCAAGCCATTCAATTTGACATTCGAATGAACAGCGCAGATTCAATGACCTTTCTAAAAAATGCCTTCGCGTATGGCTATATACATATACCTTCGAATACGTGGCAACCCTAATCAGAAATGTTTACAAACTGAAGCTTTCCGAAAAGCTTTCGTTTGGTACTCATATCTTAATATTTTATATACATAACTTGTGAGTAATTTCACCAAATTTTACTTTTCAAACAGATGGCAGCTCTCTTCAACGGTATTTTTTTAAACTTAAACCTTTTTAATTTCATTCTTCTGACAATGTAATGCATATGTTAGTATTTCAGTTAACTGATGAATTAAGTTGAATTTTACTTTCCAACAGGTGGCAACCCTCTTCAAATAACTCAAGAATTTTCTAAATATTCAATTTAAAGATTTCTTTACACATTTTCTTTTCTTATACTAAAATTAAATGGTCTATAAAACAATTCAATAAAGTTTCATAACAATTCCACACTCTTATTCAGAATTTTCAGTTGTGTTGCCCATTTAATTGTAGTACAACAAAGTTCATGTTTGAAGTGGTTACCAAATACCGTTACTTTTGGGTTGTGTTGAGCTTTTTCCTCTATATAAACAAAATTTTCGGCCTTAACTTGCGTAACTTTTGGAGGATTGAATTTGATGGAAAATATCACAAGAAAATTTTTTTCTACCTTCAATTGCTCTCTTAAATATATTTCGTTCATTCCAATACTTTCACGTAAAAACTAGTTTAAAAATTAAAAACAATTTTTTTTCCTGTATTAATTATATGAAAAAAAGTGTGTTGCTTTTTCTGTAAAATGTCAAATTGCCAAACGGCAAGGCAGCAACTCAAGTAGTCACTCATACGCAATGGTGTTCCCTCCTCTAATTAAATTTATCTTAATGTCTTACATAAATTTCAAGTTTCGAGAGGTGTTAGTGCCAGCATGTGTAGTGCACTACACACACAAATGCAATACATATGTATGTATGTATTTATGTGAGCGTGAACACACTTAACACAGGTACTTTACATAAATCCCAATTAGCGACGCTTTTTGAGCAAAATTTCCTAACGACCTTTAAGCAACCTTCAAAGGAACGAGTGCTGCTCATTTGCAAAGTCAATACGAGATTTAACATGGATTCTTAAACGTAATTGTAAGCAATTATTGCCGATAACGGGTGCAAAGGAGACTTTCACACAACTCTAATACTAAAAAAAAAGTCGCTAAATATTTTGCAAAAATTAAAAAATACCAAAAGCGACTAAGGACAAGAAAATCTAAAGATTTGTAATGTAATGAGTTTATTCCCGCAAAAATGTCGAATTGCTTCATAGAGATTAACCTTCCATTTTGTGCCTAACAACGATAGATAGGCAACATATTTCGGCGACAAGCGCTTTACTTGGCCTCTAAAAAGCTACAGTAAAAGTCTTAAAGTTCTTTATGTATCTATATGTATCGCACCTACTAAATTAACTTTTTCATACATACATATGTATTATTTCCCGCATTGAGTTTGATTGCATGCAAGCTTCTAATAAATTCGCACAAAATACTCCGCATTGCGCATACGCCCTGGCACACTTCTTTGTGTATGAAAAAATATTGCTGGCCGATTGATTTGTAGTTCTTAATATGCGAGTATTTTTAGAGCGAAATAGGTCGATGACTGATTGCATAATCAATGAGCTTCGGAAGTATGAACAAAAGCCTTTATTTAATTTGATGTCGAATAGTCGATACAATCAAATCTATTGGCTTTATTTTGTATATAAACACCACAATACCGCTCCACTAAGGCAGCGTTAAAGCACTTCCACGCCAAACAATTTCATTTTTTTTTTTATTGATATTTTCCAGTTGTATTTGTTGTTGGAGGATAATTCGCACGATATGAGTAACAACAAAGCATTAAGGGAAATAGAAAGCTATAAGCCACTCGAAATCAAGTAACGCAGAAATTCACGGCGCCAATGCGCATTCAACAAATCCAGATTGCAGCTAACATGAGCACGTTCCATTTTGTCCTCTAAGCACTTCAATTGAATAAAAAAAAACAACAACAACAACAATAACGCAAAGTAGTTGAATGAAAACAGAGTTACTACATAAAATAAAAATAAGAAGCTCAAATGCATGAGTATGTACATACATATGTACATATATGTATGTATGTATGTATACAGGGTGTCCTAGTCTACCGGTCAGGTGCGGGAATGATTTTTAATTTCGATGAAACGGAAACATGTTGTTTATTAGTACAAATAATGAGACCCGTAATTTTTTTTTGGCCTTGAAAAAATTTTTTGTTGACTTATAAGTTATTTTTTTTTTTTAGATAAAAATCGATATTTGGGGATTTTTTTTTCAAATGCACATAACTATGTTAAAAAATTTTGTATTTCAACCATTTTTCATTCAAATGCTAGTAATTGTTGCCACTTCAAGATAGAATGGTAAAATTATTGATTTTTATTTTTATACACTTCTTTTTTATTTTTATGTAATTTTTTTCGAAATTAAATTTTGCGAAAACTATAGTTTTTTTCATACTTTTCCACGAGAAAATAGGCACTTTGAACTACAATTGAGATGAAGCCTCAGAAGCTAAAATTTTTTTTTCTCAGATATTATTTTTTTGGTAAAAATACATTTTTGAGGTACATATTACCATTTAGTCAATAATTTTCACACGAAAGATTATTATTTATTATTATTAGCTTTAGAGTGGGTACTGCATTAGTTAGGGAGATAGGTAAATTGCTGCATATACACCTCACACACCTACTTTCTCTAAAAAAAAAATCATATCTCCAAAAAAAAGGTTAGCTACTAGGGATTCAGCTCGTTTGTAGTTCAAAGTGACTATTTTCTTGTAAAAAAAATGTCAAAGAAAAAAAATATATAGTTTTTGCAAAATTTTCTTTCGAAAAAATTTCATAAAAATAATTAAAAAAATTATAAATAAATTTTGCAGAAACATACGCAAATTTTTTAAATTTTACATAAACTAGGAAAAGAGCCTTTAATTCAGCAAAAAGAACTTTTTATTTCGTATCAATCAATGGGTTTTGGGAACGCTGATCTCAAATATATCTACGCCATTTTCTTATCTTGTCGGGTTTAGAATTTATAAAACTTTTTTTTTTTTTGCGTAACTTCACTGCTCTTGAAACACGTCTTTCCATTAAATTCATGGAATCGAAAAGTAAAAAATGAACCGGTTCTGGAAAATTAAACTCATGATAAGCCTGATAAAGAAAATTTAGTAATTTAATAACCGACTGGATGTCAGCTACAGTGAATTGTCATTCAAAAGCGGAGACTACACTCTAAAAAAATGCTAAGTAGCTGTAGTTGGTTTTTTTTTTTTTTTTACAAAACCAAAAGACAACGTTATTGGGTTTGAAGTTGTCTTTATCAAATACAACGAACTCAAATTAAAGGTTGCCTTTTTTGTCACAAACCTACCTACCTACTCAACGGACTGGCATGACACTATATTGGCTCTATCCGAGGACAGCTTGTATAGTAAGATTCAACAGGATTTCAGACCTTCGCGGGCCAAAGTTATACGTCTGTTCATAGCTTAAAAAACCCCCTAGGAAAGACTTTAACGTGTTCACAACTGAGGATCTGACATAACGGTCTAACTAACCCCTTTTGTAGAAAGCTGAAGTGAGATGATGAATTCTGGAGGAAAGACTCATACGTTTTTCCTATTAAGAACCCATTAAAAATAGCCCGAGCCTGTACTTCAGCCTTTGCTTCTAAGATCCTTTTGTTCATATAAAAAAGCGCAAATTCTTATTGAGTTTGTGGTACATGCTCCCAATAGTATCCCTCAACAGGCTAGGTGCAATCAAAAATTGGATATTCACTTACAGGCGTATGCAGGAGAGAAAACCATTTCTATCAACCCTTGACTGCCTCGCAATGTCTGTTCTCTTAGTGATAAGTAGTATTCAGCTTTCTTCGACTTAATTTCAATATTCACAGACATTGGCGCATTCAAAATATCAGCAAAGAAGCAAAGTCAATCAAGAAAATCAACTCAATAAACTACAATAAAATCAAACAAAAATAAAAGCCAGCTCTAATATCAATAACTTAAGCAATCACACGCTGCCTGCAGCTAAAACCAGCCACATTGCCAAACACACAAATTGTGGCTCATTAATGCGCATTGACATGGAAAAACTGGCAGTGGCAGTGGCAGTGGCGAGCTATGTGCATATTTAAGTACATACAAACAAACATAAAAAAGAAAGAAACCATAGTGATTGGGGCACAGAATACGAACAGCTGATGGATGTAGTAGGAGTAGCAGTAGGAGTAAGAAAATCCCCCCGCAAAGTACTACTACGGAAGTGGGTAAACTAAGCGCTGACACTTTTTGCTGCTTTGCTAAGCTTCAAACAATGAAAAGCCAGCAACAAAGCATAGGAAATTGTGTTTCGCAAAGAAGCGAATGAATACAAAGACAACTGTGTTATTGAGCAGAGATTTTCTTCAATATTGATTTGGTATATTGGAGTTTTTAGCTTTCCACGCAGGATGTCTTCTTTTTTGTATGTAAATTGTGACAGACTAGCTGACTACCGAACTGATTGAAAACTGTTTACTACATATTGATGAAATAAGTTTGCAATTTGTACAAAGCACAAGGAGAAGCAACGTAGCTGGAACCTCCTTACAGTTACTTACAGTTTATTTTGCTCGCAAATCGATTTCCTTTCGTTGCAAATGGATTTGTTTGTGCATATTTACTTAACAAGGGATACGTTTATGTCCGCATTTTTTATTGAATATTTAATTTTTCATATAAGTATATAATGGGTTTACGGAAATGTAAATATTTGTTAAGTGTTCTCGCTAATAGGGTCGGCAAAGGTTTTATTACGGTTGGTCCTTAAAAGCAAATGAACGATTTTTTTTTCAGTCTTGCCACCTCAATCGGTAATACCACGGTCACAATCGGTAATACCATATCACATATAAATTTTGGTCTCGATTGGAGTCGGTTAAGACGTCTTCATAGGGTAATCTGAATTTTGACCCCTGTGCGACACGCTGGTGTCGAGACATTTTGAAGCCCCGTATTAATAATTCTCCGGTCAGGTTCAAATCCATAATCATATTATTTTCATGGTAAAAGTTTTTTTTGCAAAAATATATGCCGATAGATGGCGCTAGCGCCGAGATATTCAGAAAATCCGTATTATTGTAAGGTAGAAATTCTTAATATGTATTAATTTCATGATAAGAAACTATTCAGAGAAAATTCGATCCAATAGATGGCGCTATAGTCGTGATATTTAGAAACTTCGAAACTGCTTCGACTCTATGTTTATGTAAATATGAATTTACTTTTTAGATGGCTATGTGAAGGGTGGGGTTATGTATACATTAAAAATAAGTGTAAAATTGTGTAACCATCTCATGGCCGCATACAGCATTCAGTTATCCTTGGCACAGCAGCAGCTCATAATATGTATATTATTAAAATTCATCATTTCAATTGTCAAATTTAATTGCTTTTGAATTAGTAAACATCGGCAATATTCTTCAAAAGTATAATAAAATAATTAAATTAAAAAATAACGTCTACTTAAACTCTTTTCGATGGTGTTATCAATGTATATGAAAATGTTTCAATTTACTTATTAAATTTATTTGAACTTTTTAAGTAGCTGGCAACCCTCTCTAAAGCAAATATAATATTTTATTTAACTTACTAATTAGTTGGTGATAACTTTTGAAAAAAGTGGCCATGCTCTTCAGAAAATATCCCTAAATACATATATAAATCCAGGTTATAACCTATACATATATATGCCAAATTTTTTTTTATATACAAACATACATACGCCCAGCCGGTTTAGCAGGAAAGAGCAACAAACAAACTCACTCACAAACTTTTTCATCGCTAATATTACAAGGATGTTCCTCTTAGTCCTAGCAATGTATATAATTTAACAAATACATACATACGTAAGCTTGCTTACGTTTGCTATTTTTATACTTTTCACGTCATCTGACGTTGCTACTTTATGGTGTAGTAGATATGTACTACATAACTACGAGTATGTATGTACATATATTGAAAAAACAAGTGGATTTATACGTACATACTTACATACACATCAGGGAAGCCAACTCGTGGGGCAAAAAAATTCTAAAACGAAAAGTTTTAGACACTTGAAACTTGCACTTTATTATAATAGAATTGAGTGGGCTACAAAACGGCATACTCAAAATCTTTCTAGAAAATCGAATTAAAAAGCTCGAAATTTTTAGGAAAGTTTGTTGAATTTTTTTTCAAATACTTATTGCACAAAGTTTCAAACTTCGATTTATATGGTATTTGTTAAAGAAAGAACTATATTTTTTATAAAAAAAAAAATAACTCCATAAAAATACTTGGTGCAACTAAAATTTTTTCGACCAGTGTATGTACGTAAAAATGTTTATATAATACATTTTTTATTATTTATTTGTTAACTAACTTTATAAAAGTTTGGTTTGGTTTACGAATACATATATTAACAAAATAAACAAAATACATTCAATTTTTGTGTTTTTTTGTGTTTTTTTTTTTTTGTAAATAAGGAGATACCAATGGGTGCGAAATTTTACGAAATTTCGGGAAAATTCGGGGAATTTCATTGTCGAAATCGGGGAATTCTCAAAAATGTGTTGGCTACCCTGATACATACATATATACAAGAAGCTTTTTAGCAGTAGTATGCCTACATACGTATGTAGCTACTCGTTTACACAAATATGCCTACTCATATCTTCTATAACCGTTAAGTGTGTTGCACTCGAAATTTCACGTCACACCGTCTTTTATGCGTAATTTTATTATTATTACCTACATATGTATATGTATTATGTGTCGTGTGAAAACATATTTGGTTTACTTTACAAGTATATTTTTACACGCGTGTCCTTTTGTAGTAGACTCTAGAAAAGTTGCATGCCAGAATGACAGGTTGTGTAGTGTATGCATATAAATTTATTATGTGTATGTACATATGTAAGCACAAACATATGTACATATGTTTAAGGATATGCTAATGCGTTATGCACATGTATGTATAGCGAAAATGGTTTTACGGTCTAAAATTGTTAGATGAAAATGTTCGCCTACCTGAAATAGCTCATGGAGGAACCGACGACATGCGATGATTAGTATGCTAAATAAATATACATTGTAGATGCCTATACATATATACATATTATGTATATATACATGTACATATGTATGTGTGTTATTTTGCACACAAGTTTAGTATGAAGATATGTATGTTGTATGAGCGTTTTAACGACCGTTTTGTAGTGCTGATATAACTCAATATTCTGACCGCTATTTGCGTAATATTTTTGTTTTAGCTCATGTTTTTTTTTTCAAATTTGTGCGCATGTATGTGTTGGAATGCGTTCTCATTTTACTACCCACCCCTTTCCAATATACATACATATGTAGTATATCATGGCCTTAGGTCATTTCTTCGGGTCGATTTTTATTTGTTGACAACTCGTGCACAATTCCTTATTTGTATAGAGATGGATGAAAGTTTCTAGCAAATTAGATTTCTAAAATTTTCTGGCTTTCGCATTGCTCCGATATTTGCCTTTTCAACTTAACGCTTTTGTTCTTATTGTGCTTATATTATTTTACATACTATACATATGCATGCACACATACTTGTGTACATACATGTGTGCGTATATGTCTATCGATACATACATAAAAAAAATATTCCGACGAATTGATAATATCCTCCTTTTTTTGAAGTCGGTTAAAAATTGTGTTTCCTTTTTGCACTGAGAGGATGTGGATGGGATTGTTTTTAAACATAATTTGTGTCTGTGGGAAGATTATACAGATCTAAATTAAGTGAAATTAAAAACTATATGTACAAGTATGTATGTATATATTTTTTTAACAATAAAAACTAAAAATTTTAAGAAAAGGAATTAAAAAAGGAAAAATTAATAAAATTAGTTTCTAAAAATTAAATATCACAAAAAAAAACCTTTTTAAATCGACAAAATCTAAAAATTTAAACATAATTTAATTAAAAATATATTACAAAAATATATACATATATAAAAGAAAAAAATTAAATAAATTCCTAGAAATTAAATCAAATTAATAAAAAAAAAATATTTTAATTTTTAAACAATAATATATACTCTTACAATATCCAAAACTTAAGAGAAAACTAAATTTAAGAAACAAAAATAAATCGAATCAAAATAGAAGAAACTCACTATTTTCTAAAAATTAAATGAATTTAAAAATATATATATTTTTCTTGTGAAGACAATAAAATCTAAAAATTTAATTAAAAATATATATATATTAAAAGAAAAAATAAAAGTGTCTAAAAAGGAAATGAAATAAAATAATATATATATGATGTACATAAATTTTTCTTTTTTAAAGACTAAATAAATAAATAAATATACAAATAAATAAATTTAAAAAAAGAAGAAAAAATCCACTGCACGAGGAAATCTCTCGAATTGTATGCCAGCGCTTTGCTCAATCGGCCAATGCGACTGTTAGAGCAGCGCGGGCAAAATGATATACAAGTGTTCCAGTGTTGCCAGATCAGTCGTTTTCTTCCCCCTTATATTTGGGGATTTCTGACTGCCCTAGGGGTAAATAGAGAGCGACAAAATATTCAGGGGTAAGCTTTAGAAGAAGAAAAGACTTCTAGAGGAAATTCAAAAGGAATTTTTGGCGGTAATCCTTTGTCTATGTAAACACTATAATATAAAAAAGGCATATCTTAAAATTCTGCCACCAATGCCAACGCAAAGCTATGATCGAAAAATTCAGTGCAATGTAGAGTAAAAATATGGGTGCCACATTAAAGAGAAAATTATGTAAAATTAATATTTTTGATTTTTTTTCATTGATTTAAGCTAACAAAGTTAGAAGGAAGAAAATCGAGGATACATATAGTAGTCTTTGGTATGTATTTATTTCTCAAATAATTAATAAATTTTTTAAATAAGATTTTCGATACCTATTCGTCCTTGTGTAAAAAAAATGAAATTATTATTTTTTCTTAGTTGATATTTTCTTTTAGTTGATACCCATATTGCCATTCTACATTGCAGTGAATTTTTTAAATACTTTTTTTCAATCAATAACATCTTTGAAATTTCAAAGTCCCCTTAAAAACAAAAAAAGAAACATCAGAGAGAAAAACTAAAAACGCAGTTTTAATAATATTTGGCCCCTTTTTAGCGAATATTATATTATATATTTTTGTGTGTAGAATTGACTGTCGAACGGTGGTACGAATTCAAAATTGTAAATCAAGTAATTGTTCCTTTTCATAACAATAAAATGTTATTTCTACAAATAAATACACAGGAATTTTTCTAAGTTACTAGTATTAGGGGTATTCAGGCGTTAATACCAAATGCATTGCACTGGTGCGAAATGCGAAATTGCGAAACTTCGTCAACATAAACACAGCCGAAAATCTCGCATCAGTCAATGCATTTCACTCTTTACCAACCATAAGAAAATTCAATGACTGATGCGAGATTTTCATTGCAATTGCATTTCGCATTAACGCCTGAATACCCCTTTTACATTACAGTCAGTAAAAAAGGGGGAATTTTAAATTTTTCGTATTATTAGGGAAAATGATAGTTGACAACTGAAAAAGTATTTGATTAAGAATTCAAGATTAGTGATTCTAAAAACCTAATAGTTTCATTTTCGGGAAAATTTTCATTTGACATAAATTTCGCTGTCAGCGTGTCTCCATTTTAAAAAACGTTATTCTTCTTTTTTGAATTGACAACTGTCGACTGTCTAACTTTTAATTTGACATAAAATTCGTGAACAACATGCCTCCAAACCTAATGAGTGGCATTTTTAAAAAGATTTTCTTATTTTTAGAATTGACAGTCCATTTGACAGTTGTCAACTGTCAAATCTTTAATTTTGCACGAAATTCGTGACCAGCATGTCTAAAAGCATATTGAGTGGCATTTTTAAGTTTTTTTTTTTGAAATTTGCAGTTGATATCACCTGTCAACTGTCAAACTATAACTTTTATAGCATATTCGTATTTACCATGATAAAAAACAGGGCGCTTTTTTTAAAAAATAACAATATTCTGATCCGATTCGGCTGGCAGCCGCGACTTTGAAAACACAATTTTGTTAAAAATTTGCATTCCTGGAAAATAATAATTTATTTTCTATATCCACCTATTTAGCTCGCTATAACCAAAAATTTTTCAAACCAGTCGCAGAAGAAAGTATTAAAAATGAATTACAAAAACTAAAATCGAAGAACGCTGATGAAGTTACAGATTCCCCAAATTCTGCCAATAGAATGAGAATGAAGAATTCTTTTTAAAAAGCTTTAGAAAACCTGACACATCTGGTTTGGCTTGTAAGCGCTTTTTAAACGACGATCTCGCCGTTATGCTAAATTCGAATTGTTTCTTAAAAATACTTGACAGCCGCATTCGCAAAATCCCTAGTATGTATACACTAGGCTGGTCCTTAAAAAATCAAATTAATGATTTTTTTCAGTCTCACCCCCTCAATCATTAATGCCACGGTCACAGATATCACATATAAGTTCAGATTCCTCTACAGAGACTCAAAGAGTTTTTTTTTTCATTTAATACCCAAAATCGATACTAATAAAGGCGAAGATATCTAAATTTTGGTAACGATTGTCGACGGTTAAGACGTCTTCATAGGGTAATCTGAGCTTTGACCGCTGTGACGCACACCTTAACCAACTCCAATCGGTTTATATGTCATAGCTTCGACTGATGTAAAAATTTGTTACATACATATGAGGACTACCCTAATGTATACGTAAAAGAGCATGGAATGGAATTGTGGGTGGCCGGAAAAACCAAAAACAAATTTTTACAAGCACTCAAGCAGTATTGCCCATTGTACTTAAGGCCAAGAAACAGGATTTGGAGGAAAGGGATATGTAGGTGGGGGTGGGAAACCAAACTCCTTTATGAATTTTAGCAATTTGTTGAGGAAAAGAAAATGTACGTCGTCCATTCTCAGTACATGCGACCCAAAAATGTACCATCTGAGTCTGGCGAAGGCCGAACAGCGGCAGAAAAAATGTTCTGTACTATCCTCTTCCTCCAAACACGATGTACACAGTGGACCGTCGATGATGCCTATGGTGGCCATATGTCGTCCCCATGGATTGTGCCCCGTAATCAGTCCTACCAGGGCTCGTAGATCACTCCTTCTTTGTCTGAAAAGAAATTTTGCCACCACCCTGTCAGGCCTTTTCAGGAAACACTTGGTTGCTTTGCAGGTATCTATAGTGGACCAACGGCTCTCAAGAGTTTCGCGTATGAGATCCTTGATGCACCGGATCGTTCCCGCTATGCTTGGCCCTACAATTGGCTCCGGTCCAATTGGGCGATTGAAAGGACGTTGTCATTGCACCCAAAGCGGTAAAGCATCTGAAGTTTCCGACCACATGCCATCCAGTTTCAGTACCGTTTTCAGTCTTTGAGCCGTCAGTATAGAAAGTTTTCACCGAGCTTTCCAAGAGAGTGTCTGGATCTCTCCATTGTTCCCTTGTAGGAAGTCTAACGACGTACTTTCTACCAAAAGAGACTCTAGGTATCAGTTTGTCATTTGGTGCCAAAAACAAAGGATATTGCTCTAACAACCTTCTGAATAATTCTCTGAGCCCAGAGCTCCGATCGTCGTGCCACAGACCGAAAGAGTGCAGTCGATACATCGTTTTCATTGCCTCCTCTTGGATCGCTAAATCCAGAGGCGACAAATGCAACAAAGCATTAAGAGCCGGTCCTGACGTTGTACTCATGGCGCCCGTACTGCCTATACACACACTCCTTTGTTGTATATCCAAAATACCACAGCCGGTCTCAGACCCCAGGTCTTGCTAAACGTTCTTCGACACTGAAAGCTCAAAAAGCCCCTACTACTACGACTGAACCATGTATCCCATTCTTTGTATAATCGATATCTAATCCTAACTAAACCTTTATAAAGCAGTCATAAAGATTTTGTAAGGATTACACATGGATTAAACAAGTATTAATAGCATGAGCTAAGCGCTTTTTTTTAGTTTTGAGTTGTGTCGTTAACGCAGAGGACCAGAGATATACACAAGTACATATTTACGCCGAATGACTCAATGGGACTTCGCGGGGGCCAATAAAAATGCCTATGTGCTCATAAATCATTCCGTCATGACTCAGTCAATGAAGGCATTTCCCAACTTTTTTATGAAATTTTTTGGTTCGTTCATCTTTTTCGTACGCCACGGAGCATACATACATCTTTACACCACATATGTATGTATACATTAGGGTGGTCCAAAAATGCATTTGAAAAAGTAAAGTCAGAATTTTTATGCTCTCACCCCCTAGGATTGTTCTATACCGAGAAAAATATACCCCTATTTTTTTATTTTGAAATCAAAAAATATTTAGAGGAGGTCGCTCAAAGCGCTTAAAGCTTCCAATGTATTTTATATGGGCAAAAAACTACTTTTCGTAGAAATGGTATAAAATTCTTAAAAAGCAATACAATTTGATCGGGAGACTAATACCCAATTATTTATTTAACAAATTTTTCATAGTAACTAGAAAAGCCTCCAGAAAATGCAATAAAAAACTTTAGTATTAAAAATTGGTTAAATAAACAATTGGGTATTGTTATTGGAAGTCTCCTTAGGAGAACCAGAGTTTTCCGAACGAAAAATACTGATTTTCAAGAATTCGATACCATTTCTATGAAAAGTTTCTTTTTTCCCATATAAAATACATGGAAAACTTTGAGCGCTTTGAGCGACCTCTAAATATTTCTTGATTTCAAAATAATAAAAAAATAGGGGTATACTTTTTCTCGATATAGAACAATCCTAGGGGGTGAGAGCATTAAAATTCCGACTTTACTTGTTTTAGACCACCCTCGTATACATACATACATATGTATATCTACGCTTGCATGTGCAAACATATACATATATGTATGTACACGGATTAAGCGCAATTGAAAAATGGAAATGCCAATAAAATTCCAATAAATTCCAACACGAAAAGCCAGTCAACTATTTGCGGAGCATTAAAGCGCAGACCGAAATAATCATAGCCGTTACCCCAGTCACGGCATATACATACATAACATACGTATGTATATGTATACACTGCAAGTAGGTGGGAAGTCTTGCATAAAAACTGGCGCATAAGCTGGTGCAAAGCCGTCCTGTACTCGTCAAATGGGGAGGTGGTAGAAATTGTGAAATTATTAAATTGAGAAATATTCAGGCATATGGCCATAAGCGTACGTTTTCGTGTCTACCTGTGCCTGTACAAACAAACAGTCTGCTATAATTGGAGGCATTATTCACGACTTTCCGCACATTTTCTTTGGCTTTTCAAAAGCCGCACAAAATGCCTAGAATGTACATATGTATGTACTAATTATGTATATAGCTGCGTGTATGCGCTGAATGTACTACGAGCGCTTAATTTCCAATTATTAAATGACAACAACATTCTATGGGGGAACCACGAATGACAGCAAAATGGCGAGGACATTGAGTAATGATGGGAAATACATATGTATGTATGTACACTAGATTGTACCAGAAAAAAAGTTCACCGTACGCCCCTGAGTCTAAAGTATTTTTGCAAGGCAATTTCGAAAAAAAAAAATTTTTTGTTGGCATAACGTAGGGGTCGCAAAATGTAGGTGTCGCCGAAAAAAAAATAGAAATTCGATATTTCCGGTGAACTTTTTTTGTGAGCTATATTTCATTCTCAATACATCCGACCCGAAAATGTACCAGCTCAGTCTGGCAAAGGCCGATCCGCCGCAAAGAAAATACTCTATACTATCCTCATCCTCCAAGCAAAATATAGACAGTGGATCGTCGATGACACCAATGTACTGAGGGCCAGAAGGCATTCAAAAACGGCCAAAAGTCAATTTTAAAATTTAAATTTTGTATGCTGATAGCCAAAATACACAGTATTCAAGGTAACTGTTAGTAAAATATTATAGAAATTACCTCAATTTGTGTTCACAATTTTATTTTGACTAAAATAGTTGTATTTGAAATTTACAAGTCCGGCGTATAGTAAAATTCAATTTTTCTTTCCAGAAAATATTAAATATTTTCCTCTTGTCTGTTGTTTTTTATTAATAAGATGCAGTAAAGGAAAAAAAAACATATGTAGAAAAAACATAAAATTTTAGTTTTCCGAGTTGCTGAGATAAGTTCCGAGATGATGAGGACATAACTGACGATTCACCCGCACTTTAATTTTATCTAAGAGAAGCATTCAACCACGTTAATTTAATGAAATTAAAAAAAATACTTAAAAAATAATAAATAAATAAACAAAAACAAATCAAATACAAAAAGAAATATACAAAATCGAAGTATAAATTCGTAATTGGTAAAAAAATAAAAATATAAAAAAACAAAGAAGTCTGATGAGGAAATGTGGTGATTTCCGAAATAGCTATCACTTCTACAATTTTTTCAAATTATTGTTGCTTTTCCACAATAAGTTTTCACCGAAAACGGCCTCGAGCTCATAAAAATTGTTGAATATAAAAAAACAAAAGTAAACAAAATTAAAAAAAATAAAAATCAAAATCAAAAGTCTAAACTCGTAATTCACAAAAAATATAAAATTAAAAACAATAAAAAAATTGCAATGGTGACCACACATACATACATATGTATCCACATGGACTTTATCCCGTAATTAGTCCAATCAGGGCTCGTAGCTTACCCCTTCTCTGTCTAAAAAGGAATTTAGCCACCACCCTATCCATTTAATTTTTCTCTTTTAAACTAATTTTTTCTTTCCTTCTTAATTTAATTTTTAGATTATATTGTTTTAAAAAGGAAAATATATATTTTTTATTTAATTAAATTTTTAGAAACTTATTTTATTATGTTATTGCTTTAAAAAGAAAAATTTTTTTTTACCTTTCTTAAATTTTTTTTTTTTCTTTAATTTAACTTTGTTTTAATTGTTAGATATTATTTCAAAAATAAAATTTTTTATATCATGTATCTAATATTTATTATGTGTATATAGCTAGATTAGAGTGAAAAGATGCTAAGTCCCAATTTAAAAATTTTAGAGAAGAAAACAACTTTTTTTGTCGCCATTTGTTTCAAGTATACCAAATTTGGCTGTTTAAAGCAAAGCAAAACTCCATACGAATCAGAGGGATTCTATCTTTATTAAACGTTTCTGGGACAGTCGGGTCTACGTAAGCGGAATGACCCGGGTTTATATCTGGCCATGGGCTGTCACTCCAGCAACACTCCCACAAAAACTCTTTTGGGGAATTTCTATGCTGTTACAACCAAAATATTTTTATGAAAAGATTTCGCACTCTTTTGGTCTTATCGAATTTTCGAAGTCTCTTTTGGACTTAGCAAGTTTTCCTTTCATTGAATATAAACGAGAAAACATAAAACAAGAACCTTTATCCATTGCGAAACGGTGTATTTTTAATTTCTCTAGCATCCTGTATCAAAACATGCGCTTTCAATTATAAGATTATGTTATTTTGATTTAATTCAATGAAATTATTTTATTTTATTTTTTTTGTTTTAATTTTTAGATTCTATTGTTTTTAAAATAAAATTTTGTTATTAATCATTTAATTTTTAGAAACCTAATTTATATTTTTTTTTTTTGTTTTAATTGAAGGGTTTCACTTTTCAATTGAATTTTGTGTTACATAATTTTTAGTTTTTATTCTTTTAAAAAGTTCCAAGTATTTTTTTAATTTAATTTCGGGTTTAGAAAACTTATTGCTAAAAGACAAATCCTATGAGTACAAATCCACAACAAGCGCCTAACGCCTGAAAAGCTTGTTGTGGAGTTGTACTCTAAGACCTCCTCGTCGGCAATAAGTCTTTCGAGAGACAGAAGAGAGCTTTAAAGATAATTTCCAGAATTCACAATTGTCTAACAAAAGCCTTTTGTCGTTCGAAAAGCTGTGTTGAGTTGAAGGACAATCACCAACATTGCTCTGTAAATATAGCTTCATTTTCATCCTTATCTTTAGATACCTTTATTTTTTCGCTGTTTTTATTTTAATCTTTATCCTTTCTTTAATTTACATATTCATCTCCACCTTTATCCTAAATCTTACCAGAGAACGTTTAAAACAGAGAAGCAGCAATTACGAATAGCCGTGTGAATTGTCAAACACTACCAAAATCGCTCTAGAAGCTCACCACTCGAATCGAAAATTGAGAGCGGAAAATTAACAGATCTGAGCGGCAAGTTAACGGAGCTGAGCGGAGATACAATTTTGTTAATTTGTATCAATGTTAAGTATTTTGGTTTGGATTTTCTTTTTCGCGGCATTGATTTAATAAAAAAAAAGATTAAAATTCTTGGTTAAATTAATGAAAATTAATTTACTAAAACATATGCCAGGGAATGCTTTAACTCCAAAACGTAGATTTGTTATCTAATAAATATGTGAAAGCTATGCAAATATGCAAACTCATTGGTGATTTGCCGTCGGCATTTGGGTCGCAAAAATCGTTTTTTTTTTTTTTAACGATTCTTATTGTAGTTGCTGCGCTATTTTCAATGCAACAAACTCCAGTTTTCTAGGTGCCTTAGTTTTTTCCCAAACTCACTTTAAAGATGGAGCAAAGTGGTTTTTCTCGAAAAGTTATGTTTGAGTTTTATGAACAGTTATTTCGAAAAAAATATGCCATATGCATATAACCTAAGCAAACACCTTTTCTTAAAATCTCAGACCTTTTACTCGATTTGATCAAATAAATTTAAGTGAAAGTTATGAAATTTTAAGTAAAAGCAATTGCTTAGTTTTTATGCATACGGACCAATGTGTTGAATGATGATTTTTCACTGCAATACTCGTATTACATGTAAATAATGGGGCTCATTCATGGTCAAAATAAAGTTGACACTAAAGTTAGTTACAGCTTTTTCACATCATTTTCAATGGAATAGGTATCTGTGAAAAAAGCTGCAACTAACTTTCTTCCTATTAGGCATGCGCATATGGATGCTTGTAGTACACACAGATGCGATCAACTACATAATTATTTTTAATAATTTTCTTTAAAATAGAATTCAATCTATAACAGAAACCGCAATAATAAAAGTTTAAAAGCTTGCACAAATTGCATAAAAATTAATCAAACTTCAAAAAAAAATTGTTATCAAGATTTCAATTTTTTTATTTTGAAATTTAGAAAATTTTCGGGTATGCAGCTTTGTAGCCCATTCAATGAAGTACACTAAAGTGCAAGTTTCTAGTCATTAAAAATTACCGTTGAATTTTTAGAATTTTTTTTGTGGAGGGTGTTCGCATTTTTTTTGTATGAAAAAAAAACAGCAACACCCCCACAAAAAAAATCTATAAAATCAATGGTAATTTTTAACAACTTGAAACTTGCACTTTCTTATACTATAATTGAATGGACTACAATACTGCATACCCGAAAATTTTTTAAATATTCTAAGTAAAAATTTGGATGACCATTTCTTGAAGTTTGATTCGTTTTTTTGCAATTTGTGCAAGCTTTTAAACTTTTATTATTGTGGTTCTTGTTACAGATTGAATTATATTTTAAATTAAAATCATTAAAAATAAATAAACATAATTTGCAAACAATATCATATTGAATTTCGTTGCTAATTAGTTGATCGCATCTGAATGTATATATGTATGTACATACTTACATATGTACATATGTACCCAATACACATACTCCAAAATCATTTATTGATAACGTTCTTGCACATGCACATAATATTACATATATGTATGTACATACATACTAACTTTCTTCTTATTTGGGGCTGACAAACTTTAACTTAAGAGTCGACTTTATTTCGTCTACTAATATGCCCCAATAGTTTTGGAGTCAAATGAAAATGCATTTTCTACGCATACGTATGTACATGCTCCATTAATTGATAACGTTTTTGCATGCATATATATGTATGTGCATATTACTGCCAGAAAAACTACGAACATGCATATAAATGTACATATGTACAAGTCACGGCAGCATACATACATATATATGCACATAATTACACGTATACTCAAATACAACAATAACTATTTCATTCATAAACGCATTTGCATATTTCTCAAGGCCAAGTAAATTCATTCATAAAAGCAACCGCAGCACATCTCCCCGCAAATTCATCACCATCAAGCGCAACTTTGTCAATCCGACACAAAAATTCTAAAATCTTAAAATGAAGAAATCTCGGCCAGCCAAGTGAAAAGTGGCAACTATTTCTCTATAACCAGTAAAATAAGTTATCTCGAATCTTGGCAATTTTTGGTAATTTTTGGTAATTTTTGACAAAACACTCGATTTCTCTGTTCCATACCAATATTTCAATCATTAACTAGTATTTTAAAGTGTCATTTTAATAAACATTAAATAAAAGTGTATGTTTTCTGCAGCAAAATAGGTACATTAATTTTTTTTTAATAAAATCAAAACTTGTAAAATCAGAAACATATGTGGTTTTATCGGAAGTTCACAGATGTAACGTGGCAACTTAGCTCGTTTTCATATTTTTCGGTCCGAAATTGTAAAATTTTTGTCCATGCCGCGCCACAATTTTTGTACAGGTGGGTCAATGTGCCTTGAACACCATTTACATATATACAAAAAAATTATTTTATTTATTTTTTAATATTAAAAATTTCTATACTTCAAAGCGTTTATAAAAGTATATTTACATATATGCACGGACGATTTTTAATATTTTTCATCCGTAAGCAAATCTTCAGTACCATAAAAGATTCAAACACATCAAAGTACAAGCAATGCAATGTCCAAGCTAGTGCTACCCCACTGTACATGTGTATATGAATGTATGCATGTATGCGTGTAAAAAATGTCAATTCCAGTTGGTTTTTAACCCATTTTGCGGACATAGTTTTTTTGGTTTCAGCTGGTTCCAACTGTTAATGAAGCACAATTTTTATGTTTAATCTTTATGAAAGTTACATGTATCGTCGAGAACATGGTTACATGCAGAATTTTAAATTAATTAATATTATTCACCATACAAAATGTACGAGTATTGCTTTATTAAATGCAAACTTATGCGAAAATCTAAATATTTCGCAAACATGGGGTTAATGGTTTCGCACACGTGCCAATCTGGTGCCGATTCGCAGAAATTGAATAATTTGTGTGTTGATGGGAGCGGCGAGGGGAAGACGAACGCCGACCAATCGCACATTTGTATGTACATATATATGTTACATACATACATTACATATCTACATATTTACAAAGGCATGTGTATATATGTACGTACAAATTTATGCGTTTGGCTTTTTGCATGAATAGAAAATTTGATTGCAGAAATAATTTTAATGAAATTAATTTTACAAACACATTTGTACTATATAATATTAAGTTTGTTAGTTAATATCGGTATTTTGATAACAAGCCATAATTTGTTAGACACACATACATACGTACATACACGGGCAATCAAAAGTGATTGCATGGTTCTTTTTTGTATAATATTTACAATGTTTTTCAAGTAAAAATTTTTTTGTTATTTTTTTATAAAAATATGGTTCATGCTTTAATCGAAACCACATAAGTAAAACTTTAAAAATTTATACAGAACGTAGAAAAATTCAACAAATTTTCATCTAAATTTTCTACCTTTTAATCTAAATTTTTAAAAAGTTTTGGGTACGCAGATAATTGGTTATGTATGTAATTTTAGTGAAACAAGTGAAAGTTTTAAGCGGATAAAAGATCGCTTTAATTTTTAATGAATTTTTTTCCGACGTATTTTGCGGTTTTATGCATAAAACAGGTGTAATTTATAAAATATAGTGTTTATTTTGTTTTTATTTTGTTTGCGAACGGTTGCACATTTTATTCTACAAGAAATTCGCATTTATGTATATGGTAAAAATTACAAGCCGTCCGCAACAAAAAATCATTAAAAATCTACGCGATTTTTTTAGCCCCTTAAAACTTGCACTTGCTTTTCTACCGATCTATCATTCTAAAAACTCAGATTAAAAAGTTCAAAATTTAGACGAAAATTTGTTGAATTTTTCTAAGTTTTGTATAAAGTTTGACTTATGTGGTTTTGATTAAAGCATTAACCATATTTTTATACAAAAAAATAACGAAAAAATTTTAACCGCGCGCAGCATTTGTTTATTTGCATATGTGCATACATATAAATGCATCTACATAGGTACTATGTATATGTATTTACAAACATTTTTATGCGCTTGCCTTTTAGCGAGTTTAAAATTTTTTTAATGAAGAATTGACTAATTGTTGACGAAAATATGGTTTACAAAATTTTCGCAAATTTATATTAGTTAATTGGAATTTTTATGAAAATAACGTTTTCCCAAAATTTACCCAGAAATTGTTTGTAATAACTAATTAATGTTTTCGATTTAATTCAATGAAAGGGGCATTAAAATAACTATCAAAGGTCATTTTTGTTGATAGATATAAACGTGCACAAAAATAACATTTCACAATTGCTAATTTATTCGAATTCTGTTATTTTGTGCCGCTCTGCGCTCACGCTGTTAAAAAATGGTGAGCTTCTAGAGCTATTGATGTTAAAAATTTAACGTGGTGAGCTTCTAGCCGATTTCTGATCTATTACAAAATACCAACGAGTAGCGTGTTGCTGCTTCTCTGTTTTAAACGTTCTCTGTCTGATCTTACCCTAGTCGTCTAACACGATTCTTTAGGAGTTCGGTATCAATAATAAGGCATACATTTAGGAGGCATTTCCGTACCCACCATTTCCGTTGAATTCGCATGTTGATTTTTTAGCTCTGATCCAATACTTTTCGTGTAAAATCCTGTAAAAATGTCAAACAGCAAAATTACTCGCTGAAGTGAGAGTAAAAAGTGAGTAACAACAAAAAGTACGGGAACAAAAAAGCTTTTTTTTCCACTAAAAACGTCAACCAGTGATCGCTTGACACTTTTCAGGATTTTACCAGGCGAAAAAGTTCGGGTAAAATCTTGAAACTTAATTCTCTACACAACTCTCCAAATATCGCTCTCATTTACAGGATTTTGCAGGAATTTGGAGTACGGGATCATTTTTCCTGTAACTTCCTGCAAGTTGGTGTAAAAACCTGTAAGTTCATAGAGTACTGGATCAGAGCTTTTAATTCACTACCGCCGCTAAAGAAGTTTCACTTCAAAAACGCATCTGATCTTATGACCGAAACATGGCTTAACCAACCCTGAGGAACTATTGGAAATTGATATAAGCCGTCGGTTCGCGCATTTCAAAGATTGAGTGGAGGTTATTATTCAAAATCACAAGATACCGGAAAATACAACCTCTACAATGTCCAAGTGGGACAACCATCTTAACCTAACCCTAGCTAAACCTATAGACTATGTTGAAGTAAAACAAAAATCGAACATTTAAATATAAAGTAGCGTGTGTAGTGTAACGCAAGTGTACATAGTATTATTTAGTTATGTATATTACATACATATAACTTGTCTATTTCCTACCTCTTGCTTTAATGTGCCATATGCGCCCTTAAACAAACTTCATTGAAAGCTCTGCAAAGCACTCGAGTATCGCCGAGCCTATCTGAATTCTTGTATACGGTGTAGAAAGTAACGTTTAAGCTCCAAAAAGTGATTGGCACTAAATTAAATTTTTCACAAAATTAGAGATTTTCACAAAAGTCCTCTTCAATGAGGATATGGCCTTTATTATATTACACTGAATCTTTGAATGTAGCATGCGTTTGTCGTACACGCACCAAATATGTACACTCTTGTAATCTTTTTTCTTTCATTTATTTTTTCCTTCGCACTTCGCAGTTGGCTAACAGGTTTCATAATCCAAACAGATTATGCATCTTTCACACTTCCTGAAGTCAACATCCGATGGGCTAATAAAGCCGGTTGTACATATGCGCACTTATATCCGGTTGCGTGCGTGCGTGCGTGCGTATGTGTGTATTTTCACACGCACACACACACATTAATACTTGTGAGAAAACTTAAGCTCAAATATAATGTACACACTTATGCACACCCGTAGGTGTATTTCTAAGGGAAATTTGTTGTTGTACACTCGTCAGCGCTGCAAACTTGAACTCCACGTTTTACCGAAAAGAGAAGAAATGTATGTAGTTCGATATGGCGCTGGAGAATAGGCGAACAATGTTCCAAAAAGGACACGCGTACAAATACAATCAAAGAAAAAGCTAAAAGGAAGTAGCAAATCAGCGAAATAGGTAAAACACACGCGGCATTCTAGTGAGTACACTCGAAAATGTATAAATTTATTTATGTATAAAGTACAGGCAGGTACATTCGCAAATCTAAAGCGCACCACAACAACGCGTAATAAATTAGAAATGTACGTCGAGGAGAATGGCGCGCGCCGTTGAAGCGTAAAGTCGAAAAGGTAGCAAGCATGAACCGGTGGCGAACGACGACGACGACACGGCGCACAGAGAAAGCAGCCACAAACGAACGAGACAAAGCGCGCGGCACAACACGCGATTTCGAAAAAGAGAGAAGCACATAAAAGTTCGAAAATTAGCGCATGGTCATTCCAAGAAGTTGGCAAAAAACGAAGAAGCGGCGTCAAAGATAGACACAAGAAATTTTCATAAGCAAGCAGCTTAAAATGAACGCATCAAGTCCATTGATTGAAGAGGAGTCTAAGCAGTTGTGGTGGCGCTTAATTTCATTTTGTTAATTATATTGTTTTTTTTTTTTTACTTTTCGGTATATATGTATGTATGTAACTTTGCTTTTCTATTTCGCACTTGAGACTTTGTGCTGCTTTTTACAAAGTGTGCATGTGCACTCGTCGCTGGTGCAAAGTCCAGTGTCTGCTGTCTACTTTCGTAGATACTTAATTTGGTAGCTGGATTTTTTTTTTTTTTTTAACCCACGTCGCGCTGTTGCTTAGGAATTTCTGTACAACGCCTATAAGTATGCACACATCTTAGTGGACCGCAGCATACACTTTTTAATGCACATCAAAATACACAATTGTTTAAAATATATAAACGATTTATTTTTAATTTGCCAAACAAACTTTTTTGCTTTTTGCTTGTGTATAATTTGTATTTATCTTTATTATTTTTTTTTTTAATCTCAACGCTGCAGCGTCTATTAAATCCCAACTACGACAACCGTACGCGCGTATATCCTTAACTCAACTGAGACAACACTAATGTGTCTATGGAATTTTGCGCAGTTCCAGCTGCGGGAGCAGACAAAGCAACGAGTGTTTGTGCTTTCCAATTTCGAACATCCTACAAACAACCCTCTTATGAGCATAGAGAGCACAAAAAAAAGAGTGCCATCAGACATAAGGGATGCTTCGATAGCGGCTGGTAAAGTTTTGAAAAGGTGTAAAGCTTTTGTTTGACAAGCTTTCTTTTGGCAGCTGGTTCAATGTGGTGTGCCATCAAAGAGTGTAGTATGGTAGGCAGCATGTTTTCTGAGAAAATTTACTTGTTTTTTTTTTAAGACGTGTACTAGCTATGTAAATTCAAGAATTACTTACCCATAATTCTGTATGATTTACCTAAACTTGGTATTGAGTTTTGACTTGCTTCCGAGATTTTCAACTTTTCAAGTGCGTTTTCGATTTTTAAAATCCACTCGTCTCGCTCTAATAAAAATGAAGAGTTTTGAATTGTAATCATGCCTGTAAAGATTTCAAAAATCAAATACCACGCTAAATGCTCAGAAGAGAAGAAAGCCAAAAAATAAAAATAAATTCGTTTAAGTTAAATAAAGCAAAATAAAATATGTAAAATAGGATTTGTTCCTAAATTTTTAGTCGCATTGCGAGTGAAAAATCAGATTGTAGATGGAATATGAGTACTTCAACGCTATTTAATGGGCATCATTGGGTTTTTATAAATTTTAAAATTTATTTTATATTGTAAACATTCGTAAATGTTGCTTAATCTAGCTTTGCTTACTTGTAAGCTTGCTGTAGGCTATTTTATTTAGATTATTATATCATTTTGCAACAAAACAATCAACGGTTTTTAACTATTATGTATTTACATATGTATCTGATAAAAATAAGTCAGCATCAGCACTGCAAAATGTACAAAATGCGAACTAATTAAAAAAAAAATTTTTTTTAATTTGTTAATCTAGTATGCATGTATGTGGCCATGAAAATAATAACTCTTTTACACGTCGAGCACTAACCAACCTAAAAATCTGAGCGACATTTTTTCGAAATTTTGCGAAAATGCTCATAGAGCATCGAGATGCATTTCTACATCAAAAAGAAAATTTTGGAAAAACTTTCATACATAAATTGCTCCGAGTTTCGGGTTGTTTTAAAAGCATAAACATTCCCCATAGAGTTGTTTGGAATCTGCTGGAGTGAAAATCCTTGGCTGGATTCAAATACGGGTCAGGGCTGCATAGACCCGTTTGTCGTGGGAAAACTTGTATCCTTTGCAGTGATGACGCCGAAATGTAGATATGAATTTAATTAACCTTTTAAGCTTGGCATACAAGAAAATTTTTTTATTCTTTCTTGTAATCAATTTAATTTACTTTAAACTTTTTAGTTATAATTTAACGCAAGCCAATAATACTTACAAACTTATGCAACGAGCACACACAGCTTCATTAATCGCTATATTTTTTACAATATTCTTCTTTTTTTTCAATTCTATATTACACACATTTCGCTTCATTCGTGTAGGAAGGAGTACGTCGTTTATTTACCTATTTACTTAGTAATTTCACTATTGCCTTTTCTACATTTCGGCGCTTAACATTTGGCGGAGCAACCACCAATCTCAGAAAGTTGGATGATTTCGTATGAAAAATATATCATATTCCTTTTCGATCCACTTAATCAACTTGTCTACGTTTTTTATGACCGCGCACTTATCTACAAGCGGTTCAAAAACTGCATAAAGCTCATAGGCAGCTGTCACCCAGGCGAGCACCACTTCACGATCGTGCACCTCGTAAATTAACTTTAGCGGTCGCGAGCTATTATGTATGCGATGCAGTAAATCACAGTATAGGCCTTCCAAGCGTTCAAATTCACTCAACGTTGAGTAAGGAGGCGCCAATTCTGAACAGAGTAGCTGTGCCGCCGATTTGGGTTTATAAAGGAAGTGCCGTAGTTCGGGTATGCCAATAGCTGTCAAATTTAAACCACCATTAGTAGGTTTCTCAATTTCTTTACTTATCGCTTCGAGACATTTCGAAGAACGAAGTTTTTCTGTTATACGTCTTTTAGCATCGGAGAGGGTGAAGAACACATTGGGGTCGACGGAGAGTAATAGAAGGCATGCCTGACAATCATCAGTGAGATACGAAACATGCGCATACAAATAACCATTCATATCGAATTTCGGCAAGCAGATAGGTGTCCAATTCTCCGAAGCCTTAAAAGACTCTGAGCACTCGATAAGATTAAAAATTAACCTGCAGTTGAAGAGGAAAATATGTTTGCTAATCAACTGAAATACTTGGTATGTATGCCTTTTCTTACCGCAAGTCTGCTGGATGTATAGAATATTTTTTCATGCGCACCAGCGAAATTAATTTGTTATTTGCTATGAGCACCGCAAATACTAAATCCTTAATTTTTGAGCAATTGCTTTGTATGGCGCTGACGATATTCGAACGCACAGTTGTAGATAATGGCATTACACGTATGGAGTTCGTTAGGAAGGTGAATACATTATTCGTCACTATTATTTGGAAAGATAATTTTAGATATTTTGATTTTGTGGTTATTAAAATTCCTATTGTAATGGAAAAACTTACCGCGCTTATTACTGCTGTCATTTGAGAGCAAATGATATATTAGTCGCTCACTACCTGCAAGCGAGCGCCGTAGATCGAAATTTTTACGCTTTTCAAAAATGCGTGTAACATGTTTGTAGGTGAGTGTTGATAAAATCTGATTGTAGACATCACTAAAATTTTGAAATAATTATTAAATTTATATTTAGTTTCTCCTTAGTAATTCTCGCTCACCTCAGTTGATGCTGCAGCTGTGGCACACTCATATTTGTGCGCGACGCAGCGACCAGTATGAGCGTATTCCGCGTAAGAAATACAAATTTTATGCCATTCGCATGTATGGACGTAATAGCATCTTGACCATGTTGCACAAAGCTAACCAAAGCTTGTATGACGCCAAATAGTGTCGCTAATTTATCTTCATTGCCGTGCAACGAATATATGGGTTTTCCTGCCTCGCTCAAAATGAATATGTGCTTCTTCTGTCCACACCACACACTATCATGCATATAGTCATCTTGCACTTCATAGTCGTCATCAGCATTAACATTGACTGCGCTTAAAGAGCTTGAAATTTCCCCAGATACGGTGCTGGTACTATTGCTGATGGGTAGCGATTCGGCGGATGTCGACTTATGTACATTGGGAGGAGCATTGGAATTGGAATTTTTGCTGATACTGTCACTTTCGCCATTGGCTGTAAGACCTTCACGTATCACATTTATGACGCTTGGACCTGGCTCGCTTGCCTCACGCTCTGTGTCGTGGAAATAGTCACTGTCATCCAATTGAGGTTCACATTCAGCATCTGAGTACTCAGAGTTCGATTGCACGGACGCTGCGTCCGAGTAATTTGTGGGTGGTTCGACATCCATGCTTGTTTTCTTCGAAACAACGCTTCCAAGTCTCCGCGAAAGTTCCAAACGGATTGAGGACTTGTAAGAGAAGACTTCTTATTACATCAAAACAAATTATATGCTTTTTACATAATATTTAACACCAATTTGTCGTTTATAAATTGATTTTCAACAAAATTCCACTAGTTTGTTTTGCTGCATTTATTAGAGATGCAAAAACATTGATGAAACTATAATAATAGTTGGCGCAGCTATCGATAGTTGTTGGGCAATATCGGATGGTCGGCTGAATCCACCGTAGGTCGATATTTCGCAAGGGCAGTGTTGACGTTCTGCACCTAAAGCGGCAGTTTTTAAGCGCTAATAGTTTTTGACTCGAATTTTTGAAAACTTTGATTTTTTTACCCTTTTCCCAATTTATGTGCGACTTTTGCCACTTTTCAGAGATTTTTTTAGGAAGTGTTAACAGCACCATGCTATTAAAAAATATTTCCTTCTGTAAGTACTAAAAAATGCATTACTTAAAACTTTTAAAGGAATACAACTACCCTTGCAGCAACTAGAATAAGGTTTTTTGTTGAAAAATAAGTAGTTTATATTTAGCTAGCATCTATTATAGCACGAAAAATTGTAGTTGAAACGAAAGTTTATGAAAAGGAATTGTTGAGTGACAACAGTGTGGTAAGCACCACTGAGGGCTCCAGCAATCGACAAAATTCTGCGTCATACAGACGGCGTTCAAGTGTAAGTTCTGCGTTCTTGACTAATTTCACCTTTTAGTGATAGAAGGATAAATTGATTGATTGGTAAATAATTGCTTAAAATTGTTTATTATTTAACTTATATGGCCAGTTACATTTCATTCTTACCTAGTGCATTGCGTTCATTAATTTTTTTATGTATTCGTAGCAAAATCGACCACGTCTGTTACTACGTTCATAAGTAAGCTATTTGCAAATAAAAATAATTTTAAAATTCCTAACGCTCTGTATATTCGATGGTGAAAAATTCTTTTTTAATATTGCCTGATTATAAAAAGAAAATAAAGTTAAAAATGGTAACGTCTTGATTATAAAAAGTCAATAAAATTATCATCAAAAAAGAAAATAAACCTAAGAATGGCGGCGTCTTGCGCTTATTTGCAAATAGTACCACTAACCAATACTTATTTGCGTGATTTAGTTATTTGCAAATAAAAAATTAACTCAGCGTTTATAAAGTTTACCATT
>NW_023458560.1:66306070-66410971 GCF_013731165.1 Rhagoletis pomonella
AAAAAATTCGGTTACGTGAAAAATTTTCAAGTAAATAAAAACGAAATCTATTATTCTTCGTATTTGTTTAAGACGAAAACTTTAAATATTGAATAATGTTTTTTGTATTTTATGTTTCATTAAACGAAGATGAACTCATTTAGATTTTTTTTAGAATATATTTAGTGACAATTTGATCAGTGCAGTGCGCATAGGAGGTGCTAAATTGTGCCTTACTAAAGCTTTGAGTTAGGTTAAAAAAATAAATGAATTAAATTGATTCCAGGTTAAGTTAAGAAGAGAAACGTTGAACACATCACTCATTATTCAATGGCGGTTTCTTTTCCACAAAAAATGTTAAATGTTACGATTAAACTTTAACTAATTTCGTCACAGCAAATCAATTCCGAAAATTCGAAAGAAAGTTTTGAAAACAATTTAAATTTTAAAAATTTTAAAAATTTTTAAAATTGCATTTCCCAATTTTTGTAGCCTGTCGAGCTTGGAAAATGTAATAATATGTATTTATACTCAACAATCGATTAAAGTTCAACCATTCCAATTCGAATATTCGTTTGTGCTTCAAAAAGGGATTCTCTTTTACTAAAAAACTTCCGATTTTAATTACTTAGTGACCGAGTTGCTGTTTGCCAGCGATAACTGACTGACCGAAAAATGGAAATCCAAAAATAAATACCTTTTTTTATTAATTTTTCAAAATTATTTTCTACAAAACGCAAACAATGTGGTTTGCTCCCGCGTACTTCTCGTACGATCGCCTACTTTTTCGCCTCATTTCAACAGCCTAGCCCGCCATGCGTATTGCAGTGATACATTTTAAGTGCAACAAACAAACAAAAAAAAGAAATAATCGCCTAAAATATATTAGTTTATAAAACGTATAAGCTTATGCATTTTTAAAAGAAGAAGAAACAAACGAACTTGTTATTTATGTTGTAATAACATAAAACTATTTATCTTTCATTTATGTACGTAAAAATTGAACTTAAATGAAAAAAAAAAACATTTGAGTGCTTCATTTTTTTCACGCGCGCGTATGATACATACTCGTAATACATACATACATACATATATTTGTAGTAATTTGTGTTTTGCTTTAACAAAACATATTTGTGAATTTTTAACATGGTTTATTTTTTTAATTTTAATTTTATTCACTTTGAAGATATGTTGTATTTAAAAACGATGCCAAATGTAAAAGCTGGTGCCTTTTTTCGAAGAGCAAAAGTTTGCACTAGAAGCGCAAACGTTCATCTCACAAAAAAAAATGTATTTCTTTTCTAAAAATGTTTAACTTTTTATTATTTATAAATTTATATTCTTCTTAACTAATTTTGAAACTTAGTTTATTTTGTAAACTTTCATTTTAACGTATTTTTATGCATTCTTTGGAATTCTCAAAATATGCCAATTAAGTGTTTTGTTTTTTGTCCTTATTTAATTGAAAAAATATATACATATTTGTACATTAAAATGCATAAAGATTTGTTTATTGAAACTCTGCTTGGCAAGCAAAAAGGTAAAGCGTCTAGTCTATGTATCTAAAAATTTAATTTTTGTTTCTGTATTACTAATGATTTTTTTTTAGTACTAAATCAAGTAAGGATATTTTATTTAAACAAATTGTTTTCTTTTGACTAAATTACTCTTACCCTTTTTAATAAAGCAAACAAAACGAAAGAAAATATAAACAGTTTTTCCATTTATCAAAATTAATGCCTACTAAAACATTGTAATCCAAGATGACATGAGAAGTGTTGAAGATGCCCAGCAGATTGAGAATAAAGTAATCGATTTTATCAATCGAAATAAATAAGATCAATTGGATGAAGCGTGTCCAGGAAATAAACTGAGTTCGCGTATTCCCTACCATCGGAAAAAGTCAAACTTAATAGAGAAAATTCCAGAAAGGAAGAAGTTAGCAATATATTTCGTAATTCATATATAGCGTCACCTGAAATGCAAAAAGACGTAACAACATCGTAGATGAAATGGAAAAAGTCGTTAAATATTTTTTAATTTTTTTTTCATAAAATGATGTCATATAAATCAAAAAGTAAATTTTGAATTTTTTATTAGTAATGACTTTTTGTATTTCAACGATGATGTTTGTTACGTCTTTTTGCGTTTCAGGTAACGATATACATATGTGTGTACATATTTAGTTTTAATTTTTTTACGAGTTTTTTTTTTTTTTACTTTTTATATTGATAAGGCTGATTATTTGCGGCTGAGGAAATATTCATATCTACAGGACTAACTAGTGGTTGAGGTGAGGTGAGGGAGGTTAGGTGACTTGAGTATAGTTAAGGTGAGGTGAGTTAAGGTAGAATAAAACGATGTTTCCACGACAAGTTATTCGTTCTCCCATACGTAATTCGCTTTCTCATTCGCAATTGGTGCCCGAACGAACCGAACAAATCGTTTTTGTTTTTTATCGGAAATTAATCAAAACAGCATAGACCACACACATCCCCGCCAGCACAAACATTGAAAATAAGCTAGCTTCGTTAAAATTATTGATTTAGCTATTTAGCCACTACATATCGAGCCCTAACCGCCAAAATAACGTAAGCGACATTTTTTTCAAAATTTTCTTTTTGATGCAGAAATATTCCTAGAGCATCTAGATGCATTTCTGAATCAAAAAGAAAATTTTGAAAAAAATGTCGCTTACGTTATTTTGGCGGTTAGGGCTCGATATTTTTTCTTCCGTTGAAATGCACAATAAACAACACATTAAACAATAAAGTGAATTACGAATGTATCGTGTAAACAGGATGATTCGCCGTTCGTAATTGGGGTACCGAACAACGTGATTCGGTTGTCGTGGAAACGCCGTTTAAGTTGAGTTAAGGTGAGTTGAGTTAAGGTGAGGTGAGATGCGGTGGGGTGGGGTAAGTTTAATGGAGGTGAGCTAGGGTAGTGGCTAAGACAGTTGAAAGTCTTTTGTAAGGCAATTCGAAAGATAGTAAGCAAGATAGTTTGAAAGATTTTGTTTATTCTATAACAAAAGTCTTACAAAAGCCAAATTTTATGGTGAAAAGTTTTTTTGGCAGTAAGCTCTTGTATATCACTTTGCTCGCGCTGCTCCAACAATCGCAATGACCGAGTGAGGAAAGCCACGACTCACAGTGGAGCAAAAGAGGTTGCTGTGGACAAATGAATTCTGATAGCCCAAATATGAACCGATTTGAAGTTTCTTTTTTTTTAAATAAAAGATAATTAAATTTCGTGTCGATCTATCCATGGCGATTTTTTAAAAAGGCTCTAGTGTTTTATTTATTTATGCTGAAAAATGAAAGAAAAAAATTTTACGTTTGAATGCTTCCACTTTTTTGGAAAGTACTTGAAATTAATTTCAAATGTCTGCAATTCTCTAAAAAAATAGAGGATACATTTAATTTAAAAATGTATTTCATCCGTTATCTATACTAATATATATTTTAAGAGCCGTTTTTTCGCTTTTTTCTAATCGAAAAACTGGAGAACAGCTGTACCTATATTATTGAAATTTTGGACATCGACTCTAGACCCTCAAAGGATGATGATAGAAGAAAAATAAATTCGATATATCAAGGGGGCGTGGCACCTCCCATACAAACTAAAGTTTTCAGACAACATATCTCTGGAAGTATTCATCGTCGAGTGCTGCAATTTAGTACAGATATATAATATCACGCCAAAGTCATGGAAAAAATGGGGATTGTTTAAAAAGGGGGCATGGCACCTCCCATACAAACTGAATTTCTCACACCACATACATATTCTAATGTTTGATTACAAAAAAACGGCTTTCAAAATATACTATATCAGTATAGATGGCAAATTAAACATATTTTTTAATTAAATGTTTCCTATGGAAAAATGTTTATGAATAGTTTTTTAAATAATTGCAGGCAATTGAAATTAATTTAAAGTATTTTCCAAAAAATTGGAAGCATTTAAAGTAAAATTTTTTTATTTCACTTTTCAACATAAACAAATAAAAAACTAGAGCTTTTTAAAAAAATCGCCACGGATAGATCGACGCGAAATTTAATTATCTCTTATTTAGTTGATATTTTTTTGAGCTCAAGGCCGGGATGAAATAAAACAATCTGTTTTTGTTGTTTTTAAATCGTCTATATTTCGACTTCAGTCTGAAGTCATCATCAGGTTTAAAAAAAAATAAACTTGAAACCGGTTCATACTTGGGCTCTCAAAATTGATTCGTCCACAGCAACCTTTTTTGCCCCACTGTGCGACGTGCCGTTGAAGGGATAAGGGGTCGTGTGCTCGGGCAGAGGAAATTTTTTTATATTTTTCCCCCAGTTTTTAAATTTAATTAATCTTTTAATTCTTGGAAATATTATTTTCTGATTTTTCTCTCTTTTGTTTATGTTTTAAATGTTATTGTTTTAAAAGGAAAACTATTTTTTAATTTAATTAAATTTTTGGAAACATATTTTTTCTTTTTTTATGAATTTTTAGTTATTCACCTTAGGCAGCTGGATTCTACAACGACAAAAGCTTTACCTCTAACCACTCCGTCCCTACGGTCCAACCCATCATGTTTTCTAGCTCTTACCGATAATTGTAACCGCATAAGCTATTCTGGCCCAGTCCAGTAAACAGCTTCACTTCGGTTAGGTACAACACATGTAGTCATCAATGAACATGCTCAGGCCTTAGGTCACAGGGAGTCAACCCCAGGTCTTTTACCCCCGTGTTGCTCAAGCCTTACCATCCGCCTGCACGGCCTCCAACGCGCGGCTGCGAACCAGCATCCAAAGAGCCCCTCACATAAGCAACAACTCATCTAACTCCGGCGGGAAGAGCATATCTCACCAATGTTCTCAATTTGTCGTTGGCCACCCTCATAATTCTAGATATGTGGTAATCAGGGAGAGTGGCTCTATTACTAAGCCGGGGAGTCTTATGACCCGATAGCTCTTCTTTTCCTAGTAGTGACCGTTTAGGCCTTGCTGCTCCCGTACTTCACGTGACACCTGACCCTAGCGAAGCCCCTGTGAGAGAACGGTCCTAGTAGCATTGGACTTTTCAAAGTCATTTTACACCGCAGGGACTCAAACGGTGGTCAACGAACTATTTAAGTGATCGGCAGTCTTCAGTAACCTTTCGTGACGAAACTGCTAAGCCAAGGGGTCACCAGGGTGCTGTTCTATCCCCGCTATTGTTTAAATTCTACATCTTAAAACTTTCTCAGCCATCGCAGGGAGTTTACCTCAATTGTCAATAAAGTACATAGCCACAATAAGGGCCTCAGCAAGCAGTTTTTGTAGGGTGCTACAGACGCTAGGATGCGCACAGGTCCTTGATTGAAGAGAAGCTTCCACCAAATCATGCCAGAAGGACTCTTTTCGAACACAAAGACGTGGACCAGACCTACATCAAATAACCAACGGAACCCAACGGCGTATAGATATACATACACTACATCTCAAAGCTTCCTCAACCAGCAGAGGGAGTCGCAATTGTCTCTTATGCTGACGACTGCTCGATAATGGCGTCTGGGAATGGAATTCATAACTTGTGCTCGAAAGTAAACGGTTACCTCTCCGACCTCTCTCGCTTCTTCACTGTAAGGAGCCTAACCCTATCCCTAAAAACTCCTCGGCAACCCTTTTTACCACCTGGACGAAGGAGGACAGACTACAGCTGGGAATTCTCGTCGATGTCGTCCAAGTTCCGACGGTGAATGAATTGTCAATAAAGTACAGAGACGCAACAAGGTCCTAAAGTCGCGTGGCGACGTGGCCACCCGAACAGACACTTGCTTACGCAGGAGCCCCTCACCAAGACACGTCAGAAGGCGTCTATACGAACTAAAGGACGATGTCCAGAGGTTCGTAAAGCAACCTCTGCACCAGACAGCATGCCGAAAGGCCATAAGCGCCATTCACAGGGAATCAGTATCAACCTACACTGGCTCTCGACCTGCGAATGCCGTTTTGGGAACACAACCACCTGACGTGGACGAGACAGAGCTTTGTCTGCCTCGGGAGTCTCGAACCACAATGACCCAACTTCACTCTGGCTACTGCAGCTGGTTAAACTCGTACCTGAGCAGATTAGATGTAAATGTACCCAATGAGTGTCCGGAAGGCGGAGAGACACCCCGCGATTCGATTTGCTTCTTTTCGCATGCCCAATAAAACCCCACTCAGCTAACGCCTCGGTCCCTATGGACAAACCGCATAGTGACAAGTCTATTTTGGCGGGGATGAGTAGCCGCTACAACAACAACGGCAACGGCGTATAGACAAGCCATCAACTGCATTCATAGAGAGTCCGTCACCACCTTGAATGCCGTGATAGGAGCCCAATCCCCACCCACCGGACACAGTGAGCTTCAGCTGTCTTGAGGGAACCACGTTAGTCCGACTCAGTTAAGGTATGCTGCATTTGTCTGAACTCGTATCTCGTGCATAATGCGTGTTCGGAATGTGGAGATTCGCCACGACTCCAAACCCCTTTTCATATGCCCACTCAAGCCTAATCAGCTAACACCAATCTTTTTCCGGTCCCACTCCGTTCGACACACACCATTTTTCCTGAGCCTACCATTACTTGAGCTTGACCACAACGGTTGATGGACAAACCCATGAAACCGGTTTTTTTCCAAACCAAACTTAACAGGGGATAACGGAAATTCGTCTTAAAATAAATCATCTTACCACCCAGTTGGAAAAATCAACCAACCCCAACATAAAATTGTTGCCTGGTGCTGTCGCCTGGAATGTATTTATGGTATCGACGACAACCAATTAAGGGCCCGTTTTGCAGTTCAAAATAGCTAAATTATTTAAGGGATTCCCTTAAACTCGCAAAGTCTTAAACCGTGTAAAACGAAGAGCTCGTAAATAGAGCTCCATAGGAATTTTGACAGTTCTTTTACGAGGCTCGTAAATTTAGGAGCTTTACGAGGTTTGAGACGCTTTTACGAATTTAAGGGAAGACCCCTAATGATTGCAACGCTTCGATGTTCGGTAAAAAAAAAGGTTTTTTAAAATTAGAAATTTTGTATAAACCTTTCATAAAAACGTATTTTTTCGCAAACATCTTACAAAGTAGATTTCTACTATATTTTGTTATAAATAAAAACTTCCATCACCAGCCAAGGCGTATCCATATAAGATGGTGTTCATGTCAAAAACATGTGTTTCTTGTACATTTGTGGTAATTCATGCTGTCATTGTGCGTATAGTTTGTTATTGTAATTTTTGTTTTTGCCCTACCGATACCACTTTGTACGAATTTGCTTTGTCAGCAGCATTACATAAAATACAACTCTGTATCATTTTGTCGTTATCTTTACTTTCCTTCCCTGTGCTGTCAAGAAATCACGAACAAACGTCAAAAACATTTTAAACAAAGTTTCACCTCTTGCTGCATGAATCAAAGAAAAATTAGGCCAGAAACGTAAATTACTTAAAAAATCACATAAAAATTTACCGAAAGAAGGCCGCTGAAGTGTGTTCTTTGTCTGTATCGTAGAAAAGTAACCACTAACCAAAAACCATTTGCATCATAGAGGTACTGCGTGCAACCGTCCCTCCGGCCGTAGACCTAGCAACACAGTGCAGTAAGCAGGTTGGTAGCAGGAACAGCCGATCGAGGCACGGTGTGGTGCATTGCATTTGTGTTACCGACAACAAGTTCCCTTGGAGTTGTCGCAACGGCGCCGTTTAGGATGGATGCCAAAAATGACGATTCCGCTGGCAGCGACTCGCTGGACAAGTCTTTGCAAAAGAAATGTGTAGTCGATGACGTTGGTCAGGGTGAGGGTTCAACGGCAAATGCAGCGCTGGCGCAAGGCATTAGTGACAGAAATGATAAACAAAAATCGGATACTGACGCTACTGAAAATCACCCTCCTGCAATTTCCAATAATTCACAAAACAAGACTGAGAAGAGTGCTGGTGATGGCGTATGCGGTAGTGTCTTGGAAAATAGTTGCCGAGTGGAAGGTAAATATGAAAGCAGTAGCATTCACAACGCAGGGATTGCAAACGATTCAGAAACAGCGCTTGTAGTTGATGATGCGCACGAAGCGGCTAATGTCGCCAATGTTAATAGCAATGCGGCAGAAGGTAAAACGTACACTCTTAACAGTGATGACGCCGCCATTTCCAATAATATAGAAAATGATGCAGCAGAGGCGCCTAGCGAAAGTAACTCCAATAGTAGCAACAACAGCACCAATAGCAACAGTAATTGTAGCAGCAACAATAGTTATGCCTTCGAAACAAAAGTTAAGCAGATCTCCAAGAACCTCAAAGAGACAACTCTGGCTGAGTGCGCGAATAAGAAAGCCTCAGCAGACGATACGAACTCCACTTCGTCCGCATCTTCAGCCTCATCGGCCTCGTCTACACCGGAGTGTGAACAGGCGACAGGCGATGCCGCGACGGCGGCTTTATACTCGTTGGGTCCTAGCACTAGCGCCGCCGCGGCGGCAGCAGCAGCAGCCGTAGCTGGCGGTGCCAGTGGCCAAGATGAGCATGATCATCGCTCAAAAAAAGTACGGTTTCATCCAGATGTTAAGGAAAACGACGGTGGTAATAGGGTTATTCCAAAAAAGAAGAAGAAACTGAAAACAGCTCAGGCTGGAGGTAGCCCGGGCAGCGGCGCTGGTGGCGCCGGCGATGATGCGTCAGGTAGTAGTCAACGAGGTACATCGGCTGAAGATGACATGGAGTTTGACGAAGAGGAAGATGTGGAAGAGGAAGGTACTTTCAGCATAGCTAAAACGATAGAAGACGCGCAAGATTATTTGAAGGAGCATCCGCTCACATTTGCCGGTTCCTTTGATAAAAGTAATGTCACCACACAAAGCGGTCTGCTAGAAGAAGAAGACTTACCACAGCTAGCCGAAGCATCAGAAGACGATGACGAAGACTTCTGTGGTCAAGAGCTTCCAGAGAATGGAGTGGCATGCATTCTAGGCAAACAAAATAAATGCGGAAAGGTAGAGATATTGTTTCCAATTATGAATTTTGATACCCAATATGCAATTTTTATATTTACGAAATTAATGAATAAACTTATTTTCATAAGGTTGAGTTCCTGCTGCGTTATGTAGATAGGCCTGGCTTATTTTGGGAAACAGAAGAATTAATCGGTCAGCGATGTCCCAATTTACTTAATCAGTATGAGCAATGTCGTGAAAAACGTCAGGCGCGTTTAGTGAGTTGTATACAAGTAATTATTACGAAGCCTTTGTGTGTTTAAAACAATTATTTTTCCCCAACTAGATGAACTTTGTGGCGAAGCGTCAAAACCTACGGCAGCGATACACCGACTTCTAGAAACAAATGTGTTCACGTTGAGGTTGACTTGACTACTGGAACAACAACCATATTTCGCTTTATAGTGTTTGCGGTGCAGAAATGCTTCTCACGATAAAAATATATATATATATACAAAAATCATTACAATACAAAAAGTATGAAATTTAATGCAAAATTGCTGCTTTATTAGAATGGCAATATGTACAGTAAATTTCATGATGTTCTTCAATGACAACGAGGAACTATAAAAATTCAATAACTGCAAGAACTGCTACAGCAATCGTAGCATTATCCCTCCCCGATTTCCATTGAACAATTTATACGACAAATGCTTTTTTATAGTACCCATATAACCTTAGTTCACATATTCCGCTGCCGTGTGCATCATTTTCGATGAATTGACCGCACAACCACCAGAGACAGTGAATGAAAAAATTTAATAGCTGGACTTGTATATGTAAAACAGATTAACTTTTATCAATGTACTCATTTAATGGAAAATAACTATTAAATTGAAAATGGGGATTTAAAGATATGCAAAAATGCCAGCAAAAGCACAATGCAAAAAAAGAAATAAAATCGATGATAGTAATATAATTAATTATATATAATAAACTATAAGTAAAAGAAGCAAAATTTTTTTCATTAGCAGACATTAAAATATGAACCATGCATATGCATTTTAATGTTATTGATATTAAGTCTAATCTTATGACGGACACGTGTATAATTTGGGACTATCGCTGAATCAATCGTAGTCCGATTTTCGTAAAATCTACGAAAATGCGATCACTTAATCCGAATAGCACGAACGTATATATTTAAAGTATATGTATGTAGACTACGATGGAATCGTGAAAGTTACTTTAAAAATAATTGCTGTTGTCCTTTGTCATTTTATTTCCATTTTTGTGCCTAGTGTACATTCGGTATTAGCAATTATTTATTAGGAAATTGGTAGGGAATAACGATGATTTCTCTTATGAAAGGAAGTGAATGAAAAATTTTTAATTTTCCTTGCTTTGCTTTTGGCATTTTCGTTGTTTTCTATTGAAAGAACCAAAAACTTGAATTCAACTGAATTGAAAAGTGTAAAAGCAAATAGAAAACAAAAGAGAATGAGCAAGAATTACTTTCAAGTACTTGAATCATGTAAATCGGGTGTAACCTAACCTAACATTCATGCTCTTCCATGGATTTTTTGGGAAATTTGAGAGCAGCCAATAATTTGTAATAATCACTTTACCGAACAGACCTGTTGTATAACGGCAAATGGACCCTCAAAGTAAAAAAACTACGCCAGTGTCGGATCAAAATGGAAGATAAACCCAGGGTTGCAATTTTTAGTTAAGTGTTGGTAAAATAACGAAAGCAAGCACGATGCAGAAAATGAAGGCGGCGCCATTCGCGGACCGCTAATTTTATCAACAGATGATTCGTAGCTTTTTTCCTATAAAAAAAAAAATAATTGTAACAGAAAATTTAAGGAATTAATCTAAGTTTGAACTGGCGTTGAAAAACTGGACCTTGCTGAAGTTTAAAATTTTAATGAAAATTTTTAAAATTTGCTTAATTTTTGTGAACTCTAAGTGCTTTCTGTTATAGTTCTAACTATGGCTGCGTTTCTTAAAGAAACTTTCTTTATACATTGCAGGCAATCCCATCTCATAGGCAGAATAAACAGCATGCGTTTGAAATATAATAATAATAATAATAGATTGGCGCTTACACATATGTTAGTGTTTGGCCGAGCTTCTCCTCCGATATAATCTAGAACGTTCTAAAGAGTAAGTAAACACACGTTCAGAATGGATAAAGAAATGCTGCATATATTTCAAATGCAAGTTATTATAAAAAGGCGGAAACGATATCATTTTGAATTTTGCTGCTATTTTATTGCCCGTGGGTGTATGAATGTATGCCTGTGGGACATTCTGTGTTAAGCCGCGCTTAAACGGGCCGATTTCGAGTCGACAAGAAAATGGACTAAACTAACTATTTGCACGAGTACACAGAAGACCAATCTAGAAAACATTGCGGGGCATTTGTCCTGCGTCGTTCTTTCATTGTTTTATTCCGTTTTTTGCTTTTAATTTTTTTCCGTGTAGGGCACTAAACACCCAACGTTTCCCAACACTAACAAATTTTCAGCATGCAACCCTGCAATTTGTAGCGTTGCCTTCCAAAACGTTTTTGCGCTTCATTTTCCACGCCGAAATCGTTTTTCTTCTAAACAGTGTTTTTTGTGCAGTAATTTGCCAATAAAACTAATTTTAAGTGAATAAATCTACTGATTCAGTGACAAGAGAATAGTGAGTATTGGCGTTGTTAATTTCCAAGTTTGTATTACGATTCTAACAAATTTTCTCATGTTTTTTGTGTCTTCGGTTCTGTTGCGTTGCGTTGCTGTACATTTTTCTTGCCATTACAATTTTTCGACTGAACCACTACTCGCAATTATACTTATTTTAATTGCATGCAGAAAGAAAGGGGAACGGCGATTGGTGTAATTGCTTGTTTAATTTAATATAAAAGTACAAAAAGTTATATCCAGTCAAAATGAAATCAAAGAAATCTGATTCCGCAACTACCGATGCTGTTGCCGACTCATCAGAAGAGGAAGAGTACGCAGTGGAAAAAATTTGCGGCCGCCGCGTGCGCAAGGGAAAGGTTAGTAATTTTAGTCAGCATTTTTACGTTTATTTATTATGTACTGTTGTTAAATGCAATTAAACTAATTTATTAAACTATAGGTCGAATATTATCTCAAATGGAAAGGCTATCCTGAGGAAGAAAATACCTGGGAACCCGTGGAGAATTTAGATTGCCAAGATTTGATACAGGCATATGAAGCAGATCGTGAGAAAAATGAGGTAAGTTGTAATTGTGTATAATGTTAGCATAGCGTAGCTTGTAAACGAGTCTGCCAGCTTATCTTCATAATAGGAGCAGATTTTGGCGGGAAATCGGTTGGTTTGCCGCTTAATTTTGAGCAATATGGTAGGTAGTAAATTTAAAGGTTGACCCTAAAATTATAAAAATGGTGATAGTAGGCCCGCTCATAAGTTGAATATTAAATTTGTACTGCTTCATTAATTTTACATATTGAAATTACCTGGTCCGGAATGTGTTTCGAGTGTTAGCTTAGCTTTAAATAGCTATAGATTCGCCTTGGTCTAACTGAAGTCGTTGCACGTTACATAGGTATATTTTTTCATACATACAGTGCTGGACATATCTATAGCACCCCTATTTAAAAGTAAAACTGTTTGCCACTTATGTTTAATTATTTATTTTTAAGAACTTTCAATTACAGTTCATTCTCTAACAAAACTGTTATAAACACAAATGTAAAACTTTTTAAAAGACTACGAAAAAATGCAACAAATATTCACCTAAATTGCAGACTTTTTACTCAGAAGTGTTAAAATATTTTTGAGTACATTTTAGTCTGATAATGTGCAACTTTCAAGTGGATAAAAATTACCATTGATTTTTTAGCTTTTTTTTTGTCGCATATGCTTCCATATAACGAATAAACACAATTTAGTTTTATATGGAAGAAACCCGAAGCACCTCCGGCGAAAAAAATCAACGGTGGTTTTTAGCCCCTTGAAATATGCACATTATTAGACTTACGGCTCGTATTCTGTATCAGTGACACAGTGTTTTTTACGGGAAAATATATGAAAAAGTTTAAATTTGTTAGTAAAAAATGTTTGTCACCGACACAAAATTGGGATATAAAATTTAATGGCCCATAAAACAGTGTACTCAAAAAAATTCTAACACTTCTGAGAAAAAAGTTTGAAATTTTGGGTGAAAATTTGTTGCATTTTTTCTAGTTTTCTACAAAGTTTTAAACTTGGACTTTTATGGGTCTTGTTAGAGAATGAACTGTATTTTAATTGAAAATTCCTAAAAATAAATAAATAAACATGAGTGGCAAACAATATCACTTCGAAATGGGCGTGCTATTGTATTGGCCATACGTATGTATGCGAAGTGAATTGCAGACCTGCCTGTTAATTCCAAATTTCAACAAACCTTACTAAGATTTTTAGAAAAATTCTAAGAATGCAGTTTTATAGCCCATTAAATTCTAGCTTAAGAAAAAAACAAGCTTCAAGGGGCTAATAATTCGCGTTTCTTTTTGATAATAATTCTTTTTGCTGACAGTGTCACGCATATTCTTCCATAGAAAGTATGTATGTTCGAATCTTTTTGTGAGGAAGAAAATTATTACACCATTAATTATCAAAATCAACGCGAATACTTAGCCACGTAAAACTTGAACTTTCTTAAGCTATCATTTAATGGGCTATAAAACTGTGCCTTGAACTTTTCCAAAAATCCTTAATAAAAAGTTTTGTTGTTGTTGTTGTAGCAGCATACAAGTTCCCCAAAGAGGTTTTGGGGAGTGCTGCTGGAATGACAGTGCTTGGCCAAATATAAATCCGGGTCGTTCCGCTTACGTAGACCCGACTGTCGTGGGAACGAATAAAAAGTTTGTTGTACAAGTTTGAATTTTTATAGTTTTTGTTAGATAACGAAATTATGAACATTAAACAGACATAAGAACAAAATCCCCAACTGTTAAAAATGTCGTGTCCCTATTATTTTTTCGCATGACTGTCTATATACATATAACAATCCAACAAACATTCTCCCAATCTCATCACATATGTTCAATAACTCCATTTACCATAACGTTTTCAGCCTGCCACATCCAGTAAACCACCTGAGAAAAAAGATACGTCCAGTAAAAAGGAAGCTAGCAGCAGTGGACGTACTAGTGCTGCTGGTAATAAACGCAAGTCTGAAGAGAAAACTTCAGGTAGGCAAAATTACTCGTTAAAATTATGTATGTACTGAAATAATTTCTCATTTTTCCAATTTTCTTGTCTTTATTGTCAAGCAGGTAGCAAGAAAAAACGACGTGACTCATTAAAATCAGAAACTGACAATGATTCAGTATCCGACATTTCCTCGCGTACCTCTGAGCGCACTGGTTTTGATAGAGGCTTAGAGGCCGAGAAAATACTTGGCGCCTCTGATTCGAGCGGTGGCTTGACTTTCCTCATACAATTCAAGGGTGTTGACCAGGCTGAAATGGTGCCAGCAGCGATTGCAAATGTTAAGATTCCACAAATGGTTATTAAGTTCTACGAAGAACGTCTCTCCTGGTATTCTGATAATGAAGAATAAGTTTAAATTAATTACATAGTTGATGATTAAATATCTATATCAAAATATAAACAAACAAGTAGACACATGCATACAACATGCCTAAAACAACACGACTTTTCACATTTCCTTAATATTATCTCGGGCAATCAGAGGTGAACTGTTAATATATAAATTGAATATGAATAAGTTCATTTTATATTATATTTGGAGACTATCGTAATAAAAACACACAATTTTACTCAATTTTAAACATCCAATGAACAAAGGAAAAAAGTTTCTCATATAGTCTTATAGTTAATATTTGCTTAACTATAAACTGTTTTGATTTTAACAAATATCACTATTTCACCACGTGTTTTTTAGTATGCACTGTACCGGAAAAGTCAAGTTGGTATCAATTTGTACATATTTTCGAAATATGTTCCGAAATTGAGAGAATCGTACACACCTTTTAACACTTTATTGCTCCATCCATGTTAGGACGATCGATTTGTTAGAACTAAACAAAAATCAAGCAATGTACTGATGTGGGAAATATGTTTAAATAAATTTAAAAAAATAAATAAAAATTGTTGCGTTATTTGTATGAAAAGGCTTTTAAAGGATTCACATTTCGGACAGGTAGGAAAATTTGTCGATAGGGAAATATGAATATACATACATACATATATCTATAGTCACAAACCTTAACTGACTTTTTCATATTTACATTAGATATGCCTGCAGGGTTGTTTAAGCCGTAAGGAATTTCCGCAGTGTTATGAAAAGACATCTGGACTAATTTTTTGTAAGCAAATAGAATAGAAGTCGCGAACACCCTAGCGCTGATGAGAACAGCACAGGCGTGTAGCTAAAAGATATGAAAAATATTACGAATATTTGTACATGGGCGGTTTAGCAACCACGTTAGGTACCTAAAAATACAAAATACATACATAATCGATACAAAACAAACAAAATGAGCAATTATACGCACTGATCTTTGTGTTGCTCTTGAATGCTTCATTTACATCCCCCATTTCCTTGTTACCTACCTCAGCAGTGACTAAGAATAAGGAAAAATTCTGCTTGTGTTTACTTTCCATGAAAATTGCATTAGCCTGCCATACGTTAAACGGATGTTTCACTAGTAACAAATGATTTCAAGTGGCGCCACGGTTGTCTTTTGAAATTTTGTAAAGTATGTTCTGTAATACATTCCCTGAAGAAAATATATACAGTACACGTAAGTCACTGAGTTGTGGTTATAGCAGCAGTGTTCAACCGACAGGAGGTCTTGTTGTGTGTACTCTTCATCCTCTGACTCTTGTGGGCTTCAGGATAAGTGTAGTCTATCCTGTTTTCGGTGTCTGGGTCGTCGGGTTGAAGGTGTATGCGAAAAGATGTTGGGTGTTATGAGGATCCTGCCCGCATGCTGGTTTGTGGGGTTGGCGGATCGTTCCGAACCAGAGCGTTGAAGTGGGTTTCACGGTAACATCACACGTTGAATTGCTCAGATAGCAGCCAACATCTGGCTTTCTTTCGTGGGGATGATGCTTGGACGACATGAGGTGGCCCTAGGTGCGGCCAGCTATCGACTTGAGCACTTCGTTCCTGGCTCGTAATTTGCTGCAGGTGGCTGAGGTGTGCGCAGAGAAGGAGAACAGGCTTTCAAACGCAACTCCAAGGATTTTCGGGTGGTTGGTTGTAGGTATTTTTACGCCCTCGACGTATACGCCCAGTTCGAGCCTGATCTCCTTGATCAATGTGGTGAAGAGTTGACGTTGGTTCAGACCCTCGGTTATCTGTGTGATGATGGCGTTCAAATCTGTGGTGGATTTTGTTGTTGTTGTTGTAGCGGCTACAACAACGCCGCTCAGATCAGTTAGTCCCTCAATCGTTGTCGTCATGCTCTACTAGCGGTAGCCCCAGGAAGCGTGCAGCCTCGACGGAGTCTGTCCATAGGGGCAGGGGCGTTAGTGAGGTGGGAATCAGAGGGCATACGAATAGATGCTGTACGTTATCGGTCGACTCTCCGCATGCCGGGCATTCGTTAAGAACATCCTCGTTTAATATGCTCAGGTATGAGTTCAACCTGCTGCAGTGACCAGAGCGCAGTTGGGCTATTGTGGTCCGAGTCGCCTGAGGCAGACGAAGTTCTGTCTCGTCCACGTCTGGTGGTTGTGTGCCCAGAACGGCATTCACAGGTAGTGCATTTTTTGTAATACATGCTGGTGTTCGGCTAGTTTCCGGTGCTTCGCCTCTGAGATAGGAACGAGATGGGTCTATACGAGTCTTCTGCGTTCGCCTTTTTGCTTGGCTTAAGAAGGAGAACGACCCTAGCCATTTTCCACATCTCGGGCATGATTAGGGTGGACAGTGACGCCTTAGATGCCTTGGCGTTGTTGACAGCGGCCTGTGCCCTTTCCGTTGTTAAGCACGTGTCTGTCTCATGAGGGCGGAGTTTGTGTGCTTTACGTAGCTGATTGCGACGGGCTTTATCCCTTCCGTCGTGCTATGAATTACCTGTTGAAGAAGCCCAAGCGATCCACAGCTCTTACTCGTCTGGACCGCTCCTCTCTCAGATTAGTAGTCGGTGTAATCACCGGACACTGCCATATGGGCACACACGGTAAAAGGTTGGGGTACTCCACCAACGATTTTTGTCGCAGCTGCAGGGACGAGGAGGAGGAGGAGGAGGAGGAGGAGATCATCGAACACTGTCTCTGCCATTGTGCAGCCCTGGCCAGCACGCGCAACCAACTCTTCAACAAATACTTTCTGGATTGTTTAGCCGACTTGAACTCGGCGAGCGTCCTCGACTTTTTGTGCAATATAAAATGCACTCGGTAGTTCAATTACTAAGGAAGGGTATGAAACAAATGGCTTTGGCCAGTGGTATCACAAAGGGGCTTTCCAGCCTACGTGTACTCCGTGCTCTGCGCGGGGCAGCCACTTTGACCTAACCTAACCTAACCTATACCTACCATGCCTTCCCCGCTAAAGCTCCGCGAAAACGCAGAAAAAAATGAGTGGGAACTCGGGTACAAAGCATTGCCGGGAAACTCTGTACCCCTGCCCAAATGGCAACTCTCCCTCCGTTCTTGTAAATATTTATCTGTACTTTTTCCGATACAACCTAAACTCCATTTCAATTCCCTGGTAGTAAAGCAACCCAGACCAATTATCCCGACCGTTTCTAACGAGGAGGTACTAGAAGTATGCAAGCAACTGGAACCAGCTATAGCTCCAGGACCTGTTTGCATTCCTCTGGTGGCATTGAATAACACGATTATTCACTTTACCGACATCACACAAGACGGACAATTTCCTACTATATGGACTAGCAAGACCGAAGCTGTTCTTGTTACACACAGAAAAATTCGCGAATATGTGAGCTTTAATGATAAAGGAATCATCAGATATTTGGTTATCATATTACGTTTGCGAATAGGCAACAAAAAGCATGCGGGGTTTTTAAAAGAATGGTGCTTAACGCACGTGGTCTCAAGCAAAATGGGAGACGATTTTTAGCCCGTGTCCTCAAGTAGGTGTCACTTCATGATGCGCAAGTTTTGGGCAAATGCACTCGACTCGACGTTCTACAGACTTGCACTCGAAGACGCAGCCCTGGTTGTCGCAGGCCTTCATCCAATAGACCTCTTAGCTAAGGAAACCAACTTCGAAGCACCGAATAAATTACCACTTACATTGAAAAAGGAAATTACAAGGCATGAAACTCTATCGAACTGACGAAGGCGGTGGAACGCAATTCGCAATGGACGTTGGACCCTCTATTTAACTTCAAATGTCGAATTATTCAAGTTTTTAGCAATTTCAAAGCAGAGAAACCTGGAAATATTGTCGCAAATACGCTTTAATCTGGAACTGGAATGCAGTTTCCCATGTTGCTGCAATAATTATGAACACACTTAAAAGAGCTGAATAAGACAGAAGAATACTCTTGGTAAGTTGAACCAGTATCGTGACCCATACGGTCAATGGGGTGGTAGTATTAAATAACTAACAAACTCAATACGTACTTACGTGTGAGCTTCGTGCTCACTGAGGAAATAGTTAACGGTAGTATCAGGTGAGAATCGGTACCGGACGGTAGGAGGTTTACTGGGCTAAAGTCTCACAGGTGCGGGGTATACATACATGTTTAAGTGTAGGATTTTTGAGGTTAAGCCAAAAAAATGCATACCCTTGGAAAAATGTTTATAAATTTATGTTAGCCGAATTGAATGCGTTGCTTAAAAGTTTTGTTGGTGTTCAATTGCATTTGCGTTGGAAGGCTCGGAATGGCTGAATGGTTGGCGTAAACAATCGATCGATGGCAATTGAACGAAATTACCGGTCGATGAGCGGCACCCCTGTACTTGCAAATATATATACGTATGTACTTGCATCCGTCTATACATACATACATATGTACCTATGCATGGATGTGTGTACGCATGTATGTGACATGCCCACCCGTAAGGCGTGCGTAGATACATATGTAAATATATATTTATGCTGTACGCGAGCAGCGGCACGCAGCCGGTTGTGATCAATAAATCACCTGCTAGAAGAAAAAAAACTAAAAAAAAATTAAGTATGGTGAATATCATGGGTTAGTTGCTGATTGCCGCCAGCTGTCGGCTGCTGGCGAACGCACCCAGAAAATGTCACACCAGTTTGCGTCTGTCGTTTCACTTATATTTTAAGTAAATCAGTTTGAAATTTTAGTAAAAAATTTTTTTTTGTACTTTCAGAAACAGGCTCTTCTTGAATATTCACACTTTTGTATGCATGTACTTACGTATGTATGTATGCATGTATGTATGTATGTATAAAGGGTGCCCTAGACCAGCCGTCCACCACTTATAAACTGACCGGAAGCCCATCATTTTAAATGTCATAAGCACATTTTACCACAGATTTGGATTCTGCCCATACAAAAACGTTACTTTCTTTTAAGTTTTTTCTCGGAAGTGCCTTTTCCAACCTCTAAATGACCTTAGACCAAAATATAGAGCATTCCGGACTTGGTAGTTCATAATTTTTCTGTTTCCATTAAAACTTTTTTTATTCCATTTCAGAAGGAATGGTCTAGGACACCCTTTATACATAAGTATGTACGTGTGAATTATTAACTATGTATGTATGTGTGTATGTTTATTTGAAATGTGCAAATAATTATAATCTTAGGGCGTAGGTTTATCCTGTCAAGTTTTGGCAAAAATTAGTAGATTTATTTAGTTCCACTTTCACGAGCAATTCTTCCTATATTATATTTATTTAAGAGCTTTCAACACATGTATAAAGGGTGGTCCAAAGGAATGTTTAGACAAATTAAATTAGTATTCGCTCACTGCTTTAAGTCCCACTGCCTGAATTTCAGTTAAACAGGGTCATTTTAATACCCCCACCAGCATTGAGCATTGCGTTTTTGTGAGTATAAGGAGGATACTTTGGACTTTGCAGCATCATATGTTCGGCCTGCAATACTTTGGAAGATTTTTACAAAGCCTTCTCATTGCTTCCCGAGCTGCTTTATGCCACCCTGTGCAGAACTACTTTGGGTTCGTTTTCTTCTATTTACACATCAGCTAAGATCAGTTCTGGTCAAATAACGCTTTTGTTCTCTGCCAAGCATGTATGCATAAAATGTACAGAAAGCTTTTAAAAGATTGAAGCAACCAATATTCTTTCGACAGAGGGAGAAGCTAATGTATTTTGGTGCGAGTTTCTACCATTATTTCCCCATTGGAAAAAAAAACGGTTTGAAGAGATCTTATGTCTTCAGCTTCATCGATAGTTACGAGACCCGGCTACAGAAAGTGCCCATTAACCTGTCCAACCTTTTGCTAACCTTTCGGAAATTAGGGTTGTCAAAGATTTCCATTCTTGCCATCTCTCTCAGACTGGTAAAGCAGCGTGACCTCTAAAGTGATTAAGTGGATTGGACTTTAGGCCTGGATATCGACATAGACAGGTGTCGATTAATTTTCTATAATTCTCATCAGGACAGCTGTGGTAGACAAAGGTCATTGGTATTCGCCATCCTTAGAGCATTCGCAATTATTGATCTGATCTTTCTACAATCAATGGCATAAGCCAGAGATGATCCAGTGATGCCAACGTGGCGCAGTACTTCCGTACAACTCCCGTTTTCATTAACTAAGGGTCCTATTGCTTTAAAGTCGCCTAGCTATCAAGGAAGACGGCAACGAATAACCTGAAAACTTTAGACTAACATATAGACAAAGCAAAGTCCCTTCCATAAATGCCGCAGATCTTTGAACGAAATGGGCGCCTAGACATCGAGATATTGGGGGTAATTGTAAAGCTGACAAACTGGCGGAGCTCTTCCTACGGGCCGTACATAACGGAGAGTTGCTGCTTTGTGAGCTTTAGCAGATCCCTTGCCACATTTAGACAAATGTACGCCCACTTTCTCTTTTTTTGGTGAATCCGTCTCACTTTGGACCGAAACATATGTATAACTTGGATAAGTAGGCTTTTCCCGTACTCCAGGATTTGCAGGATTTGCATGTTTTACAGGAACAGCTGTTTTCGCCTTTAATAAACCTCATTTCAACGTGGCGTACGGGAACGACCTTGGACTAAATCCTCCAAAACGTGCAAATCGTATACGTTCTGGAATGCTCTAAAGGAAATACTGGGACACTATCGAAAAACCGAGCGCAGACATTCCTCAACTAGCTTAGAGCGATCCGCTGGACTATCTGTCAGATGAAATATTTACCTGTCTTAGCGCCGTCGCGCAAATTTGCAGACTTTCTTAACGGTTACTTCTAGACTAAATTTGAGTTGCCACCTTTAACCACTCTCGTTCACTCATCTCCAGAGGTGATGTGAGGTAATTGATGTCAGTCTAGCCAGAGATCTTGGGATAGAGTCCAAGCTGCAACTACTCCGACTTCAAAATGTCAAAAAAGATATTTGTCGAAACTCAACTTTGACAACTTTTTTGTGAAAAAACTTATTTGCGATTTTGAATAACCTCAAATATGACAAAAACACTTTTTTTGCACTTTTAGGTTAAGATATCTCAAAATATAGCTCGAAAACTCTATGGGATGTCATATACCGTAAGCACATAATAAAATAATGTACATATGTATATATAATAGTCTTATACCGGATTTCCACCGGACAATAAATGGCGAAAATCTTGAGGTATTGTACAATGAGTTTGCGACATTCCTCGTCAAATTTGGCTTGGAAATAACTGGTATTGGCTAGCGCCTTTTGACATCTGACATTTTGAGTTGGAAAAGCATATAAGTGTTTAAATAAAATATCTAAAACTTGTATTTGGATCACCCTTTATTTGAAAACATGTGTGAAAATATGCATGTGTCCAAACATTTTTTTCTTTATAGCATTTTAAGTAGATATACATCGTTTGCATATTATGTATATTTACTTTATGTACGTACATAAATTTATATGTGTTCGTAGTACTTTTAAGTGATTTATATGTATTTTTGAATGAATACTCGCATTACTGAAAATTTTCGTTGACATACTCGCTCACCCCATTAATGAACCATATAGGTGAAAAGGATTTTCAGTTAGTCCCGAGGTCTTCAAACCAAAAGGTCGATATAGCTCTGCTGAGCAAAAATAATTTAGAAAAAAGTTCAAGAAATTTGTATCTTCAAAGTGCAAATTTGCGAAAAAGGTGTGTGTTAACTGAAATGAAAAAAAAAAATAAAATAAAATCGAGTAATAAATCCATTTAATGTCGACAATAAGCAAATTAAAAAAACTGTGCAATTTCAAAATATATACATGTATTTATACGTAAATGAAAATAATTTTTATTTAACTCAGCTGAAGCGCCAGTGGACTAATTAAAAAAAATTTGCAGAAGAATTTAATGATACTTGTTGAGAAGCGTGTTTCCTTTTTTAATATAAAACGATGGCATAATTTGCGTTCTATCAAATGCTTTTTTTTAATTTTTATTTTTTTAAATTCTCTTTTTTTATTTTTTAATCCTCTTCAAACAGCGCGCGTGTTTGTGTGGGTCTACGTACAGTCTTTTTATGCGCTTGTGTCACCTAAAATTAAATAATTTGATTTTACAAAAGTATTTTTTATAAATAAAACTCGCAAATAATTGGCAGCTTTCCAATAATATGTGCATATGTTTTTTTATGAAATTTCAACGTGCCTTAAGGAAGCATGAAGACCTTCGAATATACTTAATAATATAACATTTTATTGCACTATAATTCATAGTTTTAATGTGCAAAATTTAGTATAGAAATAGCTAAAAAGTTAAATTTTTTTAGCAGTTCTTGGATTGAAGGTCAATTGAAAATCACAAAAAGATAACGATGTTTCTTAAATTTTTTTGTTTTTGACATGGCACGCGTTTTCCCTTATCAAAATCGTGTTTCGAGTCGATGTCAAGGTCGTGGTTCATAATAAATCCTACTTACACCCGCCCTGATAATAATAAACAATTTAATTTTACTTCTTTACAGTTGAAAAATGGGTGAATTCCAGAGTTTGTTGTCCACCTTCGCTATTCTGGCAGTACTTTTGATATTTCTTTATCTTTTGTATGCCATGTTTTAAGCTGGAAAAAATGAATAAGAATTGCCCACCGTGATTACAAGTGCCTTACTTGTAATCATGTAGTATATAAGATGACATCTCCAGCTAAAAAATTGGTAAGTAAAATCTAGTAGATATATAAATTAACAATTCTAGTATATAAATGTACATATGTAAAAATCTGTGGCATTTTATTTCAACAATTTTGAATTAAAAAATAATCTATTTACCCTGAAAAAGTTTAAATTTTAATTAATACGGGTGACAAACGAACTCGCTTATCTGCATAAACAGCCTTTATTTGCATTAACTTATGCATTTTCTTCTTTCAAATGCGCATAAGCAGCCGAATATATGCACGAAATTTTCGGTAATTAACTTGGATCAGCGGAATTTTCGATGACAACACTGGTAAAAACGGCTAGCTGTTGTCTTTTGTACAAATAAGCAAATAAAGCAGACGGATTCGGAGTCCGCGGTGGCCGAGTGGTGATAGTTGCGTGTTACAAGTCTGTAGGTGCCAGGTTCGATCCTCGGTTTGGGGCGATTGCCAAAAGTTATTTTGTTATTATTTTTTATTTTATTTTTTTAATTAAATTTTTTTTTAATTTTATTTGATTTATATATTTAATTTTACCTTTTTCTATTTTCATTTGTTTTATCTTATATCATATTTTTTATTTTTCTATTAGTTAATTTAAATTTTTATATCCTTATTCATAAAAAATAAAATAGGTTTAAAGAGCTCTATAAAGTGACATTTTCATACAAAATTTCGATTTATAAAGCAGTTTAGGTTGTCTTTATTTTTTATGAATTTGGGTATTAGAGTCTAATTTTATTAAAAAAGTCAACAAAAACTAACTGAAAGCAACCTTAAAATATATAGAACTAATAAATGATTGAATTAAAAAGAAATAAATGAAAGTTCTACTGGCCGTGGTGCTCGAACCCAGACTGCTGTCTGTTAAGGCACAATTTTAATCAGATAAAATGCGCCGTTAATCCGGATCAAACCTGCTGTCTGTCTATGCTTAGTGGACATCTTAAACTACACCTATGGTTATTCGTTAAAATATTTTTTTGGGAACCCAATAAAATGGCCTTTCTCAAGATAAGTTGTTTTAATACAAGTAATTTTTAGCAAAAAAAACCGAAAAAAAGAAATATATATGTATATATATATATCATGATCGAATGATCGGATCGAAACTAGACCACCTTTGAGACATTACCTTTCCGATTCGGTTGACGTGGTCCAAAGTTATGCGGTAACATACTTAAAAAAAATATATATATATATTCCGACGAACTGATAACCTCCTCCTTTTTTGGAAGTCGGTTAAAAATTCCACAGATATATAAACATCCGAGTTGTGCCCGACTTTGCAGCCAACACGTTGAGGACTTTTCTACAATCTATCGCAATTTTTTTCGTGGTTTCACAGCATTCCAGTGACTTAATAGCTACTTGACTATCGGAGTATATGGTTACTGAAGGCAGATTAAGCGAAGATTCGACAAGACAAGATACGGCAGTGGTATGGCCACCTAAAACAAAGGTCTAGTGAAAGGCCCTTCGAATGTAACCCACTCTCTACTCTTAGATTTAGTTTAAAGCCATCCATGTAGATCCATGGCTTCAGATTTAACTTGGACGCCCCAGACCGAATCGTACGCCGAGTTCTTTCCTGAAGGGATACCAGTGGAGAACTTGTTTTCGAGCTCGAAAGGTCGTGGTGTGTAGTCTGGAGACGTAAGCGGAGAGTTGGTTGTGGAATGCTGGTGTGGTCGACTGGTGTCTTTCCTTTCTGACTGTGCATTATCGCTGGCCTGAAGCTTTCCGAAAAAGGTCTTGATGAGTTTAGAATTAGAATGAGCGTCTTATCCAGTGGTGTCCACCAAGCTGTGACGCCGTAAAATAATATGGGACCTACGATTGCTGCGTAAATGCAGTGCATTAAATGAGGTTTAACACCCAATTTCTTGCCTATAGCTATGTTTTCAGACGTAGAGAGCGGTAATGACCTTTCTGACCCTCTACTCACGTTGCGTTTCTAGGTCAGTTTTTGTCCAAAATGACGGCCAAGTATCTCACTTCATTTCAGAGTGACAGTACTACGCGGTTTAATGTTGGAAGTTGCAATAGGGGGTTTTCGGATTTGGGGAATTCCCTGTAAAGGTAACCACGACTGTTTAATCCAATCTACGCCATCTCACAAAATTTTGGCTGCGTGTGTTCATTTCCATATTCCTATATTTATTTCGGAGTTTTAATAAACATACGTACCTGCAAACTTGCACATACATATATGTGCAACGCGAAAATTTTTTTGCACCATTTTTTTTTCGCATAACGGGACTTTTTCTCCGAAATATTGTATAATCTCTAGCGTAATGTAGTTTTGCAAAACGAGTTGTTGTTTTTGTCATAAATGCCAAATGAAGCAAAACTGCCAACAGATAATAAAAAAAAATTATGATTTTCCTATTAATTTTAAAATTCCAATTCCAAATCCAACTACATACACACACACATACGTACATAGGTGTACAGTATGAAGATCTCTTGCGCCCACACAAAACCAAACCAAGCAATTCCATGCCAATAATCGCACAACGCCACCTCAACCATTACACATCCGACGCGGCAGGCAGTCATCCGTGTTCCAACGGTGTACATATGTATGTATGTACGCACGCCTACCGCAATTGCGACAAGCGTTGCGGATCTGGTGAAAAGCAGCGAATATTCGGCAATGATGCTATGATCCCATGATCCTATTAGTACGTTTGTATGTTTGTATGTGCTATAGAATTGTGCTGCCAACAGCTAGGCGGCTACATACTGGGCGGCTACATACTGGGCGGCTATATCCACCTCGTCCTCATGCTGTTCGGAACATAAGTTTTGATATTTCAATATGTGTAAATACTACTATATTTTAATGATCATATGTACATATGTATATACATACATATACACTGGCGGTCATGCGAATAGACTCGCCTTACTTTGAAGAGTTTTGGCTATACAACAAATACCTTACAAATCCCCCTTTCAAACTTTATACAACAAGTAATTTTTAGCAAAAAAAACCCGACTTCAACTCTCTATATATATCTCATGATCCACTGATCGGATCTTAACCAGAATAGTATGGGACCACCTGAGACACTACCTTTCTGATGCAAAAAGAATTATCGAAATCGGTTGAGGTGGTCCAAAGTTATGCGGTAACATACATAAAAAAAAATAAAAAAATAAAAAATAATTAAAAAAAAAATAAAAAAAAAAATATTCCGACGAACTGATAACCTCCTCCTTTTTTGGAAGTCGGTTAAAAATTATAAACAATCGACAAATTTTCACCAAATTTTTAAACTTTTTATTCCGAAAGTAAGGTTAGTCTATTCTAATGACCGCCAGTGGTATGTATGGCTATGCAATTGTATGTATCTATGTATGTATGTTCGTATGTAATTCATTCTGCTGCCGGCACACTTTTCATTCAATTCCGATACAATTCCGTGCGGCGCTGTGCGATGCTAATTGACCGGCCTTTGGTCTTTGTGGAGAATTCTTGCAGATGCGAATGCCAGTTTTTCAAAGGCATTCGGTACGAACGGTGTGCTCCGAACAGTTAACTCATTTACAGTCAACGGTGCGTGATTGCTAAATAGTATTAAATTATAAAAAAAACAGCTTATAAAATAACATATATATACTACATATATACATATGTACATAGATTCAAACAAATATATACATACATATTTAAGGATATAATTGCAAAAACTAAAAAAAAGCAAAAAAAAAAATCGAAAAAAACTGTGCCAAAAACCGCCTTAAAAATTCCAAAGCTATTTTTTGTTTCAAATTTGTTACCTCTTCTTTTATTACCTATTAAAAACAGCTTAAAAAGACTAAATATCGATGGCTGAGTGGAAGATCGACCGACAGCCAGTTTGAAAACGCCCTTTCTCAGAAAATTTTTCAACAGTGCCCTATTTCAAAATTTGGTTCAAAAACGCCCTATATCAGCACATTTTCAATGTATTTTCGTTTGAGATAGGGCGTTTTTGAACTGAATTCTGAGATAGGGCGCTCTTCAATCGAATTCTGAAGTAAGGCGTTCTTGAAAACTTTTCTGAGATAGAGCGTTTTCGAACGGCTGCCGAGATAGGTCGATCTTCCACTCAGCCATGGATATTACATAGTTAAAAAAAAAATCAAAACTATTTTCCGTACAACTTTAACATATTTTTTTATTTATATTTCACTTTGCCCCATATAGCTTAAACAACCAACAACAGCAACAAAATGAATGAAGCCAAGAGTCTATTCACCACCTTCCTTATCCTGGTCTTCTTGTTGGGTTTATTGTGGGCTTTCTATGAAGCGGTTTTCTAAAACTCCAACTATGTACTTAGACATGATTTTCATGTTTTAAACTTTAATATACCCCATAGAAACACACACACACACACACACACACAAATCCTGTGTTTTGGGGTACTTTTTGTTAGTTTTTTTTATTTATCATCATCAAATGTCATAGTTTGGAAATATTTATTTATGTACATCAAAGATGTCAACATGAAATCTGGCAACAACAACAACAACAACATCATCGTCTTACATGATAGAATGAATGAATGAATGCGCGAAAAATCAATTCCAAAAAACATTAAATCAACGAATTTGTAATTGCAAAAAAAAAATACTAAAAGAATTCGCTTGGATAGAAAATGAGGTAAGTGATATTTTTTTATTTATTAAATAAATATTTTGTTTATTGTTATTCTCTTAAATTACTGCACCATACTAAAATTCAAAGACTTTTTGGAACGGCCTTGAAAGCAGTACCTGTGCTATTCGACCAAGATCTTAGTGCTGCCAGACCTAACCTATTTTCGAATTAACAAAATTTAGGGAATAACCCAGCCAACCAGTGGAGTCCGCAGGGTGCACAATTTGGACCGCCTGTGCGGAGCGCCTATGCCTGTGGGTAGGTTCCGAAAAGAGTCCCTAAGGAGCATATTCGCTGAGCATGGCGCCGTTCATTAGGATTGGTCTAATGGTCGCGATATACATCCACATCAAAAGCTTAGGTTTTATTTAGTCCCCATTTTCTGCGGAATGTTATCTTGAAAGTGTAGTATGCTATGTAGGCCTTCTGCCAAGATACTTTGCGCTGGCGTGTGTCTTGCGGTCCAGCGACGGTAGTTTGAATTGTGGTATGTATTTGGTTTCTGCTTGTAAAAAGGATAAGTACTGTCTTGGCTGGGTTCACATTTAGGCCGCTTCTCTCAGCCCAAGCGCGTAGCCGTCCCGGGGTTCTTTCAAGAATTGCTCATATTTTATATAAAAAATAAACAAACCATTGAATTTTACAGTATAGTGAAATCCAAGTCAGGTCCCAAAATAAAAGTGAAGACTATTCGTGCATGTATACACAGATGGCTGGAAGTTGGCTGCTACGAGTCGATGGGGATGTGTAGTATATTGCGAACATCTGTTTTTCTCCTTCAGCTTTCGTCTTCCAGACTGCTGTAGTGTCCTTTAAGCTGGGATGGTAGCAATTCATAAGGTCACAGACAGATAAAAGGCTGACCTCCATACTGACTAAGAATTGCTGTAAGTCATACAGGGGAATTATAAAGCAGAAGCAGGGACCGAACATAACAGTTATTGATGAAAACTGTCATGGAAAAATTTACTATGAAGAAAATGTTCTACAACTAGACTAGCGAGACTCAAATTTGAAAATAAATTTATATTTGCAATTTTTATGCAAAATTAAGAAAAAATAACAATTATTTTTGATTTTTATATTATAAATCCAAAATAATTATTTTTGATTTTTATAATATATATCTTATAACAGTTATTGAAGACATTTATTTATAAAAGTCCTCAATAAAAATTAGTCAGTGACATTTTTCGCAGTTTAGAAGGTGTTGGGAAACAAAAGTTTACTACGACTTATACAAATGACTTTTATAAGTATGATTTAAAAATTAAAGGTCAGTGACTGATTTTTATTTATGACTTTTATAAATAAAAGTCTTCGATAACTGTTATCTAAGATATATAATTTAAAAATCAAAAATAACTGTTATTTGCAGATTATTTAGATCGAAATCAAAAATAATTGTTATTTTGGATTTGTAAATTAAAAGTCAGAAATAACGGTTATTTAAGAAGTAATTAAATCAAAGTCAAAAAATAATTGTTAAAGAGCGATTTTTTTAATAAAAGTTGTAACTGTTACGGTCCCTGAGCAGACGAAATCGTCGACTTAGTGGAACACCTAACCCCATCCTACATTAACTTTGATACCTTTACATATAGCTCTCGAAAATGTACCGAGCATCTACTACTACGCCACCTGCATTTTAAGAACAATAAATGACGACATTACTTTTCCTCTCGGGACGGGTATAAAAATTGAAAAAAACCTATTCCTTTACTTCGGAAAATTCGACTAGTTATGTGAATAGGAAAGCTATCGCTACTGTCTCCGTTCTTGGTAGACGCAGATGTTATCATAGGATAGAATTTAAAGCATACAAATTTGTATGCGGCCATGATGAAGTTTTCATTGAGAAAATCGAATCTGTATATATGGAAGAGATAGAAATTGTTATTGCTGCTATCGCTGATGCAATATAGCTTAATTAGCGTCGTCTGCAACATCAAAGATGCAGTTTTTGAATTTCGACAACTAAAAATAAAGCTCCTCTGCGCATTTTTATTGAGATATTCATTCGCGTAACGAATCAAAATCAGCAATTGGAACGTTTTCACTTTCGAAAAAAACCTACATGAAAATATATGCAAATACTTAGATACATACGTATGTATGTATGTATGATGGATGTACATATTTTGTGTAAATTTCATGCGAGGTCTGCCAAAATTCTAATATTTCTTGTTTGCTTTTTTGAAACAGAGACATTTTTTAAGATATGCCATCAAATAAGTATATCACTTCTTTATTTTTCGGTATCTACATAAATCAACAAATTTAATGAGCCATTTTTCCTCTAAATATCCATGAACCAATACTAGCGCAATATCGAGAAAAATATCTAAGAACATACATACATATGTATTCTATATAAAAAGTGTGAAAGCGTACAGCGATTCCCAACACCATTGCGAACAAGCGTTCCGTGGGTTTGCCAAAATACTTTCAACAGCATTTTCGATACAAAATTTGTCAACTTTCTGAGTGATACGTAACGCAGCAATAGCCGCTTGTGTGGAAAAACATTATATACATACATATGTAGATGCATATTTATGTGTGTATGTACGTGTAACTTATATTTTTCACGCCTTTCGAATGGAAGAGAACTCTGCTTGAATTCATCCATTGTCACTTTGTTGCACCTCGTTGTGTATATTTTCACGACAGTATAGTTGTTTGTGTTTTTAACATCAAATTTACCGTAAATTTTGTACTATTTTTTGTTGAAAATACTGCAATTTATATACATACATACAGTGTGCGTCAAAAATAGGTATACCCTGACGTTTTGACGATTTTATTTATTAGAATTTTTTTTACCAAAATATAGTCAGTCATTCAACAGGCAAACCACAAAAATACATTTTTTAAATTTCATATAGATTTCGGGAAAATGCAACAAATTTTCAATTCGATTTCTTAACATTTGAGTATGCAGTTTTGCAGCCCATAAAATTTTAGTGCAGGCGCAAGTTTCAAGTCGCTAAAATTATTGTTGATTTTGAGAATTTTTCCTCTGAGCAAAAGAATTGAAAAATTGAGAATTTTAATGAAAATTTCATGTATTTTCCTGACAACTGTATGAAATGGAAAAAAAAATTGATTCTTGTGGTTTTCGCTGTTGAATGAAGTATTTTTTTATAAAAAAATAAGAAAAATTTGGTATGGAAAAAAAACATATATAAAATCGTCAAACGTCAGCGTATACTTATTTTTGATACTCACTGTATATATAAAGCTTTTCTGTTGATTTTTTAATGCTTGTGTTTTTTTGCCGGCTGTTTTCGCTTGGTTTAGCACACTTTCTACTTAGATTTTTTTGTGTATGGAATTATATTTAATATTCTATATGTTATTCGAGTAGTATTTATAGCATTGCTTCATATTTTAAACAGTGACACAATATGTTGTCAAGTAGAAATTTCAAAAATTAAGAAAAATGTGCAGTAGCTTACATAGATATGTATATGTATGTATGTATGCTAAATGTACGCTAGAGAATAAAAAACAGTTTTTAATGCTAAAAATAAAAAATTTTGAAGAGAAAATTACCAGGATTAAATATTCAAAAATAATATCTTTTTAGATGTTTACATAACAAAAATAAAATTGACTACATATTTTTTCTAACTGTAAATATTAGAGTTGCCCCAAGATATTTTATTTCCGCGTTAAGATTTAGGACAGTGCCTCCAAGTAGCAGCAGTATATTGATTAGTCGTAATTTTAAATAGGTGGCAACCATTTAACAACATTATGATTGTTCCTACTAAAGATTTCCTAGCACTCTATCGTTTGACACCCGCATTGTAATATTTAAAATAATTTGTATATAAATTAATCAAATTCGACTTTTCAAACAGGCGGCAACCCTCGAAAAAGTATTTTCAAGCTAAAGCATTCCTACATTTCCCCGCCTAGCATCGTGATGAATATTTTAAATAACTGATCAATTAAATTTAATATCATTTTTAAACATGTGGCAACCCCCTAAATATACTACAGAATAAAAGCCTTTTCAAACCCATTTCGACTAATACCCACATTTTAATAATTCATTTGGCTTTTAAAATAATTTCAATCTAACTTTTTAAACGGGTGGCAACCCTCTCTTAAAAACCTCAACAATGTTTTTAGTGTTCAAACTAAAGATTTCATAACAATTTTTCGCTTGACTCCCGTATTACAAAAAATCGTCGTATAAGTTAATTAAATTCTACTTTCTCTTCAAACGCAGTTTCAAGCTATAACCTTCTTCAATTGTCCTCTGCTGATATTTTGGTACATATTTTAATTATCGCATCTTATGTCTCCAGCTGTCGGCGAATTAGTTTACAAACTTTATGTAAATGAAAGTTGTCCCCAGGCTATCTAATTTTTATTGGGTATTGGGTTTCGGGATTGCCCGCCTCTTATTGAGAGCATTCACTTCTATGTCCCAGTCGTAATTTGTGTCGTTTTGATGTTTCCAGGGTTTCCTTAGCAGAACGGTTCATAATGCAAACTAACCTGAAAACCGAACATTATCTGCAAACAACTATCTCAAAAATTTTATTGACTTTGATTTTACCAATCCGAGATTAACTACTTTTGTGTTGGGACTAGAATTCATAGACATGTAACCAAATAAAAAATAAAAAGTTGAAATTTTCCAAAAGAAACCAACTGATATTGCTGCAACACACTCCAATGTGAAGGGAGGCCTACGGAATTACTTGCATACTACTTAAAGCCAGTATGCAGCACTCAAGAAAACGGTAAAGAAAAAAATTTCCATTATTTTGTGTGTGTGTCCAAGAAATTTTGACATCTGAACGGCCATATATTTCAGTTGCCAGCATGGGTTGCCTTGTGCTCTTTTTTCACAAAACAACTTTAGTAGAAAGCGTAGCAAATTTCTTAAGAATTCCGTACTGCCTCAAGAAAATTTTACACAAGAAATATTCTTAGCCATTTCTTGTACGTCATTTTGTATGGAGTTTTTGCTTTTCTTGAGAGCTGCATACCGGCCTTTATTTAGTATAAAAATATACGCAATGCATATTGTTTCTAATAGTTACCATATGTTTGCCATTTCAAGTGGTTTAATGGATTTTTGGCAATCATTTTATGTAGGCCATTAATTTTTACATTAATACAGTTTGAAGCGCCATGCAAAAAGCACACATTTTCTTCTCCATTTCAATGTTGTACTAAGTGCTATAAAACATTTGTTCTGCTGTCGACAGCAAAATATAAAATTAATTTTTTTGTTGCTGAATATCGCTGAATGGAAAATGGATGCATTAGGCTTGTAAAATGAGCAAATAAAAGTTTTTTTTTTGTATAAAGGCACAAATACTTATGTCAAATGTACTTGAAGTTTTGGAATTAGTACGAATATATAAAAATTACTAAGTTTATATTATAGTTAGATATTTGTATATTATTGCTGCTTAAAAATACATACATACATTTCGCGGCGTTCACAAATAATTTTTATTTTCAATTTTTCTCATATAGATGACGTCAACACTTGAGCAGCCAGCCGCTAGGATGCCAATACGGCTGGGTTGTTGCGAAAAGGGGAAAGCGATTTTTCGCTGTTCACAGAGAAAAAAAAAAAACAAAAGAAAAATCGGTGAGTTTCACTGTAAATAATTCATTGAGAAATATTCAAATAGTTTTTGCGCAAATCTTGCTAAATTACAAACAAGTGCAAACGCCATAATCGATAAATACGATTGCATTATGTACATACGTGAAATTTTATGGCTGTGTATTGTAAATACTAAGTATTATTTTTGGCTGTGTCTAAATTTTTTGAAAAAATAATCAATTGCCATGTTTATAATGTTTATTTATTTTCTTTTATTTGTTTATTTTTATTTTTTTTTCATGTCAAGTAAAGTCTTGCTGCCCCGTGGAAAATATTGTAAGCAAATTACCATCGGCATCAGTGTGACCTCGCGGCGTGCTGTGTACTTTGTTGTAGACACCTATTTATTTGGAAAGTAAAAATATACTAAAAAGCGTAAAAGTGGAAATTTTCAGCAGCTGTCAGCAATCCATCAGTTCATCTTTAGTAAAATATTCCAGCCGAACGACGTTCATGTCATCGACTTCTAGAAATTGCGTTTATTTAAAAACAACAAAATAATAATTATGAAAAGAAGCCAAAAAAAAAAAAAATCATAAAAAACTTAAACGTAAAGAAAGCAAAAAAAGTAGTTTGCACATAAGCAAAAAAAAAAAAAAACCAATCATGTTTGGATCGTATTTATTACATAATATCTTCTTCTTAGTTGTATAAGGGTATTTGACATAAGCCATAGTTGTAGTGACTTTATATTTGTTATGAAATATAAAACAGCAGACAGGAACAAATAAAAAAAATGGGTATTTATGAATTGAAAAAAAAACAACAAGACCTTAAAATAAAATAAACTCAAAAAAAAAACACATCACAATAACTGCACTTTTGACAAAACAACTTTTCTCGAGTGAGGTCATTTTCTCTTCAAAGCTGTAATTCATTGAGTTGTCGAATGATATTTTTTTTTATGTTTAGTCATTAATAGGTGCAGTTCAAGATGCTTATTATTTTTAGATTTTTGTAGGCCAATTATGTTATGTCGCTGTCTTTCATTTTGAAATGATAATTTTACATTCCATAAAACTCTTGCGTTAAACTGAAAATGAAAAGTTCAAAACAATTGATATCAAGCACACCACGTTTTGTTTTCCGGTAAAATTAATTTTATTGTCAATTACTTTAATACTATTTTAGGTTGAGTTTAATAGTTGAATTAAATCAAGTTAGGGAACTTCCTATTCCTATTTAAACGAAATCTGTGCTAATCTTAATCTCCATCTCAATAAAAATTTTAATTTCACACTTATACCCCATTTCTGTGCATTTGACAAATTGTCAAGCTTAACTATTTGTCAATAAATTTGCGCCTAAACTATGCTGCAAAAATTTAATTCTAGACACTTTAAAAATTTACAACAAATTTAGCAAATACATACAAATCTTAGCGGCATAGCTTTAGGCGCAAATTTATTGACAAATAGTCCAAGGTTGATTATTTTTCAAGTGCACAGAATAGGGAGGGTAATCTCAATTCCAATCTTAATCCCAATCGGAGGAAGGTCCGTGTAACGTGAAACCCAATGTCTTTTGACTTTTTAGGCTTACGTATTTTATTTTTTTCTGAAAGCAATAGAAAGTCTATCCATATATTCATCGTCGTCCATCGATATTGTTATCGACAAAATAATCGATAGTGTTATCGATATTTTTATCGATATACATAATAGATATGGTATTCGATCGATATTGCTAGAGTTGTAATAATCAACATTGGTACCGATATATTTATGGATAAGTTATAGATATGTATATTTATCGATACGGTTATCGATATTGTTATCGATATAATATTTAGCGCATAAGATGTGATCACATGACTTGACATTACATCACATCAACTTGAAGAATATTTAATTGCCGAAAAATTATTCTATCTTGCCCCTCAACTGAATCGTATGCAATAATTTGCTAACGTAATCAGCAATTTAAGTAAGAAATTAATGACCAAAAATTATTAGAGCCTACATTAGCGCTGATAATGATACTTTAAAACTTGCTTAAGCATCCATTAAGTTCGGTATTAAGTAAATATTAGCAACTTGCATCATTCATGATTATGCGTGCATACATACGTAGACTACATACAATATACTTATAATACGTATACAAAATCATATAATCATATAGAAGGCCACATTTGATTACTTTGTGGGTAATCGACCAACAGATAAAATTTGACATTAGAAGTCAACAAACTGTGAAAAAAAAACTTGACATTAAATCTTTTAAACCGTAACAGAAGTTGAACTTCAATGCTTAATTAAGCATGAAAACATTGAAGGGAAAACGTTTAGATGACGAAAACTAGATATGGTGTAATTCATACCTGGTACGTGTGTTTTGTATCAAGTAAGTAAGTACCTACATGCGAATGCATACATATGTACCTGTGTGTATATACATACATACATAAAAATGTACATTAAACCGTACCAGAAAAAAAGTTTGCCGTACACCATGGAATCTAAGTTTGTATGGAAATTTCGAAAGAATTTTTTTTTTGTTGTCCAAACGTAGGGGTCGCCTTTTTACATTTTCCGTCATATTGAGATTCTTGATACTACTTGATTACTAGATATGTTGCATATTGCTAGGAACGTCTTCTATTGTTTTGGGGATTTTTCGCGATCAAAATTAGCGATAGCAAATGTTGGAATCCGGATACTAGTGCTTAGACGCGACTACTATCCCCAAGCGCCTAAATACATGCTATGCACCGCTGCATGTGCAAAAATTTCCTTTATGGCATTTATGAAATTTTTGCGCATGCACTTCTCAATTGCCGTATAATAAAACTTTCTTAAGTAATAAATTTATGGCGCTTCCTCCCGACAATGCTTCCGAAGTTTTTTGCGGACAAAACTAGGGAGGACTTTACCTCAGTGGTTAAACCATAAGTTTTTACCACGGAGCTTCACAATGGCTGGTTTATAAATGAAAAAAAAAAAATTCTTAATCAAAAAGACACTGACTTATTATATTGTACATCTTCGTATAAGCCTTCGTATTCACATTCGCAATCGACTTAGTATTATCCCTCACATTCTCACATTCGAAATCAAAGGATTTGTTTGTCTCTTCATTTTATTTGGGAAAATGACAATGAAGATGGAACACACCACCTTGGCACAACGCCCAAAACCACTTTGTCTCTGAACCAAATTTTACCAGGAACGAAGAAAACTCATTCCACAAAAGTTGCAAAATATTTTTGGCCGACCGAGTGCGGTTATAGAGGCTTCTGGAGCTGTCTAAACACTAACTGTCGTGTGTCCCCACCGGGCACTGTTCTTTGGGAAACCATGCGGTGTTGGGAGGACAACGAGGTGGAATTATCTCAGTATTTCCTTCTCAGCTGTGCGGCGTTCGCTCTATAATAACTCTCTGCAGTAGTTACCAGCTGTCTGCGGAACTTAAATTAGGGATTTTTCTAGGTTAGGTTAAAGCGGCTACCGGTCGTGTGTCCACAACGTGTGCTACACACAAGCGATCTCTTCACTTTCAGTGCGATTTTTTAGTTTAATTGTAAATACGTAGAAAGGCCAGGCCACTAAAGGTGTGAAAAAATTACAGCCGTATGTGCATCAAGGCTGCAAGTGGCCACCATAAAATAAAGTAATTTATAAAAATATTTTTTTTTCTACTTTTTATCTTAAAGTTAAATTTTTATATTCTGCATCGCCGTGAACGCGCTGACCCGATTATGTACGCACGAGTTTATAATTTATATTTTTGCAACGGATATTCATCTTACCCATTAACGTTTTGCTGGCTTTGATGTGATGTAGAGAAAAAAAAAAACAATGTTTACATCGAACTGGGTATGGCATTGTAAATTTGTTTATATGTATACTACATCAACGCACAAGTACATACGAAAATACATTCATATCTGACTGCAGCGCTAAAGATTACGCAATTCCCATCGGACGCTGGAACACTTGGTCGGTGCAGTTAAATGCGAAACCGGCAGTAAAACAAAATATTACCCGATGTCCAAAATTATGCGAAAACTTGTGAATGCGGTTTAGTCAACCGATAACGATGGAGGTCTGGACAACAAAAAAAAAAAAAGAATTAAAAATGAACAAGTAAGAAAGTCTAAGTTCGGGCGGAGCCGAACATTAAATACCCGGCGCAAGTATTAAATATACGTTTTCCACCTTTCCGAAAGCTACCGCTACATGATAAGCCGGGGTGTATAGATTTTAAGTAAATTAGCGTCCTTAAATTTCGAAATATTGAAATTTCAAGCATATCTGAAATTTACCGTTATATGAAATGCGGCCTCAATTTTAGTCCGATTTCAACAAATTTCAACGGTTTGCTTTTATGTGGCAAGCCCAATAACCATACCGAGCTTGGTGCAAATTGCTAGAGCGGTTAGCGAGATACATATATGTGATCATAAGTGGGCGGTGCTACGCCTATTTTCCAAAATTTTGTCATAAACGTATTTCTTGGTAAAGAGTTGTTGCAATCATCAATTTTGAATAAATTAGCTTCAATATTTACTGATTTTTCGAATATTTTGTATTTCTCGAAATTACCGTTATATGGGATGTGGGCGTGGTTATTGTCCGATTTTAGAAATTTTCGGCCAGTTGGTATGCTGTACCAGGACCAACAACTGTGCCCAGTTTGGAAGAAATTGGTGTAGCGGTTACCAAGATATACACATGTAACCATAAGTGGGCGTGGCTACGCCCATTTGCCAAAATTTTGTAATATTCTTATTTTTCGTCTAAAACTCATTGCAAATATCAATTTTTAGTGAATTATCTTCAGTAGTTACTAAAATATCGCAGTTTTCGTTTTTCTGAAAATTACCGTTATATAGGAGGTAGGCGTGGTTATTGTCCGATTTTTAAAATTTTCAGCCATTTAGTATGCTGTACTAAGGCCAACAACTGTGCCAAGTTTGGAAGAAATAGGTGCAGCGGTTACCAAGATATACACATGTAACCATAAGTGGGCGTGGCTACGCCCATTTTCCAAAAATTTTTAATATTCATGTTTTCCGTCTGAAACTCATTGTAAGTATCAATTTTGAGTGGATTATCTTCAGTAGTTACTAAAATATCGCAGTTTTCGTATTTCTTAAAATTACCGTTATATGGGAGGTAGGCGTGGTTATTATCCGATTTCGCCCATTTTCAATACCATCCGTCCCACGCCCAAAAGAAGTTCACGTACCAAGTTTCGTTAAGATATCTCAATTTTTACTCGAGTTATCGTGTGCACAGACGGACGGACGGACGGACGGACGGACGGACGGACAGACAGTCACCGCTTAATCGATTTCTCTTTTCATTCTGATCATTTATGTATACATTTGTCTATATCTATCTCGATTCGTTTTGCCTGTTACAAACAACCGTTATGTGAACAAAGTTATAATACCCTTGTGCACAAGTGCGCTCGGGTATAAAAATAGTACGCGCACATGGTGAATGTAATTGAATGTATGTCAACACATTTGTATGCACATTAGGGTGGTCCAAAATACGTAAGTAAAGTCGAAGAAATATTCATATATATATATAAAAATATACTCCCACTTTATATTTTGACATCAAAAGATTTTTAGAGGTCGCTCAAAGCGCTCAAACTTTTCCATGTATTTGCTATGGATAACAAACAACTTTTCGTAGAATTCCTGAAAATCAATATTTTCCGATCGTAAAACTCTGGTTCTCTTCAGGAGACGTCCAATAACAACATCAAATTTTTTATTTAACCGTTTTTTAATACTAAAGATTATTTATTTATGCCCCATTTTCCGGGGTTTTGGCGGGCCTATAAAATACAGTCACTATGAAAACACAATTAAATAAATTATTAGTTATTATTATTGGGAATCTCGTGAAGAGAAACAGATTTAACCGATCGAAAAATATTGATCTTCAAGAATGCTATACCATTTCTACGAAGTGTTTTTTTTCTATATAAAATACATGGTAAACTTTGAGCGCATTGAGCGACCTCTGAATATTTGTTGATTACAAAATGAAGGAACAGGGGTTATTTTTTTCGGTATCCGACTTTACTTTTTCACATGCATTTTTCGACCACCCTAATTTACTTACATACATATATGTATATGGATGAATGCATGTAAAAATAACTCCAGCACATTTCGTCTTATACCATATGAGTAGCCAAGTATTGCACTTTACAAAAAGTATTTGAATGCTTGTAAGCGCTTGCACATAAATTTAGCAACTTACATACATACATACTACATACATATGCACATATTTTACATCCATTGATGCAATACCGGCGGTCACTTTGCCAATTCGCAGTCAACCGGTTTGTTGTCTTGACTGGTGACCGGCGAAGCCAAAATAAAAACAGAAAACTTGTAACACAAAAAACGAGAGGAAAAACAAAAAAATTGCAGACAATAAAAAATTGCATTTATTTGCATTATGCAATTGAATGACATTTTCAGGTAGTGACGATCGGCGATTGCTGCAATGCTGCAGTTATAGGAAAAAAGCTTGAAGAGTATTGGTTATGGCTTGTTGCGCTGTCAAATTGCTATGCAATTAAAGTCTAATTCAGTTTCATATCCGAAGTTGTACATACATACAGGAAGTTTTTGAAATATTTTGGAAGAATTGATAGGCTTTAATTTACTTAGAACGATGCACGTGAATTTGAAGTTAATGGGAGTAGATTATTTATTATTAGAGGTCTCCGTTTAGGTCGAAAAGTAGCTGCTGCCTGTGAATGCGCTCATATTCCGAACAACTGTTCACTGATGTCCGCCCACCTCCCATATAACGGAATTTTCGAAAAATACAATAACTGCGATGTGTGTGTAAATACTGTGTCCAAATTGTTAAAAAATGGAATATGAAGTAGAATTTTGGTCAAAAATAAGACAATCATGAGATTTTTGGTAAAAGAGCGTGGCACAGCCCACTTATTAGGAAATGCTGTATCTTAGTAGCCGCTTCATCAACCCCACCAAACTCGGTACGAACATTGCGTGGAGTGAAACTAAGAAACCTGTTGAAAACTTTTGAAATCGGACAATAACGACTCCCATATAACGGCAATTTACAGAAACATGACAGAAGGTGGCGCCGATGGCAACATCGCTAATCGGCTCTCAGTGAATTTGGCAGAATCAGCTGTTTTGCTGACGTCACAGTCGAGATGACAGCAGTAGTGATGTGCTGAGTCAATACTTTTATGTATTGATCGATATTCGGTACCGATACTCTCGATACTCGGTACCGAAACATTTAGGTTTCGAATAAAAGCGCACATAGGCCAAAAATATGGAAAAAACGGTTCAGGGGAGACTCGCCTCTCAAAACCCGAATGCAGGAGCCAATAGAGCTTTTACTACTGATTCAAATGAAAGATGTATATATGTTGGTTCGAGGCCATAATACAGAGAAACTCTTACTTGTTTGAACCATTTTTTGCTCCAGCTGAATCGAAAGATATGATTTTTGTAGGCCTGGGGGGCAGATTCTGTATCAAAAGTAGTCACAAAAGAACTCGAAAGTACTCAAAAACACAGTTCCAATCATCACTTCCATCACTAGTTGTAACATTAGTACTAGTTTCAGGTCAGGTTTGAGTTTCAGAGCGTTAAAAATTTTAATATATCTCAGCGATTTTCTTTCAAAGTAACTTCTTGTATTTGAATTTTATCCTTAAAAATAAAAAATAAAAAATAAATTTCTAGAAAAATAAATTTAAACTTTTATTTTAGAAAATTGTCATTTGATGAACGAAAGATAATTTTAGTTTTAAATCTAGGCAAATATATATGGAAAATTAACAATAATAAAATGATGCAAAATATGAATATCTACATGTGTGTGTGTGTGTGTATGCGTGTAAGTAAAAAAGTTGAAATTAAAATTCCGTGCAATTCAGTTTTCAGTCTTTCAAACTTTTTTTCCATGTGTCGTCAGGTACTCCCGACGCAATTGACGTGTCATCACGTGCGCAATACGTATGCGAATCCACTCTGGACTGAGTTTCATAAAGAAATACTGAAAGATAAGAAAACAAATGAAATTAAATTAAACAATTACTAGTTGTGGCAGCTCGAAGGGGGCACATGTTTTTGGGATAATTTTCTTGCAATTAAATTTTTATTGAATTTATTTTTTCATATAGTTTCATATTTTCTTTTCATCTTCTGACAAAATTACCTGCAATCCATGTGTCCAATAGCCCGTCGTCTCAGCACTTTTACCCAATGTGAAGACAGCCGAACGTGTGAAACTTTTCACATCTGGTATTAGAAAGCCACCTTTCATCACCGTATCCGAATATTGATTCATTTTTGTGACCAAAAAGAGTGGCGTAACACACTGTACAGTGATATTGTGTTCGGCCAATTCACGTTCGATCGCCTGTGAGAAACATTTCACATATCGTTTGGTTGCTGCATACACAGCCATATAGGGTATAGGTTGCAATTCACTGCCTGAAGATATATTAACAATAGCACCACGATTCTGCTTCTTTAGCTCTGGTATGAGCATGCGTGACATAATTGTTACAGCAGCCACATTAATATTGATCAGATCCCAAATGATGTTTTCAGGTATATTGGCAAGTTCATCAGGATAATCGTACATTTTGCCAACATTGTTAACTGTGGAATGAGAAAACGAGGTTCGAGGTTAGCAGGAGCTTTTAATGCGCAAAACAAATTTTAACAAAAGCCTTTCTTTAAATGTGTTATGGTCTCCTTAGTGTAACTTTTAACTAAATAAAATTGGCTGACTCAAAACTTTTTAAATCCGAATAGCGTCACATTGAACTTGAAAACGTCTTTTTTCTCAATACATTCAACCAAAAGAATCTTTAGTTTGCCCGAGACAACAATCTAGACTAAATAATAAATATCGTAGATTTTATCGACCATAACTGCTATATGTGCTGTGGTGACTTCACCTGGGCTTCACATATGTAATCTTTTTAAGATTTTCTGCTTTTCGTTACGTGCTTTCGATAACGTAATTATACTACAGCCTATATGAAAATGGACGCCTAATTCTTGATAAGTAAAATTTTGAATAGGACAAACCAACGTAATCATCCAAATTGCTTGGATTTGCTGTACTATCCGTGCTTAAATATATTTAGACAGTAAAACTACTAAGTGCTTTACTTACCTAGTATACCAACAGGTATGCCACTCAGTTCTCGTTCAATGTGTGCGTAAACTTCGCGACCCTTTGCGAAGTCAGCAACTATCCACTTTGTCTTCACTTTGTACTCGTTTTCTGGAAGTACATACGTATGCACATACGTTAGATTTACATAAACACCTGTCGTACCTTTGCTACAAGAGTATCATAATAATAAAAAAAAATTATTTCGAGTAATAGTTGATTTCCACCAAGCCTTAACTGCAGTTTATGCCGTCGACTCGAAGGGGGTAATTCCACCGAACAAGTAGAAGCAAACGAAACCAAAAAAACAAAACGTAAGAAAAAAAAAAACCCCGTCGATATCCCCCTGTTGGAATTATTTGAACTTTCCTGAGCTCTTAACTGCAGTTAAGCCTTTGCTGGAAATAGGATATAACGCCATCTCTTCTTCTATGCTTTGTAAACATTTTACAGCTGCATCGATTGACAAAATTGATTTACAAAATTAAGAGATGCGCGAAAACTCCAAAACTATAATTAACTTTAATTTAATAGTTTTTTCACTCTATACCAACCATAGCACCGTGCGACAAAAACCAAAAAAATTTTAAAACACACGAAAATATCAATATATTCACAAAACTAGGAGCCAAATATAATATAACTGCGTTTTAAGAAATTTGAAATTTCTGGGATATGATTGAATAAAAAAATTATTTAAAAGATTTGGTGCATTGTAGAGTAACAATATGGGTATCAATTAAAAGGAAAAATTCTGTAGAATAAAAGAAAAAATAAATAAATTTTTTGGTGCACCAGGACGAATTAACGTTGAAAATGTCCTTTTAAAACTTTATCCTTGAATATCCTTGAAAATTTCTATATACATTTTTGAGAAAAATATTTATCAAGGACTAATATGTAGACTGCCACGTCCTTCTACCTTTATTTGTTTTAGATAAAAAAAAATTTACACTTCTCTCATAAGATATTGACAGTTACAATATACATAAATGAAGATACTGGAATCATTACACTGTACAGCACACGGCTGGGTATTTGACCAAACCAATTTTTTTAAGAGATTGAGTCATGCTAAAAAAGTAATTTCTCCGTTTTTCGAAGTTAGCCTCCGAAATCGAGATATGGGCCTTCGAAGTTCCAAATAGGGCCTTTGGTTAGAAATTATTTTTTATTATTATATGTGAATAACTAAAAAACTAAGAATATAGCCGTAGTCCGCCTATTGCTTTTATATAAATGGTATATAACCTTATTTTGTACAAACTTATATTACAGGTGCTATAAGGTCGGGTCTTCGAAAAATTAAAAATCTTATATTTCAAACAATTTTGGTATCGTTGTAAACGTGATTAAACCCCCATACTTATGATAAGCATATTTGCATACTTCGTAAATACAACTTTGAGAAAAAACATTTAAAAGGAAAAATTACTAAACTTACTTTCTTCTGATATGCGTATTTGTAACTTCGTATATAAAAATTTGAGAAAAAAACACTTAAAAGGAAAAATACTTTTTTTTATAAAAAACTATTTTAAACAAGAAAATTACAAACCGATTTTTAAAAAATTGATATCGTCGTAAAGGCGATTAAACCCCCTTTCTTCTGGTATGCTTATTTGTATAGAAAACTTATACTTTCTTAAACAACAAAATTTATATTTATATACACAAAAAAAATTAATTAAAAACTTTTTTCCCTCTATATAAACTCCAGCCCCCCTAAGTGAAAGGCTTGGCTACGCCCTCGTATACAAAACAATTAAAGTACTTAAACGGTACATCATACGTTCAGTTTGTTCTTTTAGAGCGCATACATGGTTCCATAATAATGATTCCAGTATCTTCATTTATGTACATATATTGTAACTATCAATATCTTATAAAGAGAAGTGTAAATTTTTTTATCGAAACCTAATAAAGATAGAAGGACGAAATTCGAGGATGTGGTAGTTAAAATTATTTTTTTTCTAAAATAAATATTGGAAATTACCAAGGATATTCAAGGATAAAGTTTTAAAAGGACATTTTCAATACTTATTCGTCCTTGTGCACCCGAAAATTGAATTTTTTTCTATTTTACAGAATTTTTCCTTTTAGTTGATACCCATATTGTTATTTTACAATGCCCCGCATCTTTTGAATAATTTTTTTATTCAATCATATTCCAGAAATTTCAAAGTCCTTTTAAAAAAATCCTGACGTCAGAGAGAAAAACTAAAAACTCAGTTTTACTATATTTGGCCCCAGTTTTGTGAATATATTGATTTTTTCGTGTGTAAAATTGACTGTCGCACGGTGTAATCAAATATAAAGTATTCATTTTTCATTTCATAAATTTGGAATTTTTGGGTGAAGTGCCTATATAAGTTGGTTTACTGTATAGATAAATAGTAAGTATTTTTTGCTCATACTCTTTCTACATACTGCATGCAACACATTGTAATGCTTTTCATTTAATAGTTTTTGTGCTAATTACTAAATAAATATTTCTTTCGTAATCTTGCTTACCAATCTCTTCTGTCACCGCAATAAGCTTCTCCTTGGTACGTGAGATGAGCACCACATTGATGCCTTGTTTGGCTAATTCTTTAGCGTATTCCCGACCAATGCCATCCGTTGAACCGGTGATAACTACAAAAAAGTTTAAAACGAAAATATTAGTGGGGTGTAAAAGCGCACGATGTAGTTAAAATAAGTGGCTGTCATTTAAGGTAATTAACAGTAAAATGCTAATTGTACTCATTTTTATGAATAGTAACTACTACTAGTGTACAAATCTGTTTTCTTATTGTTCATTTACTAAATATGAACATTAAGATTTTACCTTGGAAATGATTTTTACAAAATATGCAATGACTTAAAGTAAGTAAATGCGCATATGAAGATGTGCAGTCAAATCAGTTAGTGGGTGTTAAGTAGGGTGTTCGATTATTCACCTTTTTTTCCAAAACCGCAATTGAAAAAAAACGGGTCACATTTTCGTAATAAAAAAAAAACGGATAAAGCGATCTTATTTTACATAGTTTTCATACATTGAAAATGCTTATGTTGGTATGAGCTCTTGACCAAAAATTAACAATGAAGATAGCTTTTATTTAGCAAAATAAGTACCCACCTTCTTTATAGACCAAAAGTAAAATAAATGATAATCAATGAAAACTTAAAACTTTTGTCGACAGGTCAAGATTTGTATGAAATGAAACAAAAAAAAAAAACGGTTTGTTTGATAAAAAATCGAATCGTTTGGAAAAGCCGAGTCAATCACCCTAGTGTAAAGGCACTGTGATTACTCCGGTACTAGCCCTATCAGTATAAATACCTTTCCGCCCGCTCAGAAAGTGCGTCCTACTACTAGTCTGAGCATAACAAAACCGTTGTTAGGGATAAAGAATATTCGCCAATCGCTCGGTTTTATTGTAACTAACGCAAAACAATAGAAATCAGCAGTCATACTAAATGCCGTCCATTGCCCTGTTTTCGTATACACTTTTCATCTATTCACTATGAAAAATCTGATTCAAAAGTCGCGGTAAGAACTCCAACTAATATTATATATATACTACATATATATTTTTTTACTGTTATACCGATCCAAGCAGGTATTTCGCCATCGATATCATTACCATGTCTAATTCTGTTTTTAGGCAGCCGAGGCTGCTTTCCCGTGGTATGTTAACCTTGGTTTTGTCAGCCCGCACATTGCCTTCAATCCCTTTTCCGTCCTGGCACTCGGTAAAGAGCGACTCGTTATTTAACGCAGGGTTCATCTACTTCCGACTCAGCTGCGATCTGGAAGCTTATATTTGCTGCTGTAGATAAAACATTACAGCCCCCACTAATTCATCTTAGACCCGTCCTTAAGGAAATGTTAGATGTTATGACGTCTGGCACTTTGTCGAGAGGAACGACATTGTTTATTTACTAGTTAATTCTTGTAATTTACTGTGGAAAATGATCGAAGCGTCTTAGTATAGATTTATCCCCCGACTAATTCGAAACCATATATATTTACCGAATACAGGTTTAGAATTTTATCTAAGTGTAAGAGTGGTGCGAATATATATATATATATTATTTCGAAAGCCTTTCCCGCACACTCCAAGCTTTTCACTGAACTTTTGCTAAGGCAGTATTTTGACTATTCCTTACTGAATCCGCTGTATTGAGGATAATGGAGCGGAGTCATGCCAACAACTGCTACTCAGCTGCCTAGCTTTTAGGAGCCTCAATTTGAACACCTTGTGTGGGTCTCGATTCTTCCGTAACGGCGATAAGCATTCGGGATCAGAGATCAGACGCTTGGGAGGCACCCACGTCGGCGCGGAATTCGTCAATATTTTTTTTACACGCCAGAATTCCACGTATTTTTTGGCAGTTAAAGATTATCATATCACAAGGTAAAGAAAAACAACAACAGAATATCGCCACAATTAATCGATATACATTCATACATACATATGTATGTACAAGCTTATGCATGTAGGTATGTTTGTATTTCGCAAGGTCGTAGTGCCAAATCAAAATTTTTGTAAGCCAAAAGGTTAATAAACATCAGACATGTGAGATTCACGCGACTAAAGTCAATTAATGGATACAACAAAATCTACATTCGAAACTAAAGTAAAAAAAAAAAATCAACAAATAATAACAACAAGAGCAGACTGACCAGCTGCCAATTATAGTACAAGCTGGCTAAACGCTCTAAACCAAGCCGGTTTGTTGCGTCGCAATCTGAAGCGCCGGGCTTTGTTTATACTAGTCAGTTAGACGCTATATATGAGTAATATGAAGTTGTTGGCAGGTGAATGACTGCAATAAAAACAACAATGAGTGACGTTTGCTATACTACTCGCAACACCGTTAAAAAATAAAGCAAGACAGTGAGTATGGGTAGTAGTTTGTAAGTCAGTCGCGTGTAAACGGAATCACCAGCAGAAGCAGAGAAAAATTATAACCATTCGTAGCAAAAATTATGTGGTCTGCAGGAAATTTTTGGCGAAGAGTTTTTTGAATTGAAACTTCTAAATCGAGTTTGGAGATACTCGTATTTAAGTTAAATATTTAACGCCACGGTGAAAGTTGTATATATAAGGCGAATAAATGGACATAAACCGAACGGCGGGCGGGGAGAGATAATGGCGAAGACAATGATATACATATGTAGACAAATACAACGATAAATATAGAAATAAATATAACGACAGGGACAAAAGCAAATACAAGATGCTAAGGAGAAAATGAAGGTGAATATGAAAAGGAAGTTGAATATGAAGATGAAGGAGTAGATAAGAGATGAAGATGAAAATGAGGATGAAGAAGAAGTAAATGTGAAGGTGAAGATAAAGATGAAGATAAAGACACCTTTATAGAGATAAAAATGAAGGTACATATAAAGATATAGGTAAAGATAAAAAAAGATAAAGGTGAGATAATATAAAGATCAAGATAAATTTAAATTTAAAAGATTTAAGATGAAAATAAAAATGGTGATGATGAAAATATAGATGGAGATAAATCTGAAGTTAAAAACAAAGATAAAGATGTAGTTGAAGGAAAAAGATGATGCTGACGAAGGCTAAGTTGATGAGGGGCTGTCCATATATTACGTAAGACCTTTGTGGGGGAGGGCGGGTCTAGAATTTTCTTACTTTTTCTTATATGAGGGCCCCCTCCCCGTAGATTCTTACGTAATATTATTTTTCTTGTATTCTTATTCAAAATTATTCTTTATAAAATACGAAAATTCACCCAATTAAAGTACTAAATTGCATTGAAATGAAAAATATACATTAAATACGGAGCATATTACAATTTTTTACAACTTTTGCTTTAATTTTTCTGTTTTTCGAAAAAAAAAACACATTTATGCAAATATCAAAATGTGTTCATATGACATGCTGCGGTCCAATGCGGGGTAATCTTCGAGATATTCTTCAAACCGGTTTTTGTCCACCACCGAGTCCTCTTCGTTGTCAATCAATGTTAACAGTACCTTCTCCGACAGAAGTACAAGAAAATGATCATTTCATACCATTATTCCTAAGAATGGCACTGAAAGTGACTATTCCGTGCACTTACAAAAGTATACCTTATGATTTTTTTGTCCCTCAGTGAATGACCAACTTGAGGAGAGAATATGCAATGTATGTGGTAAGTACTTTGCATCAAAGAAGGCAATAAGCATTCACAAAAAGCTTCACTTGATCTTTTCTGAGCCTCAGCGTCGAAGAGCAAAGAGGATAATTTCATGACGCGGGCGAGAGCTCACAGAAAATGAAACAGAGGATATTATTGAGTGGGTGAATCAAGAAGAAATTTCAGTGGACTGTGAAAATGAAATACCTTTGAGTGAAAAAGAAGTACGACATATCCCTGTGGCTACTCCTCTTTCATATTGGCTGGCTGGACCGTGGACAAAAGAAACCGACAACAAAGAATGACTAGTATAACTATGTAATGAAGTTTTTAAGACTGACTAGGCATACATCCTATATATGTTTGATGGAAATATATAGTATTTTCTAATGTTTAATTGAAAAAACATGTCTAGGGGATTTTTAATCTTACGTAAGATCTGCGGCGGGGGGAGGGGATCAATTAAATCTTACAATTTATTACGTGAGGGGAGGGGGTTTAAAACAGGCGAAAACTCCCTTACGTAATATATGGACAGCCCCTGATGAAAATTAAGGTTAAGATTAACATCAAGATTAAAATAAAGATTAAGATTGAGGATAACTTTAAGATTAAGATTAAAATTAAGATAAGGATTAAGATTAAGATTAAGATTAGGATTAAGATTAAGATCAAGGTCAAGATCAAGAGTAACGCTAAGACTAAGATTAAGATTAAGATGAAGATTAAGATTAACATTTACATTAAAATTAAGTTTAAGATTAAGATTAAAATTGAGATTAAAATGGAGACTAAAATAAAGACTAAGATGAAGATTAAAATTAAGATTAAGACTAAAATTAAGATAAAGATCAAGATTAAGCCTAAGATTAAGTTTAAGATTAAGATTACAATTAAGATTAAGGTGTAGATTAATATGGTGATTAAGACAAGGACTAAGAGTAAGGTTAAGCCTAAGATTGAGATTAGGACAAAGGCAAAGACAAATATTAGTGTTGGGCAGTATCGATACCAAAAGGATCGACAGCACCCGATTTTAAAAGTATCGAAACTGAGTACTCCAAAGTACAAATATATTAGAAAATATATTGCAAGAATCTTTCTCTCTGGACCACACTTACACAGATTATAATTATTTCTTTTATTGCAATTTAATATTATTAAACCCAAATTAATAAAACTTTAAATGCTGTGTGAATCACTTATAAAGATTTTAAAATCTACATAGCTATGTTTGTGTTCTGCAGCATAAAAATTTTCTCAGCATTTAAGTTGTTTCTCGCATGGTATCAAGGAAAAGGAAAAATGTAATGGAAAGTGTTTTTTTGTCTGCGCCTCCATATTGACGCATTCCTTTCTGCGCATTCAAGTATGAAGTTGTACTTATTTCAGCAAAATTGTGTTTGGCAACTCATTCATAGAAAAATTCGTCTGTTGAAATATTGTCGAATGGAATTCATTCATTCAATGCATATGTATTTACTTTTCTTTTGATAATATTTTCGTTGCATTTAGAGTTTTGGTTGTGCATAATTTTTTCTATCGAAACATTTATTATTTGCCACATACCTTTGGAACGAATTCCAACCTGATTTACATATTTCGTTTTATTTAAAGTTCAATTGGGCCACTGTTTTAGGCATTCAGGGTGAACTTATTTCGCTTCACAATTTAATTTTCTATCAATTTCTCGCTTTTTTCAGCTCATTTCGTTTTTCAAGTCTATGTATAGCTGTTTTGTACGTAAGCCTCTAACGGTTGTATTCTTCAAGGGCATTCACTACGAGTATGAGCGATTTTTAACACACGCACGCATTTACAAATCTACATACTTACTTAAACGGGTAATCATATTTCTTCTTCATACGTTTGGTATATTATGCTCATAGGCGCATCCAAGTGGGGGTTTTTGTGAAAATTTTCTTAGTAGTTTGGTTTATTCGGGAAAATATGAAAATTTTTTTTTGTTCGGGTATTTTTATTAAAAAGGTAACTTACTATTTCTATAATTAACATTTCATTTTGGCCAAAAAAATATTGCATTAAAATTATTTCGACAAAGTTTTTATTTGAGCTTTTTCATTATTAAAAAAAATAAAATATCTCATCCCCCTCAAAAATATTTTCGGCAGTAAACTTTCCTAAAGCTTTTTAGTTGGATTGCAAAATTTAATTTAATTTATCAATTAATTAAAATTAAAATTTTAAAACAAGTGGCATCCTTCTAAAAAAATATTTTCGTCTGTAATCCTTCTTAAACATCTTTATTTTGACAGTCATATTGCAATATTTACTTTATCTTATTAATTTACTCAACCTCAAATTTTTCAAACCGGTGGCAACTCTCTAGTTTTATTTTTTCGATATTTTAAGTTAGGCCTCTAGCAATACATCGGTGGAAATTGCATTCAATTTCATATATTAGTTTATGCGTGATTCTAAAAATTGTTGATGGGGCTTTTGTTAATCTTATAAACGTCCACACTATTTATTCTTTAATATCTATAATGAACAGACATCGGTCTTTTAGAATTCTATTATATGTATAGATTATATTTATGTGTAGATTCTTCCATCAAACGAGCGGTATATGTACATATGTCTGTACATTAGAATTAATCAGTAAAAAAAAAAAGTTCGCGTAAACCTTCGCTTGTAAAATATTTTTGCAAAGCAATTTCTAATATTTTTTTATTTATTTTACCGAACGTACTTTGCACTTTTCGTTGACACATGCTTACATACATATCTACATTCGCCATTTGGAATAATAGAAATAATAAAGGTTTAATAATTTTTAAATGAGCTTTAATTTAATAACATTAGGGTGATACGTTAGTGCGATAAGATCTAGTGAGTAAGCACTAGAACGAGGTACTTGGTTCCAATGAACTTTGTAAAAAAAAAACAAATTGTCTCCTCGCGATAAGACCGTCGATATACAGTACTTAACGATCCGATTGTAAATGCCGAAGATATAACGAAAAATGTAAAAGCCGAAATGACCTGCAAAAATACTTTAGACCCAGGAGTGTTCTGAAACAGTTTAGTGCACATTAGGGTTGTGAAAAAACTAAAAGTCGGTATTTTAATGTTCTCACCTCCTAGGATTGTTCTACACCGAAAGAAAAAATATCCCTGATTTTTATATTGAAATCAAAATATATTTAGAAATCGCTCAAAATGGTACATAATTCTTGAAAATCAATCTTTTTGCATTTTTTGGTGGTTTTGGGAGACCTATAAAAGATAGCTTATATTAAAAAATGACTAAATAAACAATTGGGTATAATTATTTGAAGTCTCGTGAAGAGAAACAGAGTTTTCCAATCCAAAAAATTATTTTTAAAGAATTATCTGCCATTTATACAAAAAATCCTTTTTTCTAAATATTTTTTGATTAAAAAAAAAAAAAAAAAAAAATATTGGTGTATATTTTGTTTTGGCATAGAACTAATAGGAGGTTGGAGCATTAAAATTCCGGCTTTTCCCTTTTTCCCACATGCATTTTTGGACCAGCCTAGTATACATACATACATATGTATGTATGTAAATACCTACTTTAAAAGGATGCCCTGAAATTTCTTTCACACATGATTTCGATCCAACAATTTTCAGCTTATAGTATATACATAAGTGCTAGTTTATCGGCGCTTATATCAGTTGCATATTTTTTTACATATTTTTTATTTCACTCGATTTTTAAATTAAATAAATACACTACATTCACTTACCTGCCCATTTTCCGAATTTTTCCACCAAAGTTTGCGGCACTTGCGGCTGGAAATATGGCTCTAAAATTGTTTTCACTATCGACAAAACCGATTTGAAATTATCCAAGAAGAATGTCGCAATGGCCAATAGGCCCACCAAATAGACAGCGAACGAAAGTAGCTGCCAAACGAACGCCATTCGCACCAACGTATAAATGTTCACTTCATTAAAAGGGGGAGACATATTATAGGCTTTGGCTAGTGCGTCCATTTGTAGTATATATGTATTTAAAATAGCTCAATATAAAACTATTGAAAACTTTTATTTATTACTGATAAGCGATGGCACTGAGTAATTTTTTTTTGTTTTAGGCGATAAAAGCGGAATGCACTGAAAGGCTAAGTACTAAAGCGTGATAAGAATATAAATTGAGCACTTTTATGTGTGTATGTATGTTTGTAGGTATGTATGAATAACAAAATAGAAAATACACTCTCGCAAAAATGGAACTTGCGTTTAGTTTTCAACACAGCACAATTTCTCTCTGTGGCTTAAGCTGCAGTTTATTTATTTAGCTTCTTTCAATGATTTTGTGTGTTTGGTTTGTCGCGAATCAAATGATGTCCAATTAATGTGAAATTCAAATATTTCTTCTTTCTATTTAAAAAAAAAAATTAGAAAAAAAAATAATTTCCGCTAGTTTACAAAACTCCCTAAATAAAAACTAGGCGCCCCCACACACTCTCCCAAAATTTAATTGATTCTCATCAAAGCACCACAGGTTAGCAAAATTCATTGAGTTCGATTTTTTCCGGGTCCAATTTCTTGGCTTGATCCGCACGCACGGCTGTCTTGTAAGCAACTGATCGATCGCCAAGCATTTAGGTTGCAGCTGAAAAACTTACGTACTGCTTGTTGCGCTTAAGTGACTGACTACAATCGCTTGTTTGGGGGCTATTGCCTTGTAGTGGCGTTTGTGCAGTCAAAGCTGTGCTTACCAACTACCAAACCATGGATGGAAAGCTTGTACGCTGGAGCTCGGTAAGCGTCGTTCGACTTATCCATGTAGATAGCGATGCAGCAGATGCTGTGCAGCTGCATGCAACATCGTTTGGGTAGATGTGTAGCCCACACTCTCAACTATTATTGCAATAGTCTCTAGCAGCGTTTTTTGTTTGTTCAATCTTACCATTTTAGCTTGGAAATTTTTCGGGCAAAAACTGCTTTAGTGTTGTTGGCCAACGATTGTGTTTTATGCTGATTGTTTTGTTTACGACTTAGGTAAGTGCATACATTGATGATGTCGTGGCAGAAGATATGCCCTCCATGCAGTAAGGCTTTATTTATGTACGTAGATTTTAATGATGATTTCAAAAACCCAACAAAATTCTTACGCCGTAATCGATGACCGCCAATTTCTATAGCATTTTCTCAAAGAAACAAAATCTGAGCTTAAAAATATACAATTGGTTCTTGTTCTTAAGATGAAGAAGTGTTATCAAGATTAGGTTAGGTTTGGGTTGGCAAAAACCCTAGACAGAACCCTCTTCGTTGGTACTACAGAGCGACCCCTTGAGATATATGGACGGTATCCCTCTAAGATCAGGGATCAATGATGTGTGCTTGAGTTCCTCAATAGCCTTGACATACGGAAATGATCTTTGATCAAGATTGCGGGGTAAATTTCATGGGGTTTTGAACAAGGTACGCCCTAAATAGCCTAGTTGCTTACGAAGCCTTTCCGACACTGAGCCTCCTTTGGGAGTAAGGGCGGACTTACCGCGGCAAGGGGAGCCAGTGCGGTGGACGCTAGATTTCCTTAAAACATTTTTTGATCACTATGTCTACCTCATTACGCAGAGGAGGAGAAGAGAAAGAGGAAGAGGAGAGTAAGACAATAGTAAGAAGAGCAACATGGTGTTTATGAGCTCGGCGAGAGAGGGAGGGAAGGTGTCAAATAGAGAATGGAGGAAAACTTGAATGCAGCACAAAGGGGAACTGGCCATAATCCAGTACTTGGGATCCCTTGTTGATCCCACCAAGGGTGATCCATTAGCGCTAGCAAATGAGACGGTAAGATCAGAGCACGCAGATCGATGGTACACACTATACTACATAAAATCGGACGTACCCAGGCGGCATAGAGAAAGAAGCATGCTAGAGGCGAGTTAAAAAAGGCAGCGCTATGCGAAAAACGACAGGCCGGCTACAAAACGCAAGGTGGGATAACAGCTACGACAATGGACTATCAACTTCGAAAGCGGAAATGTTAAAGAGGGAGGCAATTTGAGAAAGCTATGTTAAAGATAGTACCTCAGATTCTGTAAAACTTAGCGAGACAGCCAGGTAACAGCTGACTGTTGTGTAGCTTGATCATTGTGACCTCAATGAACAGATGACCAATGAAAAGTATAAATCGGTAGATTTTTAGTATAAGTTGTGCTCAATATCGCTCTACATCGGCGTATCCCAATTTTATACATGGCTTCCTAGTGGCAGCTTCTCCTCGTACAATAAGCAGCGGCTTTAAAATTTATTGAAAGTTAGTTTGTGTCGATTTGCTTATTCAATGTCTTTTCCAGTATTTGATGTGCTGTAAAAATCTGGTTAATGGTGGACTTTTCAGGCCTGGAGCCACACTGATAAGGTCCAATCAGTTGATTGATGAAGGTTTTCAGTCGTACCGTCGATAGGACATTATATGCAATACCAGAAGGGCTTATCGCCAGGTAATTGGTGAAAACAGCCTTACTGATCCCGAGAATCCCGGAAATCACGAATTAGTCCCGAAAATCACGAAATAGTCCCGAAAATACAGTAATAGTTATAAAAAATCCCGAAAATTAAAAAATAGTCTTGAAAATCCCTCAATTGTCCTGAAAATCACGATAAAGGTCCCGAGAATTCAGAGATAGTCTCGAAAATCTCGATATATGTAGTCCCAAAAATTACGAATCTTGAAAAATCCGAGACAGCATCGAAATTCCCAAAATAGTCTTTGAAATCCCTAAATAGTTCCAGGAATACCGAAGATCCTGAAAATCGCGGGTACTATTAACGATTTAATGATATGTACGCACTTAGTCAATGAAATTTCATGTGCGGCGTTGGCACACAGAGAGAGTATTCGCCTGACAAAACTGAGCACCCCGGTTCGAATCTCAGCTGGCGCAAATTTTTATTTTTATTTTTTAAAAGTGACTAGTCGCTTTTTATACTCGTTCGGGTATAAAGGGGAACAATTAGTCTCTTTATAGGACATGCTCGAACAAAAGCGATCAGTTCATTCCATATAAAGAGGTCAAAAGTGGTATTAGTCGCATGCTCCTTTGCGATTGCTCCCGGAGTCATCCCGGATTAGTCCAATTTTTTGCAGGGTTGCTACTGTAATGTACACTTATAAAAGAAATAATAGCATTATGTACCTATTTTATATTGGTGTGTGTGCTCGTGCAGAAGTGCAGACCAGCTGTATTTGATTGTCCCACAATCACTTAAGAAAACTTGTTTGCAGTTGGAAGTGTTGAAGAGTCTTATGTTGCATCTGTTCGTAAAATTACTTGAGGTTCACGAATGCAGCTTGTTGACCTTTTAACCATATGGGCAGCATGTGTATTTCGGATATATGTAAGCGGCCTGGCCCGAATGCATGTCTCAATATATGTACATATTCGTACCTACACACATAGAAACACTTGCACAAAGGCAGGGGTAGAGGTACATTTAAATAATTTCAAAACAATGGTATGCCATGGTAATGGTCGCTCCAAAAAGGCTATTCGTGCGCTTTGTTTGGAAAATCGCTTCATGTTTTCCTCTACTATTTTCGTTAAAAATTGATTTTTGTTCGTACACACATTTGCAGCGTCATGAAGCGGACAGCTCAAGGTGCAGATATTGTTCTTTGATTAAATTTAACTCTGTTTTTATACCCGAGCGCACTTGTGCACAAGGGTATATTAATTTTGTTCACATAACGGTTGTTTGTAACAGCCAAAACGAATCGAGATAGATATAGACAAATGTATACATAAATGATCAGGATGAAAAAAGAAATCGATTAAGCGGTGTCTGTCTGTCCGTCCGTCTGTCCGTCTGTCCGTCTGTCCGTCCGTCCGTGTACACGATAACTCGAGCAAAAATTGAGATATCTCAACGAAATTTGGTATGTAGGTTTCCCTTAATCCAAGGTAGGTTGGTATTGAAAATGGGCGAAATCGCTCAATAACGCCTACTTCCCATATAACGGTAATTTTCAGAAATACGAAAACTGCGATATTTTAGTAACTACTGGAGATTCTTCACTCAAAATTGATATTTACAATAAGTTTTAGACGAAAAATAAGAATACTATAAATTTTTGGAAAATGGGCGTAGCCACGCCCACTTATGGTTATATGTGTATATCTTGGTAACCGCTACACCAATTTCTTCCAAACTTGGCACAGTTGTTGGCCTTCGCATAGCATACCAAATGGCCGAAAATTTTTAAAATCGCTCAATAACCACGCCCACATCCCATATAACGGTAATTTAGAGAAATACAAAATCTTCGATAAATCATTAAATATTGAAGCTAATTTATTCAAAACACAACAACAACAATTCTTTACCAAGAAATACGTTTATGGTAAAATTTTGGAAAATGGGCGTGGCACCGCCCACTTATGATCACATATAAGTATATCGGTAACCGTTCTACCAATTTGTACCAAACTCGGTATGGTTATTGTACTTGCCACGTGTAAGCAAAACGTTGAAAATTATTGAAATCGGACTAAAATAACGGCCGATTCTCACATAACGGTAAATTTAAGAAATGCTTGAAACTTCAATATTTCGAAATTGAAGGACGCTAATTTACTCAAAATTGATACACCTCGGCTTACCATCTAGCGGAAGGTTTCAGAAGGGTGAAAAAACATATATTTAATACTTGCGCCGGGTATTTAATGTTCGGCTCCGCCCGAACTTAGACTTTCTTACTTGTTTAAATTTGTGTTTCACTTTACAAGTAAGCTGTTTTTTGAACGAAATTAAAGAGGAAGTAAGCCTTTTATGAAATTTTTACTATTAACTAATTCGTTAATGAAATGTTCGTTCAATCAGGGTTTTCTTCCATTCTATATATAGTAAACATAAACGTATGTACTGACCTCCCCAAGACCTGTTCGTCGATGTACATACAAGTAGGTACACATGGCGTGAATCAGTTCTTTTTAATTTGGAAGACAAAATCGCAGTTACATATGCATATACATAACGACATAAACTAATATATACAACCAAAAATAGTTCATAGTGTTAACGAGTATATTTATCTAGTAAATTAATTTTTTTTAGACACAGGGGAAATATTAAACCATATTGCTTGTGATATTTTATTTGGCCATGTCTGAAAATCTAATTATCCAGTTTGCAAAAAAAGCATTTAGCTCAACTTAAAAGGTATTATAATTGTCATTTTTGGTAGTGTCATTGGATATTAGCCACATTTGCATACCTCGACGTGCAAAATATACTCGCCGAGGTCACAGTTCAGCAACCTAAAATTGAAAACAAACAACAAAAGATGTGACTAATATATGTATGTTAGTATGTAAATTTATATAGATAGTTATATGAGGCTACGAGAACGATAGGCCTACGTTTTCTTTTTCTTGTTTGGCGCTGTAACCGCCTAAGCGATTTAGGCCAATTTCAACATAGCACGCCAGTCGTGACGCCAAGCTATGCTCCAGCTTGTCTTGTCATTGCATTGAATGCTTATCTCCTCCGCTGCCAACACCAGCGGTTGCCGCATAAAAAAGGCACAACAAATGGATTAACGGAGTCTTCGTGTCTGTAACCTCACTTAGTATAGAACGGATCAGAGAGGTCCTTCTCTATTACAAATGGAGTTGGTGGTACGCAACGCCATTTTGCACAGACGAACATATTAGTTCCGTAGAAACGTGTAGCGAAGATGCTGTATGTCTATTGTGATTGTAGCTTCTTGACTTGCAGCTGCCTTTGTGTTTCTGGACGAAGATTTCTTGCTGTGCAGTGGCGAGTGCGTTACATGTCTGCATCATATAGAGGTCCGAGTTGAAGTTTCGCCCTCGGAGCATATGTACGTACGTCGGCGCCAGAAGCGAGCCTTCGGTTGAAGGTTTTCTGACCTCGGGATACGGGAAATCGATCAGTCTTAAACCGTATCAGATGTTTCATATTGTATGGTACCTTTTCTGTCGGTGGGAACAAAAATCTTCCTCTTCATATCATAGTTTCTTATGACCTTAGTCGTGGTCGGTCATCCGATAAATTCATTTACATATCATTTACGTGGCGGGTTACAAACCCAGCGAACAACCAGATCCTCGTTTAAGGCAATGCACCGAACCCTTCCCTTCCCTTCCCTTCACAAAACCGTACTTTCTGACCTAAAATGAAAGTCCCGACCTCTAAATAATTTTTGAAAAATCTATAAAAATAGGCATTAATGTTTCTCATAAAAAGGGAGGATATTGGAGGGTAAGGTCTTGAAATTTCCAAAAAAAAATTTTTCGATGGGCACCCTAAGGTAGATACATACGCCATCTCAGATGCACTTATTCAGCGTCGGAAGTAGACACACCTAGGCCTCCACGGGCTCATTGTTATTTCGCAAGAAAGTCTCTTTTTTTATTTTTATACTCAAGAAAGTGGGGATGGAACGAACGTCGGGGGCCCTCGCTTGTGCGAGACAGGGACCTAGATAATATTCTAGCCTTTCTTCAGTCGGAAAAGAGGGATATATCTTCCTTTAGCTTTTTTAGGTCAGATGTGTCGTGCTACCTTAAACGTGGCCTGCTCAACTGTTTCTTTTCGCCTGTTCGATGCAAATATTACCCACCAAGAGTTTACAGGATCTGATCGCTGGAAATAAGATTTACTTTCATCCGTCGTGCAGTTTCCTTATATGTATATTCCGGCGCCCTGGCGCCCATACTACATCCATGGAATGCTTCCTTGCAAGTTTTAAACTGCATACAGTTCTACATGCAAGCCTACAGGTAGAATGCTGTAACCATTTTAGTTTCAACGCTTTATTGTTTAATCACTTTATGTCCAATTGTACACTTAATGCTTTAAGTTTTTTTTTTTTTTTACCCCAAGAACATAATCTGAAAACTGGAAAATTCAATGACAACACTTAGTAATTAAAGCTCACGTAATTTCACACTTAAAACAATGCGCATTTTCGTGACCATAATAAATGCTATAAAATATTTACAATACGCGCTCAATTGCTTTATAACATCATTGAAAATTAATGAAAAAATTAAGCACTTAGATACTTTACAACTGGATTAAATTTACGAAAAACAGCTACATACATAAAAGTTATGAATGGTTTGATGTTGAAGCACACCCGCAACGACCGAGGTCGTCTACGAATAACTCAAAAAAGAACTCAAAAAACTAATAACAATTAAATGTCGTAATTATTTATGAATGTTAGTTGTTATTTCGAGTATGAAGAGCAAAGTTACTTAGATGCGGACATGTGCAGAGCAAGCAAGCTTCTAGCTTAAAGACGCACAAAATCTGTGTTTAATTTTCCGCTACCTTTTTTTTCGGTACAGTAAGTAGTCAAGTAGTGACTTCAAGTAAATATGCACAGTAAAGTTATTAGTTTTTTGTTATTGTTGTTTTTTTTTTTACTTATTTGTTTGCTACAATTTGTCGAATCACTGTGAAAATGTCATTTACGCTGCGAGCACCTTCGTAGGTATGTAAGTACTGGTCTATAGTACTGCGTTATTAGTGGCATTACAGACATTTATTTCATTGCTTTGCCGTTTCAATGCTATCAGTTAAATTGCTGTTTTATTTTATGTTTGTTGTACTTTTGTGGTTACTCATTGCAGGTGGCTATTTTCTTAGATTTTTTACATACATATTTTATTGACAAGGTTACCATTTTCGGTTTTACTAACAGCACATGCGCCAAAACTGTCAATGCTTTGTGTGACAGGGAAGTGTAATTATTACACAGAAATGGCAACGAGAAAAAATTAGTATAAACACGTCCGTGCGGAGATTTCATGCGTGCGTGATATTCACATGTACATACTAAATGCTAAAGTACTAAGATATCTGAAGGAAAAAAGAATAATCAGTCATTTATGCATTTTTATTTTAAGGATTGACTTTTAATTTTCTTCGAATTCTTAAGTATTTTTCGGCATTTCTTGGTAATTTTCATATTTTACTTTTCCACTTTTTTTGGATTTCTTTGTTTTTCTCCGGATGTTTTGTATTTTCTCAGGATTTTTTAGGCATAGGTTGTGTTTTTTTTAATTTTCGGGATCTTTATGAATTGTTTCGGGATTTTTCGGATAAGCGGAATGGTTGCAGAATTTTTTAGACTACTACGGGATTTTTAGGCATATTAACGAAATTTCAGAACCATAATGAAATACTTCTTAATTTTCGGGATTTCTCAGAACTTTTCAGCTTCAACTTTTCTCCCATTTTTTCGGAGTTTTCGTGTTTTACTTTCCGCATTTTTTTTAAATTTGATTATTTTTTAGGATTTCTTTAATTTTTTCAGCACTTTTAGGAATACTCCCTTTTTCTATTTTTCGGGATAATTCGGGAGTTTTCCGTGGTTTTTGGGATATACGGAATAATTCCGGGATTTTCCAGACCACTTTGGTACTTTTTAAACTTTTCAAGATTTCCTCAGAATTTTTACGGAATTTTCTCTTAAGATTTTTCGTATTTTTTTAATTTCGGGTATTTTCCTGGATTTTTTTATTTTTTTCAGGATTTTTGGGAATATTTTCCTTTTTTTCGGGATATTTTGGGATTTTTATATAAGATTATATCCGAACTTTAGCTAATTTTACGGGATTTTTGGTGAATTAATTTTTATTTTATTTATTTTTCAGGCTTTTCAAAAATATTTCGTATTTCTATTTTTCGAGATCTTTCGGGAATTGTTAGGTTTCATGGGATAGTTCCGGGATTTTCGAGAGTTTTGGGACTATCTTGAGATTTGAAAATATAATGAAATATTTTCTAATTTTCCGAAATTATTGGTACTATTCAAAATTTTTTCTGAATTTTGCGAGATATTTTAATCATGGGTATTCTACGGATTTGTATTGTTTTAGGGATTTTGCGGAATAACGGGATAATTCGGGATTTTCGAGACCACCCCGGGTGTTTGGGGACTATTACGAGGTTTAAAAATATGTATAAGAAATATTTCTTAATTTTCGGGATTTCCAGAATAGGCTCAATATTTTCTCTGACTTTTTGGGATTTTTCAGTATTTTTTGTCTTTTACATTTCGAGATTTGTTTTTAACGTTCTGGGTATTTTTTTTGGGGATTTTTTGAATTCCAAGGAATGGTTCCTAATTCTATTTTTCGGGATTATGGTATTTTTGAGACTATTTCGGGAGTTCCTAAAAATTTTTAACTTTGGGTTTTTTCCGGATTTTTTTATTTTTAGGTGTTTTCCTTTTTTTTGTATCTTTCGGATGTTTTTTTACGGTATAGTTCAGGGATTTTCGGAACTATTTCGAGATTTAAAGGGTTTTCGGAACTTCTTAGGATTCTTTATGCACGAAGTATTTATTGAGGCCAAAAAGACTCGCTACTTGTGCACAAGTTATTGCGATAGGTAAAGGAACTAAATACTTTTATACCCAGTATTTTGTCCTGTAAAAATAAGTAACTATATTTACCTAAATTGTTTAGCTCACTTAAATTATGAATACTATTATACTCGGTATGAAGTGACATCGAATATATCTAGTACTTGATTATTTACTACAACGCATATACCTAAATATTTTTATACTTAGTATTCAGTATTTAGTTAATAAGATTTGTCCATCACTTGTACGGAGTGCGATTTTTCCGCAAACGATCTTATTTGCATACGTGACTAATGTAGAATATACATACAAATGTATAAATTATGTCTATTGCGAAATTTTTTAGTTTTTGAAAAAAAAAGATACGCGAATCTAATTGTCTTTGCATGCAAAGCTTATATTTGTGAATGTATGAATGTATATTTGTGTATGTGTAAAGCCAGATTTTTCAATTAACTTTTTATTAGAATTGTCTTCAAACACCTGCGTGCTATCGGCGAGTGTAACATAATTTTTGTTTTGACATTTCGTGCTTCATGTGCGAAATTGTTCTGATTTGATAGTTATTGCGTACATACATACATAGATAAGTATGGGGTTTCTACATAAAATTGTTTATATGAATTTGAAATCCTAAAACCAAAACTTTACCAAGCATGGATTTTATAATAAAAAGCAAACAGTTTGCACTGGAAAATACCAGAACAAACCGGTTAATAAAAGTACAATTTATGCAAACAAATTTAGCTTCCTAATTTTTAATTTTAAGCTCTGTACACTGTACAAAATCATGATAGAAATTGTATTGAAAATAAAAATAGATTTTTTATTGAGTTACTTATCTTAGAAATAATCAGTGATGTTTTTTAAAGTAATTTTGTAAATTGCCTTGCAAGCATACTTTAAGATACGAAGGCGTACAGCGAAGTGTTTTTCTGGTAAGGTCTTATGTATTAAGTATATGCATGTAAACACATAAATGTGTATGGTTTGTATTTAAATGATTGAATATTTTTTGATAAAATATTGAAAAATAATAGGGACACGGCAATGTATGCTCGACGTTTTTTTTTTTTGTATGGAAAAAAATAATTAATAATGGGACTAGAAGCCAGAATTCTTAATCCAAAAGTTCTGAGTAAACCGTTAGTTTTTGTTGAAAAATTTTGTGGAATTTTTCTAATTTTCTTACAAAGTATGAAATTTGGACTTAAATGTTTTTGTTAGATTTTGAGCTGTGTTTAAAAAAAAAAATTATCAACATTAAAAACCCTCAAAACAAAAATAGCCAAAACTGGCCAAAAAGTCGTGTCCCTATTATTTTTCACATGACTGTAGGTATGTGGTGACGGGAAGCCTAGAACGAAATAAATTTTCATGAGAAGTTGTACTCTGTATTGATCTAATACTCATTAAAAAAAATGGTATTCATTAAAAATATGCAATTTTAGTTGTTATTTGTTAAATAGTAATCATCTTACAAGATGCCATTGTTAAATATTCTGAGCTGTTTTTCCTCGAATAAAGGGAATGGCGATTTTTTTTATAATATTCTTCCATCCAACGCTTATACATACATATAAGCAAGCGTATACAATTTTCATTATTACTTAAAAATATACAAGCATACATATGTTTAAGCGATTTCCTACTGGGTGGGTATAACCAAGGAAAGCTATTAAGCTTTAGGTAGCCAAGACAACAGCCAGTCGCAAAAAAGTTTTGCCTACGAAAGTTTTGCTTGCAGAATTGCAAATGTATAAGCTTATGACCGACTGCTGCGGCCAACAAATATGTATTACCAAAAAAAAAAAATAGCTAAGTGATTAAATTAAATTTTTTAATTGTTTGCCGGTGGTAGGGAAATTCTATTCCTATTAATTTTATAAATGTGAAAGTTTGTATGTATGTAGAATAAAAGTACTGGATGATTGAAATTTTTCACATATTTATGTAGATAGATTGCGGCCTGATATCCAGAGAAATATGGGGTTTAGGTATGTATATTTTAATTGCTGTGGCAACATCTTTACGGAAAAAATTAAAATCAGCTATAACTTCGGAACTATAAGTCTCATGACATTGAAATTTCGTCTGGATACCTTACTAGCACACATATCTGCTCATTATAAGGCAAAATTTTTATGAGTTTCCGCTGATTTATGGAATATTTTATAGAGTGCTAAATATGTACATATGCACATACATATGTATGTATACAAACAATTCACAAGAATGGCTATATGGAATAAACTACAAACATGAAAAACTGCAGGAATATTTAACAAAACTATGACAAATAAGTCAAGAAAATACATACTTACACATATATGTATATCGGCAGGTTAACAGACACAGCTACATTCAGAAAAAAGCATTTCCTTAAAACAAGAAAACAGTATCCTTATTTTAGAGTTACTATTTTTTCCTTAATATTATGAAAAAATTACAAGCTTTTCCTTAATTCAAGGATGGAATGTAGTAAAATCGGGGATTGTTCGGAAATGCCCAGCTATGCTAGCATCATTGCGTTATCTCAACGCGACTACTATCTGACTTCGGACATGCTAATGAAATTGTTGTCATTGTTGTAACAGAGTACAAATTCCCTAAAGAGGTTTTGGGGAATGTGTTGTAGTTAAAGTTTTTGAGCAGATATAAATCTAGGTCGCTCCGGTTATGTTGGCCCAACTGTCATGGGAATGCCAACGAGAGGATTAAGTAGGGCTCTAAAACGCCTATTAACTAGCAACACGTTTAGGAAAAATTAACGGTGTTATTAGAACACACTATGCAACTGCAGTGATGCCTACGCCGATGGCAAACAAAAGCTCTCTCTGCAGAAATTGCGCGGTTAGAATCCGGTTGACGCGGATTGTCCTGTATACAATTTTTGAACACTTGATCGAATTCTAGGTCCACTGCGGAAATTTAATCACATTTAGAAAATGTATTCAATGAAATTAATTCATAAATTTAATCATTTAAAATACTCTCTTAAACTGAAAGCATGCTGCGTCGTCAAGTAGAAAGCCAATCTGGCCAAACTTAACCGAAAATTTTTTATAAGTGGAATGAGAGGCATCACCATTAACTCTTCATTTTTAGCATTTTAACGCACATTTGTTAGCATTTGAAGCGGAATTCATAAATTAGGCGACAAAAAGGCACTCAGACCTAACTCGAAATGCATTCTTTTACTACTAAGCGGCAAGCACTTAGAATTTTAATGTCATACATGAGTTAATACATATGTAAGAATATACATGCATATGTATGTATGAACATTAGTGTGCCTCACCAAAAAAAGTTGCTGGTTTTTACTGGAATTTATTTGATTTTAAGACTTCCGTCAAACATTTTTTGGAAAAATATTAAAATTTACGGTAGCTGGACCGATTTTATAATATCTAAAAAAATCTCATTATTTTTATTCCGTTGGGGTGATTTTTTGGAAAATATATTTTATAAAAATAATTTTATTTAAGAACAGAAATTATCACTTTTGGAGGTATTCTAAAATCGGTGCAGCTCACACAAATCCTATTTTTTCCGGAATATTTAGGACGTTTGTTTGTTTTAGATGGAAGGATATATATCCTAATGTACTTACACCTACATATATATACACGTAAACCCACATATACATATGTGTGTATATACATCTATGCATCTGTGAATATTTTCGTAAGTAGAGTTGCATACAAATTTGTGTGCTTGTATTGAAATATGCCCTCTGAGCTGGGATACGCTTAAGAAAATCAGGAAACGGAAATATGGCGTGGCGCTGTGAATTGAACTTTACACGACCGTCACCCCAAATCACTTGCCAAAAGCAGCAAGCCCAGTAGCTGGAGCACTACTAGCAATGACAACAAGAGCTGCCTTGCCACAAGTCGGCCACATTGAGGCTGGTCTGACAGCGCCAAGCCCCCCCCAGAAGCCAACAATGAATGTGAAGTGGAAAAATTGCTGTGCAACATTCACACATAACAATTTCAAAATTTCACTTTATGTATGTGGTTAGAAATATTTTTCACTTCGATTTGCGTGTGTGTGTGGGTAGCGCTGGTTACTCGTATGCCAAAACGGTGCACACACTTCAGTGGGAAAAAAGATAGAAAAATGTGCGCTAAAAATTGTCTAAAAGCGCTAAACCGCATTTATGCGAACGTCAAATAAATTCATAGAATTTTTAGATTTTCGTTTCGTAAGCAAAAGCGTAGCGTTTCGTTCGACTAATTAAGTTAAATGGCTGCTAGTGGGATTTATGGTATAGAAGGGTATTTTTGGAGCGAATAAAGCAGAAAACGTCAATGTGGTTGGTAAGCTGAATTAGGGTAAGCTAAGATCGCTGCAAGGATGCGGTAAATATGGACGACTAATGCGCTGCAGAGCTACATCCATACATGCCGGTGCAGCCGCAAAGTATGCAATGAATTGCAATTTATTACGCGCAAAATTGTTACTGAACTTTCACTAATCTCATTTAATTGCTTTTTAAGCGCACTTTTAGGCGCACTCCGCATGAGTGGGAAAATAAATTACCGTACGCCGGAGCGCCAAGTTTAAATGTAACTCATACGCCATGTGTAACTGCCATATACTACATACAGACATACAAACAAGGCAGCACTGAATAAGTAGTGGAAAAATACTTTATTTGTATTAGAGATTTTGCCAAACAAAAAAAGCCACTTAACTCATACGCTTGTGTCTAATTTCAATGTCCCAAAGTGCAATACACTCTTTTGCAGCCAACCTAAGCAAATAGTTCGTTGTCTCAAGCGCATTTGAACCTTTCGAAAGTACACTTTTCGTACATTATAAATATGCTTTTAAAGTGACATATCCCTAATTTATATCGCTTATGATAACTGCTGGCGCTCAAATGTAGACAAATCTGTGCGCTAGATTGAACGATTTGAAAGAAAGAAAAACACAAATCAAATACAAATAAATAAACATAGCCGCTTTCTTCTTTTGCAAAAACATAACAAAATTCACTTACCCGCATACCACGCATATGTAGCTCTCATCAGAAAAAATATTAAACAGCTTGAATCTACAAAGTTCACAGAGCAAGTTACTTAAATATTTTTGCTTTGTACAGCTGCCCCTTTGACTAAAATACATTCGCAAGGATACATATATACACATGTACTCTTTTGTATATTACGCTTATACATTTTATAATATATTTTTATTTATTAGAGGGCTGCATAAATGCATTTGCAAGAGCGCCTTCGCTTTAATTTGCTCACAGCTTGCAAAATGTGGTATGTATTTGATAATACTTCGACAAAAAATTGAATAGCATATTGATGCAATAGCACAGTAGCGTAAACTGATTTAAAAACTAAAAAGGATTAACAATTGAGAGCTTTTACGGAAATTTTATTCCAGTCGGTCTTAAGATAAAAAAAAAAGTTAGGTTGACACCTGTCTTAAAAATAAAATAAATTACAGACTTTGCAAATTTTACAACATACATATTTACATAGTTATCAACTACAATTTTGTATTAAAATTCGACACAAATATGATTTTTTAGAGCTGTCATCTGTCTTAAAATTATAGGAAAAGGATATTGTTTATCCTAAAAAATATAAAAAAGAATTAAATAAAAAATTTTTAAGTTTTAACAGAGCTGCCACCGTCTTAAAATTAAAATTAATTTAGCAGATAAATCAAAAAAATCTCACAATATTTTTAACACATAAAAAAGTTGTTAAAAAATTAGCGAGAACTATGTTTTGGAATGGTTGCCATCTGTCCTAATATTAAAATGAGTTTAAAAAATTTGCAACATGTTTACCACATAAAAAAGATGTTAGCGAAAATGTAATAAAAAAATGTATTCATAGAGTTGCCACCCGCAAAAATTTAAATAAACTAAAAAGATTAAATTTAAAAAATCTTACAATATTGCTAACACACAAACAAGTTATTAAAGACGTAATCTAAATATAGGCATATTTCAGTAGGTTTGCCACCTGTCCTAAAATAAAAATTAATTTGTGGCACAGTGAGTTAAAGCCATATCTCAATATGTTTACTAAACAAAAACATATCAGCTAAAAATTAATCCAAGTAAATGTTTACTACCCGTCTTAATAATAACATGATTTCAGTAGATGAGCTGAAAAATCTCAAATTATTTTTAACAAACAAGAATCAAATCAAAACATATATTTTAGCAGGGTTTGCAAGTTTAAAATGAATTAATGAGATTGCAAGTTTGAAAAAATTTACATACTTATTCAATAAAAATTTCGTAGGAAAATTTGATTCAAATATGAATCTATGGAGTTGCCATCCGGTATAAAATTATAAAACAACTAAAAAAAAGAATCGCCCTTATTCTATAATATGTATAAAAATGTTGAGAAAATTTTAATAAACACACTTACATACATATATACATATACATATGTATGTACATGTGTATTTTAACAGAGTTGCCATCCGTTTTATGTATGGTAGTGAAATAGTGGGTTCAAAATCTTACAAAATACTTCCAAAAAAAGTTTACACTAAAATTTCAATCTAATTATATTTTTAAGAGTTGCCACATGTCCTAAATCAAAAATAAAGTATTTTAATTCTTTGATTTGGGGTAGGGACCTACAGTTTTACGCCGACTCCGAACGGCGATTGTATTTTTATATGCAGAACACACACGGAGAGTTACCACTGCCTGCCGAGGAGTGACTGCTATTATGAAAAAAATGCTATCTTTTTTTATAGATCTTTCTCCTAAATGGAACCCACGACACTAGTTTTGGTTTCCTTATAGTCCCAAAAATTCATAATCGTGTCAGAAGATTTCAAAAGTTCTACGAAGTCTTCAAAAATTTCAGACCTTACAATGTTGCTATCTCGTGAAAAATTAGTGAAGCCAAGCTTGATATGTAGAGCTGCCAGCTGCTTTAAAATTAATATAAATTAGGTACATAAATAAGTTAAAAAAAAAATATTTTAAATCCGAATGATTCAACAAGAAATCAAAAAGAAAATTTTGAAATATTACGAAAAACCCGAAAAATCCTGCCCGAGAGTTCGAAATTTTTTTTTAAAACTTCGTAGGACTGAATTAGTTTTGTCCCATATTGGGCTCTGAACAAAAACAAACGGTTTCGTCAGTTAGCAAATGCATGCTTCTATTGCGCAGACAAAACAAGTTGTAAACTAAAAAATTTACTATGAAATAATATAGATACATACAGGCAAAGTAAAATCATTTAGGCAGCTCTCTATTATTTAGCCAACTCATATGAGCCGCCTTTGAGCTGTCAAATGAGTAGTCAAGCATTTTGAATTATGTTTTGCAATTTTTGCGCAGTTAACAAGCAATGTACTGTGATTCATCTCTCTCCCAGCGGCAGTGAAGTTTTAATATCAAATAGCCGACTTCTCCTTCTTCGAGGTTGTATTGTCTCAACTTTTATTATAACTACTTACATATTATTTCGATTATTTGCTTAAATTCTTTTCCTTTTTTCATATTTGTTTTTATTGCATTTTCATTGTAATCGAGTTCTTCCAAGCGCAATTACAAACACAAATTAGTGCGCGTTTTTATTGTTGCCGAAATTGCAGTTGCGACGGCTTTATAGCGGAAATATAAAAATGACACATGCTCCAGCATAACAATACTGGCGCTATTTACGAAGGAGGAGGATGTACAAAGCGCGTCTTTGTGAGATTATATACTACAAGTTCTTAAGTCGATTTCTAGCCGGTGACGGCGAAGATCACACCCTTTTTTTGTTGAAGCCGAAGTCGAACAAAAATATACATTTCGCATACATTCCTCAAAAGATGCGCAACTAAAAAAAATTTTGGTCGATTTTTTTGGAAATATTTTTTTTTTCCAAGATTATATTATCTATTCTCTAATGAGAAAACTGCTGCCATACCTATTTCTATATTGATCGCTTTGAATCTGTTTTGAAGATTATGTGCGATACATATATGATTCTCGTAGACAAGAGGTTAGGTTGGGCTGGCTAGTCGCTTCACGAATTTCCAGTGATCATTAAGGTCCATAACTGCCGTCTCCAGGTTCAGTAGAAATCCTACATCCAAGAGATTGAGTCGAAGCCTACTAAAGGCTGGACAGACACACAGGATATACTCTACAGTCTCTCCGTTCGTTCTGCATCTGCTGTAAATTTTATTATAGGGTATTTTTTTTTTTTACTATGCGCGTATAGCATAGGAGTATTCTACGTGTAATTCTAATCAAATTTGCCGAAGAAACTATGAATCTAATATCGCTTTTGAGTTTGCCAAATTGCGAAAATAGGTTTCGAAGAAAATGGGAAAATTTTCACTGCAGCGTTCTCTGGTGGTAGTTTTAACAAAAAGTGCAGAAATGGATTCCTTAGATTCCTCATATCAAAGAACCCCTTATATCATGTTTTCGTACAAAATTTAGGCACTTATTTACGACGATGCAGCAAAATGCTAAGATAAGTATCTTCACAATTTATCCGGCAAATTTGCTTAGAGTTACACGTAGAATCCTTGTGTGCTATACGTGCATAGTCGAAAATATCTTTCATATACAAATTGGCCCGCCCTAATGTATATCCATCCAAAAAGTATTGACACTATACCACTGTAGGCGTGGGGCCTGAATACGAACTTACTCGTGGCCTTAAGACTGCCAGAATTGTTCAACGATATATTCATAGCCGGTAGTTATGCTGGCAGAACTTGAAGAAAAGCGAAGGATAGATTTTTCGCGAATGGTTGGTTCGTCGAAAGGGTACAACAACGCACTGCCTCATGCCACTTTTTTAGTTTTTCATATTAAATATGTATACTAGGGTGCCAAATCGCTAACATCGTTATCTCTTAGGATATTGAGCTTTGAAGTTGTGGTGTGGTGTGTGGAATTTCCATGGATTATTGACTTAAATTGTAGAAATTGTTGACCAACTTCAAAGCCCAATATCTCAAGAAACATCGATGTCAGTGATTTGGTAATCGAAAACTTTTTTGAATTACCTATAAGCTTGTCATTTACATTTTTCTACTAGCTTTTGTTATTTACGAGCTTGGGGCAAAAAAAAACTAGAATTTATAAAAAAATTGGGTTTAGGGAACCGTACTTCCTCGCTGGTGGAAGTTAGGGTTACACCGCAATGGACACTTTTGTAGAACATTCAATTCTGAAGAAATCTTATCACTGACCAAGATTATACCATTAAATGCATCTGAGCTGTAGACTTTAAAAGAAAAAAATTAAAGTTTACGTGTATTTTAAACGAGAAATCTTTGCACATCTTGGTCGAGCACTTAATATTTATTATGAGCTCAAATTGTCAGGGAATTTTTTTTAAGGTATTTCCCTCAAAATTTCGAGGTGGGAGTTAAAAAAAAAAAATAGTCGCTGCAAAATCACCCTAATGTATACATAAGTATTTCTTGTATGTGTGTGTGCATTTACTTGTACACAAATATAATATTCACAACTATATTAGCAAATATGTAAAAAAGTTATCTCATGCAAATTTCAGCCTCCACATAAAAACTGAGATAAAAAGGCAAATTATGTACTGTGCAGTACAAAGACGCCAAATTGACTGCATCAGTGAATTTTAAATAAATCTGCAATATTTGCGGCTCAAAGTGGCAATAATGCGACAAACAAACAACCAAACACAAAACGAGTACAATAAACCAAAAACACAACAAAAATAAAACAAGGAACATCAAGTTCGAGTGCCAAATGCGACAAGAAGCAACACTCAACAACAACCCTACTTTAAAAATTTGTGTGTAGTCATAGGTTACAGCAACCCAGCTGCGAGAGCTACGATGCACTGGGAAACTCGCAAAAAAAAAAATTAGAAAAAGAAAGAATAAAGCCACTTTTTTTTATTGCTGAATACCAAAATATTTGGGGGAACATTACCGCCTTTAGTGGCGTACGTTTTAATGATGCATGAATATTAGCAAGTATGGAAGTTGTCGTCGTCGTCGTTTTCCCCATTTGAATTTGATGCCTAGTTGACTTTTGTGGTTTTCGCCAATTTTTTTTTTCGCCGTTTTTTCTTCTGATTCTACATTCGTTTTTTGATGGTTCACAAAGCCGCCAAGCCAAATAATGTTCATGCGATTAGCTGACAAGAGATTTTCAAGTCGAAATGAGCCTCATTGGAGGGATTAGCGAGCAACAGATTTACTGGGGGTGGGCATGGAATCGGATGTGCTTGGTTGACATGGTTTGAATGTTGGCGTTAAATAGCTAAGGCAATTGTGGTTTGAAAGAGTTAATGGAAGTAATCAAAAAAGTAATGGCAATTACAAATTTACACTTAATGAGATAATCAAGTATGTGGCGGATTGTGAAAGCAAACAAAAAACTTAAACTAAAACTATAATCCTCTTAAAAAAATGTTATTTGAAAAAATTAAACTTTGTATGAAAAAAAAGAGCAATCAAAGCACTAAAACTGCGACAGCCTTGAAGCAACTGCCAAACTTTGGCAATAAAACTGCAATCGTTTGTGAATTATGTGCCACAATTTGGCTCACTAAATGGCTTGCCGCGCAAAAAATGCCAGTTAAAAAAAAAAAAAAAAAAAATCCAAGCTAAATAGTAATAGCTCGGCAATACAGACACCTGTTTGCACAAACAATGAACTAAACAACAATACATAAATGACAACTGCCAGGCAGCAACCGGCAAAAGGCAACCGCAGGCCAAAGGACATAAAAAATGACTTAGTGCGATTACACCTGCAGAGTGCTCAAGCACTGGTGAATACTGGTGCAACATACATACATACATATGTATGTATGAGTACATTAGACCGCACCGGAAAAAAAAGTTCTTCGTACACCACTGAGTGTAAAGTATTTTTGCAACGCGATTTCGAAAGTTTGGTTTTTTGCCGAACGTCGCCTTTTTTAATTTTTCGTCATTGCTTTTGCATTTACTGTCGGATCTTAACGCATGATATATCGATGTTTTTGAGTAGAGGAGACAGTTTTTCGTTGCAAAGCTCGATGACCTCAAGCACCTACCCCGTTCTGGGGTCAGTTTCTATAACCCCAACGTACCACCCTAATGCCAGTAAATTAAAGCTCACCAAAACTCATTAAACTTTTGCCATGGAAGTATTTTGATTATCCCAGTAGAACTATAAAAAAAAAACATTTTTTTATTGCGAATATACGTAGGTGTCACCGGAAATTGTAAAAATAGCATCAGCCAAAAAATTGTTTTTTGCCGAAATTGCTTTACAAAAATAATTTAGATTCAGGGGTGCATAGCGTATTTTTTTTTGCTTGTGAGATGGTGCGGTCTAATGTATGTGCATAGAAGAAATGTCAATAGAAACAACAAATAAACAATGTATGAGCATCCATGTCCGTACAAATGTACATACATATGTCGCTCTTGTATCAGCATCATAAAATCAAATATGGAACTCATAACTGCAATACAAGCGGTTAGGGTGAGAATCAAAATCAAATCTCGACGCCAATAAAAGTCAAATCAAAACCATAAAAGAGCAAATTATGGCAAGTCTAGTTTGCTGCAATATTTTGCTGCTGTTTGCAATAAAAAACAACAACAGCAACAAAGAACAATTGGAATGTCGGTTAGATCGCTGTTGGGAAGAAATGAGAGTTTAAGAAAGAAAAGGTTAAAGAATTTTTATACCCGAGCGCACTTGTGCACAAGGGTATTATAACTTTGTTCACATAACGGTTGTTTGTAACAGGTAAAACGAATCGAGATAGATATAGACAAATGTATACATAAATGATCAGAATGAAAAGAGAAATCGATTAAGCGGTGACTGTCTGTCCGTCCGTCCGTCCGTCCGTCCGTCCGTCCGTCCGTCCGTCCGTCTGTCCGTCTGTGCACACAATAACTCGAGTAAAAATTGAGATATCTTAATGAAACTTGGTACGTGAACTTCTTGTGGGTGTAGGACGGATGGTATTGAAAATGGGCGAAATCGGACAATAACCACGCCTACCTCCCATATAACGGTAATTTTCAGAAATACGAAAACTGCGATATTTTAGTAACTACTGAAGATTATTCACTCAAAATTGATATTTACAATGAGTTTTAGACGAAAAATAAGAATATTTTAAAATTTTGGCAAATGGGCGTAGCCACGCCCACTTATGGTTACATGTGTATATCTTGGTAACCGCTGCACAAATTTCTTCCAAACTTGGCACAGTTGTTGGTCCTGGTACAGCATACCAAATGGCCGAAACTTTTTAAAATCGGACAATAACCACGCCCACATTCCATATAACGGTAATTTCGAGAAATACAAAATCTTCGATAAATCAGTAAATATCAAAGCTAATTTATTCAAAATTGATGGTTGCAACAATTCTTTACGAAGAAATACGTTTATGATAAAATTTTGGAAAATGGGCGTGGCACCGCCCACTTATGATTACATATATGTATCTCGCTAACCGTTCTAGCAATTTGTACCAAACTCGGTATGGTTATTGTGCTTGCCACATAAAAGCAATCCGTTGAAAATTGTTGAAATCGGTCTTAAATTACGGCCGCTTTTAAAATAACAATAAATTTCAGAAATGCTTGAAATTTCAATATGTCGAAATTTAAGGACGCTAATTTACTTAAAATGTATACACCCCGGCTTATCATGTAGCGGTAGCTTTCGGCAAGGTGGAAAACATATCTTTAATACTTGCGCCGGGTATTTAATGTTCGGCTCCGCCCGAACTTAGACTTTCTTACTTGTTTTTAGTTTGTTTTGAGTAAATGAATCATTAAAGCATTTATACTATATATTATATTATAATCATAACTTAACTGTTAAAATCGAATTTCTATTTCTTCGATAGTCGGCCAACCATGGGTACCGAGCAGATGGATCTTTTCACTGGACTCATCCGAGGCAGACGTCCGCTTTTGGACCGACGTTGCGGACTTCAGTGGGCCCTTAAACTGCTTAAATCCAAGGCTCCACACGTGTTGGTTGCTGCATATCGCAAAAGGGTTGCTCAAAAGTCGGAATTGATATTGGCGAAGCCTTTTGGCTTCGGCTCAAACTGATTAACGGTATGAAGAATACAAATTATAGATAAAAAAATTTAAATTAACTCCCTTTTGAAATAAAACTCATAAAATAAAGATTTTAAAATGAAAATTCAGATCGGGACAATTCAAGATTTTTTGTGATTTTTCCCAAAAAGTTGGAATTTTTCAAGTTTTTTCTAGATTTCTTCTGAGCTCGGGATTCTGTGTGTTTTATTTTGCAGACATTTTCCGGGACTTTCCGGGATAGTTTCGGAACTTTTTTCTAGACATTTGGCGATTATGTGGAACTTTCCCGCATTTTTGGGCTTTTCAGAATCGTTTGATATTTTTTTTAGAGGTTTCGGGATTTGCTTTTTATGAATGCTTAAAAAATTAATCGGGGTTTCTTGCTCAAAATATTAAAACTAAAAAATTAGCTAAGATCTTCTTGTTAAGGTCTTCGATGCGACACATAATGTCGGTAATAACGGTTTCCTATCTGTTACCTTTCATATTCACCCAGTAATGGTGCGCTTTCTTCTCCAAGAAGGGCTACAAGGAAGACGGGTAAGGGGTCCTCAGTCTCATAATTTCCTTGCAGCCCTATGCCTGGCGACCACACCTGCCTTTTCATTGCCCGGGACTCTATTGTGTCCCGGTACCCAAATAAAGAATACCCGTTTCCTCGTTGCGATGAGTATAAAAAGCTGAGGCCAGTCTCACACCAGCTTTGGGGTAACCTGGTGTGCTTTCAGGACGAGGAGCGCTGCTGTCAGAGTATATGTATGTGTTTATTGGTACCCCTATTTTCAAAATATATACTGCCAGAGACATAGTTCAATGGCATTCACCTTGGCCTGAAAGACAGAGTTAACTCGTCCTATTCTAGTGAAAAGGAGCCTTATAGTTTGGTCCGACACCTGTTCAATTATGGAGCCGTCACCGAACCCACCCTACTGTGATCGTTCGTTATCCCAGTTGGTTCTGTTGTAGAAAAAGGCCTTGGATTTACATATCTGTGCAGTTAAATCTCGGAAGGCCAGCTCCACAAAGCTATGAAAAATAGATCCGGTCGCAATCCATTGTCATCAAAGATAGCGGGGCAAGTTAGATGATAATACGACCAGTCCGTCAACCTCAAGACCTTGCGGTTCGAAAATCGAACTGGTGGGCGAGGTTAGGCAATGTATCTAGGCAATATTGAACCATTGCGCTGCGTGGTCGTAGTGAGCTCTATGAACAGACAGCCACCGAAAGATAGGTAACTGCTCAGCGTTTTGGTCAGGGTAATGCATGAGAAGATAGGCTAATCCATGCTTTCTTTTGGCTGGTATAAAGGAGTCAAACTCAGTAAACACTACGATGATGAACCATTCATATGACTTCAAAGAGATGGTGGATGAAAATATGCCTCACATAAATAAAAAGGAGAAAAATGTATTTTAATCACAGCATGAGAAGATCCGTTCTGACATGGATAGTCTACATCTGCCTCTCAAGTGACAAGCGGACCTCGGTCTAGGTAGATTAAAAATATGTATTCGTTTTAATTAAATCTCTTAGAGACATTTTTAATTTGGTTATTTTAGTTAAATTTTTTCTTTTTATAATTAAACTTTAAGACTTTATTGTTGAAAAAAGAAGAAAAGAAAATAATTTGATTTAATTTTTGGAAACTAATGGCGTTTTCGTTTTTACAAAAAATGTTGCCTTCCCATTGCTCGCTTCTTAGTATTTGCGCGTAGAGGGCAAATAGAAGGTAAAATTTTTCGGTAGAAACGAAAACGGCATTATATTTTTCCCTTTTTTTTCTAGTTAGTAAGATTTTGTTTATTCTCGCACGAAAGTCTTACAAAAAAAGCTCCCTTGCTAACTTTCATGGTGCGAAGCTATTCTGACTGGTACAAGTCCTCAGCAGAGAAATTTTTTAAAGTAATTTTTTTCTTTTTAAATTTAATTGCTTTTCAAGAATTTAAATTTAATTCTTATTAACTGTTTTTTAATTTTGTTATTTTAATTTATTATTTCTCTTTTAAATTTAATTTTTGGTCTTAATTCTTAAAAAAAGAATTTTTTTTTGAAATTTCATTTAATTTTTAGAAACTTATATTTTTTCCTTTTTTAAAAAAATTTTTTTTCTATTTAAATTTAATTTTCTATTAATTTTTAGATTACATTTTTATATAGGTTTGTTTTAATTGTATAATAGTTTAATGAACTTACTTCATTTTTTTTTATTACTTTCTTATTTAATTTTTATCAAATTTTTAGAGTTTACTGTTTTGAAAAGAAACATATTTTTAATATCATTTAAATTTTTTTTTTATTAATATTTTTTAATATCATTTTAGATTTTTAGTTTTTATTGTTATAAAAAAATATAGGTGACTCGAGCCCCATTGAGATGTCTATCTTAAACGAAGGACAGCAAGGGCTGCCACATGTTTAGCCACTAGATCCAGTGTGAGAATTTCCAAAGAAGCATTTAAAGTGAGGTTTGATATTGTTCGGATTACTCCGCTGATGCATCAGACTATCATACTAAGCCATTCTAATGTGCTAAACACTGAAAGCTTATCAGCTAAATCTGGCCTGCAAAAAGGAGAATTAACCAGCGAAGTCGAATATCGGCCACTGCGTCAAATACCGCTCTTACCACACAAACAACTACAAAATAACAAGAACAAGAACAATACAGTAATAAATAGTTAATATGATACGTGATGCATACAAATCGCTGGCCGGCCTATCATGGACACATCAGCGACTACACAAAAACATTTCGAAACTGATTGCAAAAAACAAGCGAAAAGCCAGTGGAGAAGTGGTTGGCCGCTGAAAATGCAGTTGCAGTTGCAGTTGCAGTCCGAGTGACAAGCATGTGTTTTCATGGCTATTAGACACGTTAGTGGACAGCTTCTAAGTACACCCACACACAGCCATACATACAAATGTTCATACATAAGGAGTGTGAGAAGTGCAGCAAAGGTAAATAGACGCAATTGAATGCGTAGAAATGTGTGTGTGTGCGTGTGTGTGTGATTTAGCTAAATTTGTGCATATCTGCATATTCATGTGTACGTATGTATGTATGTATCTATGTTGTCATTAGCATGCAGGCGTTGTAATTAATGTTTCCACAGTTTTATTCGCGTTTTTTTTCATTTTTAATTTTTCCTTTTTGCTTTCGCAATTTGCACTGAAAAACCTTAGAAAATTTGCGCATTTAAATGCAATCAAGCAATAGCGTCGGCGTATTATTTGACGCATAATAAAATTTGCACGGTAAATAAATACCAAAGCATGGCTAAAGCCTCAACTAAAAAGTAGCTTTGTACAAAAGGCGAAATATTTATAAATGTATGTTTTTTTGTTGCAAAAAAAAAAAAAAAAAAATACATACAACGTGCAATTAAATCAGGGCAAACGACAACAAATGTAGACATCTTCGCGTGGTCAAATTTAGTTGTAATATTGCACTTATACACATACACACTCACTTACATAAATATGCACATACGCATGCACAGTTAGTTGCATATGTATATGTATGTACATTAGGGTGGTCATAAAAATATCAACACCATGGTTCTACGCACAAAATGAAGACATCCAAGAAAATTTTTAAGAAATAAAAAAATTAAGGGGTCGCTGCATTGGCGAAAAAGTGCAGTTACGTCAACTAAATACATATATTTCTCTAAACAGATGATTTGGTTATATTTAGGTACCTTATGTGGTTATGGTTAACAAATCATGTGTTGAGAGATATATATTTAGCTGACGATTTTCTGAGTGTACCAGGGTTTTAAAACAAGGGTTTTTGATGTGTTAACATCTTAGTTCTAGGTGCGGGTAAAATTTGCGTTAACCCAGCAGACAATTTGTTACTTCGTTTTGTGTAACCCAGTAGAAAATCTGTAATTGCTTCTTGTGTGTACAAATGAACATTTCTGGACTAGTTCACGACTATTTCAGGCCGATTTCAGGCGCCTAGCACGGGGCTATTTCAGGAACATTTCGGAACTAGTTTGGGATAATTTTTTCAGTAGTAAGAGACTATTTTGGGACCATTTCAAGACTTTTCGGGATAAGCTAACGAATTTTTCAGAACAACTTCAGGCCAATTTTGGGAGCAGTTCGGGATCCTTTTGGGTTAGTTCGAAATAAGGCACGAAATTGTTCTGAACTAGCCCTGAGCTATTCCCGAAGTGGTTTTGAAAAAGTAGTTTACTGGTAACGACAAAATGAAATAAAATTAATGTTTAGTTTCTAACAAATTTATGTACATATCGTCGGTGATACTGCAAAACGGTCTATGTCTATTAGTACCCTTGACACTTAGATGGTCTCTTACTTGCACCGGAATGCATCTGAAACGACTTACACCCTAATAAACGAATGACAAAATTGTCTACATTTGGCTGATGACGATGAACGATTGGCAGAAGCGATCAGATTCAGATAACAGATCAATTAAGCACCAGAGGTAATAAGTGACATAGAACGTTTTGCAGTATCACCGACGATATGTAACATATACAAATTTCATGAGTACCTGGTATCTACTCATGCTTTTTTTAATCGCAATTCACTTCACTTTGACCAGATATAACTTAGCGAGTTTATAAATTTATATGAATAAGTTGCAATAGTAAGTAAAAATTTTTTCAATTCAAAACAAAATTAAATTTTTTATACCGCGGTGGCGATCTCTAATTTTTTAGAATTTTTTTTCATTGATATCTTTATTTTGTACGTAGAACTAAATATATATAGGGGTGTCCCATACAAACTTTAGATGTTGATATTTTCCAGGCCCACCCTAATGTACATTCACATACATACATATATGTATGTAGGTAGGCATGAATTTATGCTCCCGACTAGCTGAAGTTTTGTGAAAGTTCAGGCTTCTGCCGCTGCTGTTGCTGTTGTTGTTGCTGCTGTTGCTCAGTATGCGCGCCGTCATTCTAATCTAATTTGCACCGCAAACAGGTACTCAAATGCAATGAAACGCAATGCAACTCAATGCAAATGAAATAAACTCAATTCATGCGACCATTTTAGCTGAAGAAGAAAAAGTGTGACGCGTTGTATGGAAATTTTCGCGATTTCTAAATGCATTTTTTTCTAAGATTTTAAATGTCTTAAAAAAGCAGATGTTAATAATAAACACGCACATACGCTGTGCGCTGTAATTTTTTTTAATACATACATATGAATATCCATATCTACATAAATTATCAAATATTTTAACACAGAAAAAAATAATAAATTTTCTTTGCTCTAAATTTGTAGATCCTGGTCTAGCCGCGCACTTTTTCCCTTTAGATTTAGCAATACTTCAAATTTTTTCCTTTTTTTTCTATCTTTCATATGTGCAATGTGAAAGCGCCAGCCGCCGCCATCTGATCATCAGCTGCACTGTCAACGCTTTTGCGTATCGGTGTCTCGTACGCGCCGCTTCATGACCGCCCAACTGACTACTAACCACCCCACCACCTCGGTGCACTGCTGTGCTTTGCCGTTGGTCTTGTCATTTGCTTTGCCACTTATATAGAAACTTACATATTTATGTGTATATGTGTGCACTTGGTGGTACTCAGTGGCTGTGCTATGCTGGCGGCCTCGCATGTCAACGACACTTCCAGCACAGCAGCCACAGCTTTGCCAGGCACAGCAAGTGAACAGGTGGAGACAGACTATTTTTGTAGCAAATGCAAAAGTGTATTAAGTGCGCACATAAATTCATATATCCATAAATACCCTGTGGGGAAACCTGCTAGTATCGAACCCGCGCGACTCTAGGGAATCTACATAGAACTGCTACTTGTGGTCAATTTTTAACACTATTTCCTATTGATGAGCTTTGTACTACCTTTTCTTGTCGCAAGTTTGCCAAGGAGTCAGTGTCTTGTAATGGTTTCTGGTCTTGTTCTAGTGGAGCCAAGGTTTCTTTGATATCTTGCAAGTCTATATATCGGACCATAGGTTCCTACCAGCCCAAGGAAATGCAGATTAATTTATTTTTAGATAGCTCCAATGGCGAATCCCCTTGATATAGCTTCAAATCCACCCAAACAGCCTCATTACTTCGCCAACTCATCGGCTTTCGCTTTGCCTTCGACGTACTTATAGCTGGAACTAAGACATGCCTGATACACCGAGCGTAACTTCCACCTTACCTTTTTTTAACCCCCAAAGAGGAGATAGACTAAATAATCAGGACGGCGCAGATTGGGTGATCCCTATACATTTTTTGGAAAAAAGAAGGAGTTGGCTTAGGACCTCAATTTTTCATACATATGTTGATTTTCAGAAAATAAATCAAGAAAAATACGGAAAATGGGCGTGGTCAGTTTATTTTAACGCATACCTACTATACAAACCTAACCTTGAAAATGCCTTCAAAACTCTCAGTAGATTCATTAGCGAAATTATTTATTTTTTAGTTTTTCTAAGAAAGGTATTCAGTCTGGTGGCTTTATTGGCTTAGTGGCTACCAAAGTTTTGCGGAACCGGATCCCCCAAGGGTTGTAACATAAGTAATAAATATACACAAACAACTAGTAAATCTGAATCTATGTATTTAGCCTATAAGTTTCTCTTATCTCATAAACCAATGATTCGTCAATTCATTATGATTTCCCTACAGGGTATGTATGGATGTCGTATTTAGTATGCGCATATCTGGCGCTTATTCATAAATGCTTAAACACATATGTATGCATATGTATGTCTACATATGTACATATATTTATAGCCCGAAATTTTGCAAGTACTTTTGACTACTGGTCCATTGGAGGTTTGGGAAGTATGTAGTATGATACATTTTAAAAGATTCAAGCATTGTTTTTATAGATATTTTGATCAATAAAAGTATGCAACAACGTTGCTCAAAGTCGCTTTTACTAAATGTTAAGTCCTAAGTGCAAAAGTCGTAGTAAATTGTTAAGTATTATGTTCTTAAGTATTTCGGATGTCATTATATACCGAGTATGATAGTATTTGCAGTCAAACTTCAGGTATGCTAAATGATATGCTTATTTTCATAGGACTAAATACTGAGTTTAAAAATACAACATTTCGTCACTTTCACCTAACGAAATATCGAGCAAGTACTTAGTATTTATGGGTTCAGTAAATACTGTATACCAAAATAGTCTTCAGAAGTCTCGAAATAGTCTCAAAAATTCTGAAATGGTTCCGAAACCCCGAAAACTCCGAAAAAAACGAAAAAATTCCGACAGATGCCGAAATATATAGCACGACAATACCCGACAAGTTCTGAAAATACTTAATTGATTCTTCGGAATTTTTATTGGCTTGAACGCAACCTTCCGAAATGCTCCGTGTTTTATTTTTCAAAATCTTTCTGGATTTTTCGGGAACCTTTACTACCTCAAATACATTTATTTACATCTTAACTTTGTTCTTAACCGAAAGCTTTACTATGCCAGTGGAGTTTCGTCTACATCAGAAGGCATTCTATGTCTTGTTCCATAATATTGTTAATGATTTATTAGAGATTTTTTTTAAAAATGATTTTTTTGGTAGCTATCAAAGATATGTAATATGGCGAGCTGGTAATCAAACACACATACACATACATTAGATAGACAATTGCTTCCCTCCAGTACTGCTGGAGTCAATCGCAACTTTTGAACCGCTACTGCACCGACTCCTAGGTAAGTAGCTACTCTATTAACCCGTGGTAGTGCACATGGTAGTGCAGAGTCGAACCAGTCGGAAGCAGAATAGCGAAAAACTACGACAGAGGGCGCCCATAAATCACGCAAGTGACTATGTACTTTAGTAACTCTCGGTAGGGCAGAGAGAGCCGACGGTGACTATCGCCTAGGACATTGCCTTGTAAAAGTAATCGATGAAATACACCGCAAGTAGTCGGTCGGTAATTGACGGAGTTTACCAGGTATCTACCGATTCATCAGTCCCGGAGTTGCTCCCCCATACTGCAGGGTTGGTTACCGAGACATCGAAGGCGCGAATCATCTAGCTGCATCTTAAAAATGTTCTACAGTTTTTAAATTCTCATACTTAAAAAGTGCTGCAGATAAGAGCCTTGGATCCAAAATCCGATTTGGTAGGGGATTTGGCATCTTATCCCATAAACTATCTTTGAGAAAGTCCTTTAGACTCCCAGATTACCAACCATCAGGGAACCAAGAGCCTTGATAGCGGATTGGAGGTCAGAATAGACATGCAAATCCTTAAAAGAGCAACCAATCCGAAGTCTCCCGTTTTGCTTCTGCCTATGCTTGGGAAATGGTATAGTGATCTAAATTTCTGGTTTATGGAGAGTAATCTGCAGAAGCTACCCCCATCTACCCTGCCATTCTGCTTCGGTTCTTACGTAAATACGATCAGTGGGGGTCCCACTCCAAAAGTGGGTGGTGAAAGATCCCTACGCATCCCAAATCGCCGTGCAGTGGTCTCGTCGAGTCGTTGGAACTCGAAGCTTTTTTGGAATAGTGGCCTACTCTTATCACTTATGTCGTTAAAAAAAGGTGATTCGAATTACGGCAACACTTTGCACTTCCTCAAGCTGCTTGATGATAAGGACCTTTGTATAGTGCACTCCAACAAACGAGCACCCTTTATAATAAAATGAATTACAGTTTCATTAAGCCGATGAATCCCTGTGCAACTAAAGATAGTCTTTAATATACTCCGTTTAATATTTTTGTTTGAAGTCAATGTACACAAGAAGTAATATGTAAACAACGTTTTTTTTTTAATTTAAATAAAAAATATAACTTAAATAAACCTGGAGGTATGTATGTACGTATATTGGACTTCTCGAAAACCATTCCGATTTGGAATTGCAATTGTCCATCAATTTAATTTGCATATCTAACATTTACTTATGCACTGAACCTTACTAACAACAGTAGTGGCTTATTCATTATCCTTACACTATTTTTCCCCCTCTAAATACTCTGTGAATATGCACATTGAATGCATAACAGTAAATATCGAAACGAAATAAAAATTTCGCAATAAGAAGCAAACACAAATACATATAGAGCGGCAACCGGGTAAACGCTTGAGTGGCGTGTGGCTCTACAACCAATTGAACTCACAATCAGAGTGACGCCAAAGGTCCTCAAGACGATGGCGACAAAAAGGCAAACGGCAGTCAGTAATCGGCATACATAGCCGTACTCGTTCGTAGTAGGAAGAATGAGCAGCACCAGCAACCGGAAAGCCAGTATGTATGTACATAGAAGTGACAGTGGCAGCAGCAAATGCACAATGAAGGAAGTGCCCACATGTCATGGCGCTACAATCTTTGCTGTTTTTTTTTGTTTTTGTTCTTCCAATGCATATTTAGCTTTGGAAAGCACATAAAATGCAAAAGGATTTGAGTTGTCGGAGAAGAGTTGGAGCCAAAAAAAAGGCATAGCAAAGCAAAGGATTAGAAATCTCTCAAGAAATTAATGTTGTTGTTATTGCTGTGCAATGTTTTTTTTTCTGTTCCTCAATGGCACCAGCAATTGTGCATGTAAAAATATTTAAACGCTCGTCTGCACAAGGCGAAAAAAGCGAGTGTAGTGCAGCAGGGATGAAGGTATGCACGTCGCACAGTGGTTCAACACTGGAATTTAATGGAGTCTTAATTTTTTGAGCAATTTGATTGGTTTTTTTTTTAAGAAAGCTTATAAAATTAGCAAGAGATCAGATGAGTTTGAATTTTTGTATGTTTACATTAAATTTGTTTGCGCAAAATGCGGAAAAAGTAGCAAATTTTAAGAAAATCGATTCTCCTGTTCCATTTAACAAATCTTACATAATAAGAACTAGTTGAAAACAATTGTAGGACTCCCCAAAACTAAAAAAGAATCGCAAGAAAAATTTGGAATGTTATAAAAAAATGTTCACCAAAATTAAATATATATATTTTTTTTGAGTTTTTATGAGAATCTTGAGTATGTAGTTTTACAGGTCGTTAAATTTTAGTGTACCAAAATGAAAGTTGCAAGTGGCTAAGAGTTTGCGTTGATTTTAAATAATTTTTTTTTTCTAACTTTTCAAGGACATCTGCATGTTGTGTAGTTTATATTCTTATTTTATATATTATCAAAAGTCAACGTGAACTCTCAGCCATTTGTTACTTGGACTTTATTATACTGAAATTTCATGATCTATGAAACTGCGTACCCAAAATTTTTGTAAGAACTAAAAAAAAATTATTTTTGTGAAAATGTTTAATAAAAAAATTTTAATTTTTGCAAGTGGCTAAGAGTTTGCTTTGATTTTAAATATCTTTTTCTAACTTTTCAAGGACATCTACATGTTGTGTAGTTTATATTCTTATTTTATATATTAATTAAAGTCAACGTGAACTCTCAGCCATTTGTAACTTGGACTTTATTATACTGAAATTTCATGATCTATGAAACTGCGTACCCAAAATTTTTGTAAGAATTAAAATATTTAATTTTTGTGAAAATTTTTAATAAAAAAAATTTTAATTTTTGTGAAATTAGATATTTTTATAGCATTTTAAAGTTTTTATTTTTTTAATTTTTTTTTTTAGTTTTGAAGGAAGCCAACAATTGTTTTCAACTAGTTTTTATTTTTCTTCATAATTCTACTTTTTCTGCACTTTGGACTACAAAATTGAATACAAGGAAATAAAAATTCAAAAATCGGGCGCAACTGGTCTCTGGCAAATTTAAAAGCTCTCATTTAAAAAAAATGTATCAAATTGAGTAGAAACTGAAGGCTCCAGTGAACTATGAACAATAAATGCCAGTATTGAACCACTGTATGTCGTAAGCAAGGATATGCGGCGACCGCGTTGTGCCTGCACGCGTAACATCGCAGCATTCGACTTGAATATGTTAAAAACAATTGCATGTCCGCCTTTGCCAAAAATTTTTGCAAATGACAATATTTAGATGAATGTGCATACCATTTTAGCGCGCATGCAAACAGACTTATACATACATATGTATGTATGTATGTATTTGTTAGCATTTGAGTATCTACATATATTTTTATATAGCCGGTACTAGCGTGAAGCTGGAGTTGAGTGTTCAATATGGATGTCTAGCAATTACAAAAAAAAAATGTAGCAAAAAATGCGATTGCTGTATTTTTTTTTCGCCGTCGCTGCACAAATTGTATCAAAATACATAAATCTTTCACTCGAGGTAGGAATGTGGAGTGCGAGCGAATTTCAATAGTTATATATTTCAGCTCAATTGAGAAAATATTGTTTTCGTTGAAGAACTTTCTGATTAAACGAAATAAAAGAGGGGTATGAAATGCATTCTAAAATATGTAAGACATTTGAAAATTATATGAAGATAAAAATTAATTAAACAAGTATTGTGTGGGTGCTTTCTTAAAAAATCTTCATGGATGTCGATACGAATAGCATTATCGTTATTGTTTTTTTTTTAATATTTAGTGTAATTCATATAAAAACATATAAATTTGTAAATAAGTTTGTATCGATAAATTATCGAAATGCCCAGTGATAACGTTACAAGCGTACTCTTTCTTGCCAACCATAAAGTTTCCCGGAATGTCTAAGTCTAATTATAAAGCGTCAAGCAACGTCTTTGCCGCCGTTCGTGACTGGTGGCACTTAGGGTACTTTATCTTTATAAATACCTTTTCAAAAAAAGATTTTTTTCTCGATTTTGAAACTTTACTGTGCAAAATTGGTACAATGTATTTTACTGAAAGTATTGCCTTTAGCTAGCTATGACTTTTTCCACTATTATGGCAATTCATAGACTCCTCGCTAATAAAACTGCTCGTCTGTGGAGATCAAGAAATAAATCTAGCCAATTGTTGATACCTTCAATCGAAGGGAAGCGTACTTCCGTAAGTAACGACCGAAGCAAATGGTAGTCAGATGGTACAAGGTCTAGGCTATAACGCAAGCGGGTTGGGGCTTCCTATCCAGTACCAACCGAGATAAGTTTTGTCCACATGCGGCCGAGCTTTGTCATGGTGGAAAGATCATTGACGGCCCATTCCGATTGTTTTTCTGAAATCGGTCGCTTCAATCGCACCATTTGTGGTCTGTGGACAGCTCCGTCGTTCGTATGACCACTCTCAAGAAGCTCATAATACCTTGCTCCGACGTGCATAACATACGCCTTCTGGAGCTTTGGATTGCTCTAATAATCCAATCTTTCGTGACCGGTGAAAATACAATGCAAAAATGATTCCACTTTGTTCCGCTGAAGGAGCATTTGAGAAACAGTGTCATGCCGTTCGATATCTTTTGGTTCGAGCTGAGAACAAGTCTTAAAAATTAAAGTTTCACTAATTAAATTTTTCCCAATCGCCACTAATGTATGGAGTGACAATGCACACCTGAAAAGAAAATTTCGCTCAAAAATATTTTACCATCCCCCCTGCTGCAATTGCTGACTTTTTCAATGTGTTTGCAGCACCAACACTTAATGTTGACTTAATGATCTGAAAAGTTTTCGATAGCAACCTTGTTGACTTGGCTGCTGACAGTCGATGTTTGCCGGCGCTCTGCACAAAAACTTAAAAATAGTCACACACACACACACACACACAAAAAGAATTAAGTAACCAAAAAAGCCAACTGCTAACCATGTTCGACCTTAGAGGCAAAGATTAGCCGGCAAATGGTGTAGAAAACAGTTATGCGGCGTTGAAGAAGACATGCCGGGCCATGAACTCACCAAGCGCAAAGTAGATAGATAGAACACTCAATTTTGGCTAAACTCACACTAACCTAATTTTTCGTTTTAACTATCACAGTTTAAGCGCTAATCGCACCTCATCGTTTAGAGGACTTAGTAGTGGCAAATCAGCAATTTAACAAACACACACACTTCATACATACATACATACATACCTAAGTATACCGGAAAAAGGCAGCGGGAAGTCATTCACACCTATCGAAGTACATACATATATGCACTCACATACAAAAGCATAGCTCTGAGATTTTCTAATTGCACCTTTTCAACATTAATTCCAGCAATCGTTTTTTGCTTTGCTACCTGAAATGAATCCTTTTTTTTCTGCCTGTAATTCCTTTCTATTTATCTTCACAAAGAAACATACAATTTACCTACACTTGTACTTACTTCGACACTGGCGCTTATTTTGTTCGTTTTCGTTCCTCCGATTTCTTATTGTTATCTCTTCGTTTATAATCCCCAATATGTTGACACAATCTGCAATCGCAATCTCTCCGTTTATACATATGTACGAGTGTATTAATGCAAGTACATAAATGCAAATTTTTAGTTGTTTTCTGTTTACGAATATTTTCGTTTTGATGCTCTCACTTTTAGTTATTCTAATCCATTAAGACTCTGTTTTCAAGATAAGCAAATGAGTGCAAAATTATTCTGAAGGTTTAATTTTTCGGTACAGAAGTCATATGTTTTGATTTCTAAATTGTTGTGCCAATGGGAGTAGGAGTTGCCATGTAGTAGTTTATTTAGTAGACTAAGTGTTTGAAAAAAGCTAGTTAAAAGCTGAGACACCAGCGAGAATAGAGTTGTGCGCGCGCCGCACAGTGGAAAAGCTCCATAAAAAATATAGCAAAAAGTTCTTTGTTGTAATTTGTAATCTGAATGGAGAAATCTGTACTAGAGGGCGGAAATGGTAAATAATCTCCAATTTGAAAGAAATTCGGTTAGTAGCTTAGTTTTAGCCAGCGGATTTAAATCAGAAAGATGGTCAAGGTCTTTCTTAAAACTGGATAATATCAGACATATCTGCCTCCTGGTTGCTAGGTAGAAGCGTCGCCTGAGCACATGCCCAAGACCCAGTTAGTGCTGATAGGACTATTTTATTACGCTTTCGCTGGGATCCTTGATTTTTTTCTCCTTTCATGATTCGTCGGTTTTGTCCAACCATTTGGATTTTTCGATTAATTTATTTAGGCTAGTAATGGTGCATTTGGAGATCTCCCTCAGATTTTAACTCAGATATTAACTATATATTTTCTCAACCTCTTCAGAAGTTCCTCTACCTTTAGTGTGTCATACTGAGATCATATCTTTCTCGCAGTTTTGCATATTTGAAGGGTTTTCCAAGGTATATTTGCTATACGTGAGAATTGCAAATGCAGATCCCTGTTGATAAGTCCGAGTGGACGGTTTATTGTCCCTGCTTCGGAACCCAGATGATGGAGATGTCTACTGACTCGGCCGTAGAGCTTAATGCGCATTTGCAATCTCTTACTATTTTAGACTTTGTTAACGGTGAAGTAAGTGCCAGGAATGTCGTTTGGCTATCGGAGAAAATATATGCTTTTTGCACACCTATGCAGTTTCTCTTTTGTGCTTTGCAGGCCCTGTCGATATCCAGTATTTCCGCGTGGAAGATGTTGGCAGAGTTCGAAGTCGGAGCAAGAGAGAGAGACATTAAGCATCTCAGAGAACACTCTCGCACTATCCTGCCCCTACTCCAATCCTGATAGCCATGTACATCCAGATGACAAGCTTTGGCTTTAATCAATCCCCAATTCGTACTGAGTATTGTCTAGCTTGTGTAGTAAGCTAGATATTTGTCTTCCAGCTCAGTTTGTTGTCTAATACCACTCCTCGGATGGCAATGTGAGCGTCGTTCCATTAAGGGAAGGAAAATTGAATTGTGTTGTTTTTGTTCCGAAGATTTCACACTAATCATCGAGGGGAAGCGACCTAATACCGCCACTACCACATCATCTGCGTATGCCACTACCTTCACTCCGTAACGAGATAGCGTAGCTGAACGAATGGTTGAGATTATAATTCTGTTTCGAAGCATTTGTTCGATCCACTAGCACATGTGATCAGATATTCCCATCTTTACAATGGGTTGAATAAATGATTTGGTTGTAATGTTATTGAAGGCGCCGTCTATGTCGAGGAAGGCCACCAACGTGTACTGCTTGTAATGGATTGATTTTTCTATGGTGCCCTTAACTTCATGAAGGGCGTTTTCTGTTGACCTGTCCTTGATGTATGCATGCCCACCAGAATCGGGGGTTGCGGATTTTTGAGTCAAAATAGACCGGCTCTGTAGACAATGTCCAGCTCATCCGCCAGATAGTTTCCTGCGATATCACTATGGCTTGGCACCCATATGTATATATCTTAGAAATGCTCGGACAGAAAAGGAGTCAGGCTTTCAGCTGCCAATGTATTGCTCCTTAATTGCAGCTACTAACATACATAAGTTTGTATGAGAAACCATAGAGCTTTATAGGTCTTTTGATAGCCATGTAGTAGGATTTCAGTTCGGTGCTTATCTATCTTCGGTTGTAAAGAGCGGAATAAGGCCAATGGGTCCATGCACTCGAAGCTTGAGGGATAAAGGTTTTGTTTCCAGGCGGTGGTAGGAATACATATACAGGGCTTTCCAGGCTACCCATAAGAAAGAGGCTAGCAATTACAAGAGGTCTTATAAGAAGAAAATAAATTTTCCGCAATCCCTTTAAAATGGTTGACGAGCATTTCTGTCTTAAAAATGTTTCTTATAAAATTATTTGCCATTCGGAGGCGAAAGAAATAGAAGAACATCTCCTCTCTGGCTGCCCCGCCTTGCCCTCTGTTCTAACAGAATGAAAAGACATAAACCCAATAGGTTTTTCTTGCGGTTCTGGGCTCCGGTGAGTGGGTCTGAGTTAGTACAAGGCTCCCTAAATTCATTCATTTTTGTATTTTCATTACCTATTTTTAGGTTTAACTGCGAGTGGTATTTTTAAAGCGGCTATATACTGAAGATTACAAAATATTCTCTACACTCTAAAAAATCTGTTTAAAAATGCGATTATAAATCGAGTATATTTTTGTTTATTTTTAAATTTATTTGGTAAATTTACACGATGAATATGTATTGTTCTCATTTACACATTTTCGTGTGTAAAAATCCTTTTTGTTAGCGGTTTTACAAAATTCTACGGGTGAAATCAAACAGCAGATGTGTATTATGTAGCTTGTACACACTTTCGTAGTAAATTTACGCACACCCACAGCAGCTATATTACACTCTAAAAAGGACGAAATTTAAACAAACTATTCGTTGAATAATCGAGCATGTAATTTCGCGAATAATAAGGTAGGAAATCGGTAACCTACCTTTTAGCTAGAAAATCTACACCATTTTTTTTTAGAGTGTACTACGATTTCTATATACCTAATTTAAAAGAGGTTATGAAATAATTATTTCAACCAAGTTGTATTTATAGTTTTTTACACAAACTAGGGCAACTCTGAATTTCTTTTGATCCTTTCATACATATACATACATACATATGTATATGTATGGCGTATGTTACGCCAAGGTACTTTTGCTATGAAGTAAAAATCTCAATCAAGACACAAAAGTTGCATAAAATGGAAGCAAAAAAAAATAGCAGAAGAAACACCCAAACGATTTCCAAATGCATTTTAATAAATGCAAATGGTCAAGAGAGACAGACACAGGGCCGCTGTGGTCAGATGCATGGACAATGTATGTATGTACATATGTACATGCAGCTGTATTTATGTAGGTACAGCAAATTGTGTGCTGTTCAAAGAATTGTCGCTACTTTCATGAGTAAATGTGTTAGAGTAATTGTAAAAATTTATTTATATACACAGAAAGTGCTTACCAAAATTTTTATAGTTTCATTAAAATTGTCATAAAATGCATGCAGTTCCAGTGCCGTACTTACACATTTACTATATGAATATATTGAGGCACTGGCGCCATAGTTTTGTTTCAAGAGAAATGCGAATGAAAAAAATTTCTGCTTTCATCGATTAAATTTTGTATTTTCCACTAAAAAAATTCTAGTTTTGAAAATTTATTTGCAGCGTGCATTTAAATTATTTTGGGCGTGCATTTAAATTTTTTTTGGAAGTAAAAAATTTTAAATTGACCAATTTCGGCGCTGTTCATAATTTGCAGTTAGTAAAATGGTCAGCAATGGCCGTGTAACATGGTGGAAAGTGTCATAATTCAAACGCTAAATTTGCCACTTTTGTGGTAAGTGTTGCAGTGTTGAACATGTTCAAAATGTTAGTGTTAATTTTACAACAATTATTATGCTTTAAATGCTGTCGATGTTGTTATTGTTTTGCTTTTTGGTTGCATTAGAAATTAATGAAGCGTACGAAGTGAAAGGTAAAGGGTGTTACTTTGTGGAATTGTTGTGGGAAATTAGAGACAAAAGGGTACGCGAGTATATGTAATTATGTCTTACCCATTTAATTTTGTAAAACAAATGAATGCTTTAAAAAAATAAGGTTATTGTATCGAATTTCACATATGAATATCACTACCGAATAATTACGATAAATTTATCTGCTTCATATAGATGTTGTGATATGGAAAAGAAATATCGGTGCTTCTTTAATAACAATACCGAACAATTTTGAAAGGTAATTTTTCGTTTCTGAGGATTTTTGTAATATTTTACAGAAATAATTATGGAAATATTTATGGATCTAATTATTCATCGATAGTTTATCGATATAAGTATTTATAAATATTTCGATATAATTTTAATCTCAATGCTTATTATATTCTACTTTTAAATGTTATTATAGATTAATTATCGATCAAATTTAATTGTAAAATTTATATAATTTATTAAGAATAATTTGTGTACTAACATTATGGTAAATATTTATCTCTTACTACAACGATACAAAAAACCTATAACGTTGGCGAACAAATTGTTTGCTGATTTTCCCGTTTTAGGATTTGTTTCTAAAATTTTATCGGAATCTTAGTTATTTAAGCATGTATATATGTAGGTAAATTTTCGATATTTTTTAGACAAAGATAACGAAAAAATCGTCAACGAAAAATTTATAGAAAATGTAAATATGGTTACCAGATTATGGGTACAATATTAGTGTAAGTCGATACTTGCTTTTGAGAAAAGGCGACGTAGTTCTACCGATAACGATTTCGATAGCGGAAAATATATAGATAACTTTCCGTTATTGAATCATAGACAAATTTATAAATATGCTTACCAATAATTTGTCGATGAAAATAAATGGTCGACGTCGATATCGATATGCTTTTTCTATCTATTTATCGAAATTTTCTCTACAAATAATTACTGTGTTACTTGTATCCTGATTCTAAATCGTATCCGGTGTGAACTTGCTGTCTTCCTAATCTTTTCAGGCCACCCTTTTTTCCTTCGAACGAAATTACGTTTGTGTGTGTTTATGTTTCACAAATCGCCAGTCAACACAAAGACCACGTGTGCCCACAAACTAAACAAACAAAAAAGTCAAACAAGTAAACAAGCGTGTAGCACGTGCTTCCTTCAACACATCCTGTAAACATGCGCGCTTCAACGCTAAATGCTCTCGCCAATTACCCGCACTCACACACATCCTTTGTGCACTCACTTGCTCCCACAATCATTTTACTACTCACTACGAACATACACATGCATGTAGAAACTCATACATTCACCTAACCTCCCGCCAGCATGCGGTATTTTTGCTCCTCTGCATTTTCATTCCGACAAAATTCAATTTTTATTTATTACCTACCCAACCGACCGGGCCAAAGGACGACCGAACGACTGACTGCTGGCTGAGCAGGACTGGTGCAGCAGGTTGAGCGCCCGAATCAGTTGTAGTGCGGTGTTGTTGGCTAGCAATGACAGCGTTCAAGTCCACTTGGCGAAAAAATGTGTAGCACTCGACTAGGAGGACAATGTGATTGGAGTCGTTGGAGTAAAATTTCAATTGGATCGAGTGAGTATAAATAAGAAACAAGTGTATGTAAGATGCGGCATTTGCTAGCCGGCGAAAGATAAACACCAACCAAGTTGCGAAACATCCGCAAGATGCCAAGAATAATAAGAAATGTAACATAACGGTGGGGTAATGCATACTTAGTAAGGAGTCCATTGATGAAAGTATGAGCGCTGACTGATGAAAGTATGGCAAAAAGTTGGGGAGACTTTGTCAATGCGTAGGCATCAGCGATATGAGTAAATAGTAAATACAGCAATACATACATACATACATACATACAGACGTATATTTGTTGTCATTGTTGTTCATTGTTTTATAAAATAAATGCATTAGATAAGGCAGCTTTGGCAAGCGGATCACGTAGATCTGTTTAGGTGAGTTGTGGGAAGGTAGGCCGAAAGTGTGGTTCAAAAAAAGGGATTAGAAAATAAAAAACTAAAGAATCGTATTAATTTACTAGTGGCCATTGGGAAGACAAATGAAGAAGCAGACAATAGGAATATGTCTATTTCTTTTTATTCGCTCTGTTACGACAATAATAGGTACTTGAGTATGTATGTATATTAGGGCGGTCAATTTATATGACAGATTTTTTGGCTATGCGCGTAGGGTATACTACGTGAAATTCTACGAGAAAAATAATGTTTTTTCCTTAGGAAAGTTTTATTGGACTGTAGAGGTTTTTCCGCAAATTTGCTTAGAATTTCACGTAGAATACTCCTAAGCAATATCCACCTAGTCACACCCTAATGTACATACTTACGTAAGTACGTAGTCCCAAAACTATAAACTAAACCGCTGGCGTTATTGGCCCGTAGTTATAGTCAAAATAAAGTCGATTCTAAAATTAAAAGCAGCTTTTTGACATAACCTTCAATGGGATATCTGTCAAAAAAAAAACCTGCTTTCAACTTTACAGTCGCCTTAATTTGGTCTATAACTACAGGCCATTGATTTTAAATCTAAAATAGATCGCACCAATAATTTTGTCAGTGTGGGATTTCTTTTTTACAACTCAATTTGTAATACTGAAGAGAATACACTGTAAAAAATGTATTTTTGTATGTTGGTTTTTTTACTTATGACTATAAATTCTTGGAAGCATTTTAGCTTCTTTTGAATGCCAAATTGTTATATTTTTTTACATAAATGGGAAAATTTTATTTACATTGGTTGAATTAATGTGGAAACTCTTCTATAAAATTCTGCTAAAATAATTGTGTGTAAATATGTAAGATGCCAAATACTAAGTTAAACTTGACTTTTAAAATAGTTAGCAACACTCTTCAAAAGTATTTTGTAGTTAATTCTTTCCTTGACTTTTTCTTTGGACACCTACATTGTAGTGTTTCATTTAACCTTCATTAAGTTAAACTGAAGGCAACCCTCTTCTAAAATGTTTTATAAATAAGGATAACTTAAATCTCTTCCCTTAAAACCACTTTCAGAATAAAGCAATTTAAAGCTCTAGCATTTGATATCCATACTAAAATATTTAACTTAACTTGAAAATAAAATTGATTGAACATTTCTGAACAAGTGGTAACTCTATTCAAAAATATTTTCAAAACGATGCCCCAAAAGTTTTGATACTTATATAAAAATATTTCACTTAACTTGTTAACTAAAATTGTTCTTAATTTCTAAACGGGTGGCATCCTTCCTTAAAAATAAATTAAGAAATAAAACTTTTCAAACCTCTATAGTTGGATACCATATTAAAATATTAACTAAACTTGTTAAATAAAATGCTTTTCAAGTTCTTAACTGGTGGCATCCCCACTCAAAAATATTTTAGAAATACAAACTTGTGTAGCCCTATCGTTTTGATACCCATATTTAAATATTTCATTAAATTTATTAATAAAATTGATTCTAAATTTATAAACAGGTGGCAACTCTCTTCAAAAATATTATCGAAATAAAGATTTTTAAACATGTATCGTTTGATAACCATTTTGCTTAGTTAAAATGATTCTAAATTTCAAAATCCTCCTTTGAAAAAATTTTCGAAATTAAGCTTTTTAAACCTCTATCGTTTAATACACATATTAAAATATAAAATTTAACTTGTTAAATGAAATGATTCCAAAGATCTTAACTGGTGGCATCCCTCTTCAAAAATACTTTCGAAATAAAGCTTTTTATACCCCCTATCGTTCTGATACCTATATTAAAATATTTCACTAATTAAGTAAATTGATGAAAAGTTTGTAAACAGGTGGCAACTATCTGAAAAATTTCGAAATCAAGATTTTTTTGATTTAAATTTTCTCGATAAAGAATAATGGCTAATAACATTGTGTATCTTTATTTTTTCGATCACATTATCTATAACCGTTATTTTCAGATTAAATATTTAGATCATAGAAAATTTAAAGCAGTCAAGGAAACTTCGTTAACAGTATAAAGGTTAAAAATGATCGAAAAAAAATAAAAATTCAAAATAGAGAGTATTTTTAATCGAAAAAATAAAAATCCCAAATAACGATAAAATGTGACCGAAAAAAATAAAAATCTAAATGTAACGATTTTTCTTGATTGAAATTATAAAAATAGAAAATACCGATTTTATATTTCATGTTGTTTAAATCTGGGTATAAAATGGTTATTTTCGTAACTTGAATTTAACTTTTTAATTTAATTGATTTTGAATTACGAAAATGGTGGCAACCCTTTTGAAAAATATTTTCGAAATAAAGATTTCTTAAACTTCTCTCAAATGAAACTTTATATCACTCTCATTTTTGGATGTTCGTGGTTCCGACAGGATAGGAGTGTGATGTAATGTGGAACGATTTTCCGTCATCCCTTGTCAAACTTGGTTTGGAGACAAACCGGTTTCGGCGTTGTGCCATCTTCAGTGTCATTTTTCGTTCTCTTGAATAGCAAACAATTTTCGCAAGTGATTTTACCGTGTACTTATTTCAAATATTCTTGTTGGGGAAACTTGAAGTGAGTGTCGCCCACAGAAAGAGAGAGAGAGCAACTAAATTGCATGCACAATATGAAAATTTTTGCGGAGAATGAGACGTGAGAAAGAGATGCGTTGGGTTAACTACAAACCAATTTGCGTCTATTTTTTGGCCACATCCGACGATGCACCAACCGAACAACAAACACAACTAGTATAACAACAACCACAGTGTGTTGGCGCTGGTACGATGGCGCTGCGCAATGATGACGCGCCAACAACGACTATGGCAACGATTTGAACGACTTGGCCGACTACGAAAGGCTATTGCGACTGCGACATAGAGACAGCGACCGCTTTGCTGTTTGCCGTTTGGCAGGCCAAACCGAAACAAACCGAGCCATGGCACGGCAGTCGTCAGTCAGTTGGCCAACAAAGTAGCAGCAGCCAACAACGTGTGGTGTGCTAGCTGGCACCAAAAGTGGCGGTGTGCCCTTCGGGCGATTTTCTTGGATCGCAATGCATCCAAGAAAATCGCCAACACGGCAGCCAGAAAAATACGGGCAGCAAAATCAGCAGCAGCCAAAACGACAGCAGCAAATCAACACAGGAAAAAGCCAAGAAAAAAATACATAAATATATTTCGTCTTCATTGTTGGCGATCCGTTTTTTTGTTTTTTTTTTCCAAACACACAAACGCTGGCCAAGAGCAACTAAAGTGATGTGTGATGTTTGTAGTAAATGGGTAGTCCAAGAATTAAGACAAACACACAAAACAAAGATTGGCTGGATGAAGTGCGGAAGGTGTGCGTGTGTTTGTGCTATTGGCGCTGACGATTGCCGCACTTGGCCAACAACTACTCAAAAAGTCATCAACAATTGTCATGAAATGGTAAAGAATATGATGCCAATAGCCAACATACAGGCACACGCCCCTGAAACGTGCAGACGATTAGCCAACGCGAGTGATGGCCAAGTGAACAATGGCCAAGAAAGAACATCAACTGACAGACTGGAGCTGAACACAGCAACAAGAACAACAGCGAGCTGTGAAGCGGGATTTGCAAAGTGCCAACCGGAAGTAACCGGAAATCAGATTGACCGGCATTGATAGTTGCCCAATCAGCGGTGGCTGCGCTGGTGCCTACGTACAACCAACTACCAACAACAACTGGGTAAAGCAGTAATTAAGCAAAAAATAAAAAATACGTCCGTCTCAATCATGCAGCTGCCAACAGCGAGCGTCGCGCACCAACAGACGCACGCGTTGGTCGAACGCACGCACCAGACGAAATCACCCAAGATGTGGTCGATTGTCAACAAAGCAACGCTTCAAACTAACTACAAATAGTGCGGGAGTTAACTCCAAGCTTCAGAGCACTTGTAGCCAAAGTCAACAAGAATCAGCTGCAAGCCTGACCCACGAAAAAAAAAGTGGAAATAACACCGTTAGGCAGGAGCAGCATGGCAAGCTGGCTGTTGCCCAAGAAAGCCATTGTTTTAAATCTTTTTGGCAACAGGCAACGCCAAAAATGATGAAGTCGCCCGGCCGTGCTTACAACAAACAAATGTCAACACCGTGTCAAGCAAGCCAAAACGTGTGTGCGGCTCCAACACACTTCAGCCAACCATGGCCAATTGGCCAGAAAGTGAAGCAAGCTGGCTGGGCCGTTGGTAGCGCACGCATAACGCAGATGAACGCGCTAAAGGATGCACACGCGCGGCCGAGTAGTGAAACTTAAGTGCGACTAAACAAAAAAAAAATACTTAATCGCAGTTATATATAAAAATACATAAATACTATATTCATAATAAATATTAAAAAAAAAACCTTAAATATAAGACAGTTTCACGCGTAAACCATCGTTGAGCTAAAGCTTAAAAAAAAATGCAATAGCATCCAGCAAGGTGCTCAATCATCCGCGTGCTTAATTCATAACCAACCAAAAATATAATTAAAAAATTAATCAACTTAAAAAGACAAGTAATCGGTTTGTGTAGTGACACTAGAGCAAACACATACATATATACATGAATATGCTAATATGTAACCGTAAACAAACTAAGCTAAATTCGTGCAATAATAGTTTCAAGTATAACAACTACTATTGCGGAAGTTCATTCAGCAAACCACATGAAAATCCATAAATACGTAAAGGAACATAATCAGTAGTAAGATACATATGTACTTATATATAAATATATCTACTTACTTTATCGCAACGAACATAATGCAAAATCGGTGAATTACCACACGAAATCAGTTGTCAACGATCTTATTCGGGTTATCGGAATAAAGCTGTCGATTTACATCTGTCCCAGGTTCACCTACAAGGAAGAGGATGCAATTTTCTTGAAGTGATTTAAATATTGAAATTCTGGTGAGTTCATAAACATAGCGAACTTTTAATAATATAGAGCATTCATTTGAAATTTACGTTTTTGGAGATTTCATCAGCTGACACCCAGGGCAATATATGTATATTAGAGGGCTGCATGAATTCAGTCAAAACGGCTTGTGAATTATTCATATACAAAACGAATTAATGATTTTGGCTTAACATTTTTTTGAATTTCTGTGAATACCTCTTCTGATATATGTGTCGACATGACAATATTCAAACAAAGTGAAAATAAATTGAATTGAAATAAATACAAATTTTTTGTATGAATATCCAAAAATATTTTTTCTATGTACATATGTACAAATGTGTATGTATGTATGTATTGCTGCGCCCCCGCAATCATATTCTGAGCGTTCAGAATATATGAGTCCGAAAGGAGTCCGAGGTAGATAGGTAAGGAATATGAAAACAAAAAAGTTTATACTCTTATATGAATCTTTTAGGATTCATATATGATCCAAGTTATGAGCCAGCTCCTTGTACCAATACAAAAATAATAAAGATTCGAAATTTATATCTAAACTTATTTATACAGAAATTGAAAATAGTTAAAAAACAAAAAATTAACAAAATTTAGCTGCAGCTGTTGCTATTAAATGCATGTTGGAATGTGTATATGCACCCTGAATTTTGCTGAATTCTTTTGCAATAATAGTGCGTTAAATAAGATCCAAAGAACAACCTAAATAAGAGCCTCAAAAAGAGTCTGAAATGATTCATTTATGTATATGGCATGTGTGGCCAAAAATAGTTTTAAAAGAGTCCAAAATGTGCTGTATATGAGGCCAATAAGAGTCCAATAAGACTGCTGGGGCACCTATTACAATATGAAGGAATTTGTTTGTAGAAAAAAACTTAGACCGAAATGAGTTTGAAGGATTTGAATGTTTTTCATTCATTCATTCACATTTTTCCATGTGAAGGTAGAAAATTTAAAACAAAATGTATATTCATAATTAACATAATTCCAAACGCTGAGTGTTTTGTGTATTAAGTAAAATATTAAATTCTACTGTGCTCTTCTCGGTTACAAGTTTGAATGAATTCATGCAGCCCTCTAATATGTATACGTATGCATATGGTAAACCCCTGGTCTGGCTAAATAATAATAATAATAGATTGGCGCTTACACATATGTTAGCGTTTGGCCGAGCTTCTCCTCCGATTTGTGGCGTGCGCCTTGATGTTGTCACACAAAGCGGAGGGACCTACAGTTTTACGCCGACTCCGAACGGCGATTGTATTTTTATGAGAAGCTGTTTTTCATGGCAGAAAAACACTCGGAGGTTTGCCATTGCCTGCCGAGAGACGACCGCTGTTAAGAAAAAACCTTTTTTCTATATTTTTTTGCGATTTTGCCTTTACCAGGGCTTGAACCCAGGTGTTGATGAGTAAAAGCGCACACTGTTTACCACTGCACCACAGCGGCTAAAGCTCTATATAAAATGTATGTATATAAGTAAATGCAGATTTTATTTGCTGATTTGATATATATAAGTGATTAATTATAAAATATTGATATGCAAAACGTCGTGTATGTGTATGTGCATGTAGTAGTATAAAGCAAAAAATGTGTGTATAAGGGTGGCCCAAAAAAAAGTAAAGTCGGAATTTTAATAATTAATCGGAACTGTTCTATACCGAAAAAATGTACCCCTGCTTTTTATTTTGAAATCAAAAAATAAATATAGAGGTCGCTCAAAGCGCTCAAAGTTTTCCATGTAGTTTATATGCGAAAAATCCATTTTTCGTAGAAATGGTATAGAATTCTTGAAAATCAATATTTGTCGATCGAAAAACTTCAGGAGACTTTCAGTTTTTATATATTAACTATTTTTTATAGGTCCCCTAAAACCCCAAAAAATGCAAGGCCCCCCCCTTAAAAATGGCTGGTATAAAAAAATTGTAAAATAAACAATTGGGTATTAGTATATGCAGTCTCCTGAAAGAAATAGAGTTCTCCGATCGCAAAATACTGATTTTTAAGACTTCTATAAAATGACACTGGCGATGGCGCAGCGCTGAAACCTGTTTGTCTCCCTTTTAAAAAACGTTCCACATTACATCACACTCGTACCCTGCCGGAAACATCAACAACGAAAATAAGACTTTTATACCATTTCTTCGGAAAGTAGTTTTTACCCCATATAAAATACATGGAAAACTTTGAGCGCTTTGAGCGACATCTAAATATTTGTTGATTTCGAAATAGAACAATCCTAGGGGTGGAGCATTAAAACTCCGAAGGGTATCTTGCAAGATGTGAAATTGTTTTCTAATGCTGGCAGCAGACGTGGCTGTCCGTTGGAGCAACCAAGTTATGTTGCATTGAATGTTTCTTCGTGTGTAGTCTAGTTTCTAAAAAAAAAAAAAAAAAAAATTAAAATCGTGTTGCCGCAACCGTCGCTTGATATCTTTTTTTGGTTGCCAAAAGCGTTTGCCTCATGTGTAGTCAGCACAATGTTCAGATTGAGTCAAATTTCTTTCAATCGTTCAAACTAATTCGATTTCGAATACTGATTTTGTTTAAAAATCCGAAATCTCTGAAAATATTTCGTTACTTATCTCTTACAGCCGCGTTCAGAAACATTCACTAAATCAGCTCTAATGAGCACTTTACTAATTTAAGTACGCCACTATTTATGGCTGTTTTTTTGTGGCACTTTTTTATTTTAAATTGGAAACAAATATAAACATACGTATTTATAAATTCTGCGCGCGCTGCCTCAAAAAACGCAATGCCGAGTGAGCAGAGTACTGACATTCTATTCGAGAGAGGCAGCGGTTTCAATTAAATTTTTTATATATTTTTTTCTTTCCCCAATTTAAATGTCTTTTAATGTGTAAAAATAAAACAATTTTATAATTTCATTTAATTTTTAGAAACTTATTTAATTTTTTTCTTTTTAATTCAAGTTTCTATTTAATATTTAGATTTTATCGTTTTAAAAAGAAAACTTTTTTTTAATTAAATACAATTTTTAGAAACTTATTGCTAAAAGACACTAAACGTCGCTAACTCACCACAGTCTTTCGAAAGATAAAAGTCAAATATGGCAACTATCCTAAAAACTCTTTTCTGTCTTTTGAAAGACTAAATAAAAGATTTGCTAACGAGGTGGTCTTTTAGCAAATAAGTTCTCAAAAATTTAACGAAATTAAAACAAGTAAAAAAGTCTAAGTTCGGGCGGAGCCGAACATTAAATATCCGGCGCAAGTATTCAATATAGTTTTTTCACCTTTTCGAAAACTACCACTACGTGGTAAAGGGGGGTGGTGTTACGTATATTTCAAACATATTCGATAGAACGTTTAGTTAGATACAATGAGATAAACTTATATAGATATATGTGGGCGGCAACACGCCCATTTTCCGAAATTCTATAATAATGTTAGTATCAATTTGGGTTAAATTTAGAGTCCTTAAATTTCGAAATATCGAAGTTTCAAGCATTTCTGAAATTTACCGTTATAAAAAAGTGGGCGTAATTTTTGTCAGATTTCAATAATTTTCAACAGTTTGCCTTTATATGGCAAATACAGTAATCATACCGAGTTTGGTACAAATTGATCGAACTGTTATCGAGATAGACATTTGTGGTCATAAGTGGGCGGGGTCATGCCCATTTTCCAAAATTTTATTATAAGCGTATATTTGTTAAAGAATTAATGCAAGCATACATTTTTTTCATTCTGATCTCAAATCGTTTTGCCTGTTACAAATGACCGTTATGTGAACAAAGCTACACAAGTGCGTTCGGGTATAAAAAATTATTTAAATTAATTTCATTGGAAAACTCTAATATCGAAATTGATCAGCGTTGTGCGATTAGTTGTGCTATTAAACGCTTGATTAAAATGTCAATGGAAGATTTGCCTTCTGACGACCACAAAACCATAATCAGGGCAGATACATAAATGTGCCACTGGAAGTCGTTAAGTGAAAAGTTGGTGAAAATGTTGTACCAAAATGTTCCAAAATGAAAATTAATTTTTGGCGAGACTGAGGTCGCCTTGTACGCTAGTCATCTTCTTTATTAAAAACCAAATGTTACTTATAGTTGTTTATCCATATACAAATATTTATAGTTGCATGTACTGAGTTTACCTACATACTATACGTACATACATATATACATACACTTGTTTATATATGTATGTATATAAATATTTGTGTATGCATGCACATCTAAGCCTAAAAGAGCGAAAATTCGGCGCCATATAAATATTTACTTCGCCATATGACGCCTTGGCAATACGCAATGCATTTGCAACTGTAATAAATTTATTTGATGTCATAAAGAGGAGAAAGGAAATTTTCAACTTAAGATTTTAAATTTTAAGCGAACAACAATGTCTGTTATTAAAGAGAATTTGAATGTCTAGATGACGAAAATTAAAAATAAAAAAAAAATGAAGAGCATGGCGAGTTTAAGGAACAAAAATGGAACATATTTGGTTTGGAAGTGGTGTTTTTTTTTTTAATTTCGGCAAACAGTTAGCTATATGCTTATTTGGTTTCCCAACAACTGTTGCTGTGCTCAACTCGCATGAAAACAAAAAAATTTCCAAAATAAATTAAAACAACTTACTCTTATATTTAGTATATGCCTACACTTTCTCGGCGTAAATCCAAATTATGCGGAGGAGTGCATGTGTGTGATCGTATTTTTACTACTATATGTACATATTTATGTAGGCACCCGCAAGAGAAAGCGAAAAAGTGACATTAAAACGAAAATTTATTATTACAACTTATATTGTGTTGTTTTACCACTAAAATATTTTATGTGCGCATTAAACGGGGCGTATGAGTGATATGAAATAAGAAATGTTACTCATACGCCAACGTAGCCTTTGCAGTGAGTCTTTGGGTGTGTATGTATGTAGGCAATAATCGTTCGTCACGCTTAAATATACTTACATAACTATGCAAGAATACAAAATTTATTTAACTAACGAGATGTTTATATGGCTCAGAGAGTTTTATTTGAGACTAGCAAATACCCGGCGTGTTTCACTGCGTCTTAAAAGCATTTTTGTGCTGCTTGATACCCGTATTGTAATATTTCACTTATTTTACCAATTTAATTTAATAAAAAATCCTCAAAAATATTTTCGACAGTAAACTTTCTTAAACCTCTTCAGTTTGATATCCATATTGCAATATTAAATTTTTCTTATAAATTAAATTGAATTCAAATTTTTAAACAGGTGGCAACCCTTAACGAAAATATTTTCGGCTGTAAGATTTCTTAAGCCTCTTTCATTTGACAGCCATATTGCAATATTTACTTTTTTTATCAATTCTCTTAAACTGCAATTTTTAAACAGATAAAATAGAGAAATAAATAATTTTTAAACTCATTTCTGTTGGCACCCATATTTTAATGATTAATTTCGTTTATTAAATAATTTTAACTTAACGTTTGCAACAGTGGCAACTCTGTTCAATCGCCTCAAAACAACTCTAGATTTTCAAACAGAATATTTGTTAACACTCTTTTGTTTGTAAACCATATTTAACTTATGAATAACGTAATAAATTCGACCTTTAAAACGGGTGGCAACCCCTTTAAAAAATATTTTCAAGCTAAAATCTTCTTAAACCACTTTCGTCCGATATTGTGATACATACACCGCCCGAACAAAGTATTGGCACAGCAAATTTTTCATAATATATCCAACAATTTTTATTCAAATTTTTTTTT
>NW_023458560.1:66415971-66438375 GCF_013731165.1 Rhagoletis pomonella
AATCGGCATGATTTGCAGGCCGTAAATAAAAACCAAAGAACTTTAGAAAGCCTTAGCAACTAAAACAAAAGTCTTAGCGAAAAAAAATTTCGCAATTTCTGCTTTCCACTTACGCTCTTTTTCCCCCCTTTTGGTTTTTGGCCAGTAAAATGTAAACATTCTACGCCAAGAAATGTCAAAGTGCATCTTCAAGATTTATGTGCACACGCTTGCTCAGCGGCTGTGAAAAATACTCATGCGTTACTTTTTGGCAACTGGAGGCAGTCGCTGGCAGCAGCAAGCAACCAGCAGTCAGCAGTCAGCAGTTGGCGCTGGGAAAACAATAAAACCACTACTGGCAAAAGGAAATGTGCAAGAAGATGTGTAGTCTGTGTCGTTCGGGAATGGTGAACAACGCACGCAAGCTCAAGCGCGGCGGCAGGGGGGGGGGGGGGGGGGCGGGGGTAATATTTACGTTTGCGCTGCTTAATCACAAATACAAAAAATTCTTGGCTCCTTCCACCATTGACTTGGCCAAATGGCGCTCCCCCAATCCACACACAGCTCACTGCCAACAGGCTACAGCTACTACTACACCATTTCTTCTCGCCTCATCTTTTTTGGCAAGCGATAAGAGTGCTCGAGCTGCTGCAGAACTGCGTATGCCGCTCATAATAAGCATTCATTCATTCATTCAACGCCTGTGGCAGGCATTTAGCCAATGATGACAGCATCTTCAGCCAGCTTGCCGCTGGTTGCTTGCTGCTTGCTGCTTGCTGCTTGCCTGGTTACTGTTGGCTGCGGTTCGTTGGCTTGTTTCAAACATTTTTCTTGGCAAGTCCTGTTGGCAGCCGATAGACGCGCGCGGTAGTAATGCCGCGCCGCCTTCATAATCCGCTACTGCGCCGGCGTTTCGTGGAATCCGGCGTGTACGCGTGCCACCACCACCACTACCGTTAATGGGAATGGCGGTGGCGAGATTTTTAGTGCTTTTTGATTTGCACTTCAAGTCATTTTTAATTGTTGACGCACATTTTTGACGACTTGCCCAGTTGTGCACGCGCCTCATACATTGATGCTGCGGCGGCTGGCGGCTGGCTGATTGTTTATTGGCAACACTCAGTTTTTGTTGGCCAGCATCATCGACATAGTAGAGGGTATTTCCCACTTGGCCAACGACTAATTTCCCCACAGTTTTGGCCACATGTGCAGAAAAAGACGCTGCTCAAGGCGCAGACTTCCTTCCTGGCATTTGTTCGTGGCTCGGTGTTGGTGCTGGTGTAAGTGGCGAACAGGTGGCACAAAATCATTAATATTGTTATTGCACTATTTGAGATGTTTGATTGGTGCATTTAGCCTCAATTCAGGCGCGTCACAGTCAGAGAGATGCGAAGGATGGGTGGGGGGTCGCGCGCAGGCACAAGGCCGTAGCAGTTCATTCACTCCTCTACCTATTTATGCTTGTTGGCAGCTTTATCTACTCGTAGTTGGCCACCAGTTGACCAATAGAATAATAATAGTTTTGGCCGACCGCATTCAAGTGGGCTTGCGAATTTATTGGCTATCATACAAATATTTCTTCGGTTTTGATTTGCGCCATAGTTTGTGGTATTGTTTTTTTTATTTTGTTGCTCTGGCTGTTGATTTTATTTCATTTGATTTGATTTTCATTTGGCAGCCATATGACCAATAAAGTGATGACGGCATCTTGGCAGCCAGTTAATATTTAATGTTTGCCAATTTTCGTTGTTGTTGGATTTATTGGTGAAATCACTTGTTTGATTGGCACACGTTTGCGTTGCGTTGCGTTGGCGTTTGGCATTAAGGCCGCTGATAAACGTAGTGAAAGTTTTCTCAAATTGTTGGTACGAATTGTTTTGATCTATCAAAGCAAATGTGGGATTTTGGGGAAGGAGTTGAAAATTAATAAATAGTTAGGGCTTGATATCATATAAAGTTTTCCTTTACAACTCTGTCATTAATATGCAACAATTTTTATTGAGCTTGAGGCCGTTTTATATGAAAAATTATTGTGGAAAAAAACAAAAGAAGTTTTATAAATGGTAAAAGTTATAGCTGCTATTTCGGAGATCAGCACATCTCCTCAGCAGACTTCTTCTCCGCGGTCACTGGGATATGAACCAGCGAATCCAGTTTACAAAGCCAGCCAGTCTACCTACTGCGCAAAGTTCGCCCTATAAATTGTTGTTGCTTTTTCCATTTTTTCATACCTATGTCAACCCAACTAAAATCAAGGAAAGCTATTCTGCTGCTATATATGTAGACTTGATCGTATGGTTATTGTGGTTGTTGTTTTTGTTTTATTTTTCATATAAAACGGCCCCAAGCTCAGTATAAATTGTATTTTTAAAAATTTTGAAAAGCGGTTAGAAAAGTTAATAATTCGAAAAAGTTAATACCTTTGGGACATTTTTCGAGATTCTACTGTACTTACAAACATCGGACCAAAGTTACAATACCATTTCATGCTAATGAAAGGTATAATTTATTATAACAAAATTTGTTTACTTTTGAATACGATTTCAGCGAGTGCGCTATAACGACACATGTATTAACGCTTCAAAGAAATATGTGCTGAGTAAAATGGGTTTTTTATTAATGCGATTCTTGCGTACGTATAAACAAGGTATACGTTTATCTTATCCTTTCATGTAAGTTTCTTCTACAACATTATATGTACATTTTTCTATAGTAGGGTGGCATGGTAGTGGGAGGTTCTGTGTGGGCGGTTCTGTCAATTTTTTTGCATAAGCTTTCCTTTGTTTTTAAAGTTATTATTTTTGTCGTCCCACATTCAGAAATCGTACACTGTTCAACGTGGAAATTCCCTGGGAGGTTCCCTGACATGTCTCAAGAACGCGTCTGAATCTGGTTTTCAACATTTTATCAAAATAAAATTACCTTAAAAATAGGAATTGAAAAAATTAAAAATATGTTAACTGGCTACGACCATAATGCAAATCCTTCGTGATTACTAAATTACATGGCTATGATTTCTTATTATTCTCGAAACGCTTGGCTACATCCTACGTTTTTTTTTTTACGAATTCACAGAAAAACATGAGAGAGTTTATTTATTATGTAAAATTTATTTCATTTTACTTGCCCCATTTTCTGCCTGTCAAAAAGAGTGAACATGAATGACGAACTGTCATCAGTCAGTAACTTGATGATGATGTCTAAATTGTTTTCTTGCAGTGGAAAAAAATGTGCTGGTGGGCAGAGAATACACTGTACAAAAAACGAAAAGGTTAATAAGGTTTCGACAACCTATTCAATCTGACATCTGCAAATGACTCCAGATTAATTTTTCATATCTGCAGATGCTTAATTAAAATCGTGTTTCTATTTTTCGCCCGATTGATAAATTGCTCTATCAGGAAAATGTACTACAAGTCATAATAATGTTGCTGCTTGGTAAAAAACTATTTTTTTTTTTTTTGGAAACCCATAATTAATAGTCTGATTTATTTACAAAAATGTGTGATTTTTCTAACTGGTGCCGTAATGTTTATAATAATATTTAACCAAAATCGTACAGTAAATTATTTTCCATATTTTGAAATTATTTTGTTTTATTTAAATATTATTAATTTTTAGTAAAAATAAAGTTCGCGCTACAACAAAAACCGTTAAACTCAAAGTTACTAACTTTGTAAAAATAAAAAAAGAAAATGCGCAACACCCTCGACAAAAAAAAATTCTCAAAAATCAACGAAACGATATTTTGAAGCGACTTCAAACTTGCTCTTTACTGAAACTGAATGGGATATAAAACTGCATAATCAAAAAAAAAATTATAAAAATTTTGAATAAAAAATGTGAAATTTGCATGAAAATTTGACGTTTTTTTTATTTGTTACAATGTTAAAAACCTTAAGTTTTTTGGATTTAGTTGTTGTGTGAGCTATGTTTTTATTCAAAATTAATAAAATTTAATTAAAATAAAGTACTTTCAAAATATGGAAAATTTTACTGTATGATTTTGCCTAACACTCACTGTATGCACTTAGTTCTTATGGACCAACGTCAGCTCTGAAGCAACAACATTCCATATTTTTTAGGGCCAAGGAAGTATTCAAATGCTAAAATTTAAATTTAGATTACGTACATGTTAGCCTACATATTGGCTACGTAAGGGGTTTTGATGAAATTTAAGTAATTTCTTATTTTGGTAAAACTGATAGAAACAAATAGAGAAATTCTCCTCGTACATTCATCAACGACGGTAGAGATTTATTGGCTGATAAAAACTATTATGCATAAACAATTTTTTCTTTTTGTGCCTATTTGTATCATAGTTCGCCCTTGTGATAGAACGCGCTGCAATAAGTATTCTTCAATCAAATTTAAAATTATGTAATCTGTTCTATTGGCGGTTAATGAATTTTCTAGAAAAAGAAGCATTAGCCTAATTACTCAATTATAAGTCATCTGTTTGTTTTTGTAAATTTTTGATTTTTTTAAGAGGCATATGGTTTTATTAAGCATACGTATATTTTATTTGGATACAAATGCGTGCTTTGTACGCGAACAACAAATCTCCATACATATATACATTAGGGTGGGTGTCCGTTATTTCCCATGTTGTTTTTTTTTGCTGCCTCTCACTGCATTTTTCGATTTTGTCCTAAAACTCAATATCCAAACCGAAAAAGCTCTTACTTTTCAAATTAAACCGCGCCGAATATGGGATTTTTTGATTTTTTGCATTGAATTTTATTTCTCGGAAATAAATAAACAACAACCAATGTATATCCTTATCCTTATTAATATTATAAATCCAAAAGCGAGTTTGTTTACATAATTGTTGCGCTTTCACGCTTGAACTATTCAATCGATCATCATGAAATTTTGTGCACTGGTGTCTTTTAGCCCAACTTAAAATATAGGCGTGGCACCTCCCATACAAACGCAATTTTTCATACCGCATATCTTAGAAGAAATTTTTGTGATAGAGTACTGGAACTTGGTATAGAGATATATGTATATAATAAATTACATACTCATGGCGGAGGGATGCCACCGGTTTAAATAATCAAATTCAACTTGAATTAAAGGAATTATTATTTTTTTTTTGAAAATGATACTAATAAATAGATGTCAAGAGGCTTAAAATGGTTGTAGCTTGAAAATATTTTTAAAATTGTTGCCACCCCTGTGGAAAGTCAAATTTAAATCAATTATTCGACCGCTATCAAAAAATTTTAAATAATAAATTGTTTAGAAGCCTTCAGATTGAACATTTAAAATATTATTGAGGTGGTTTACAAAGGTTGCCACCAATTTAAAATTTAATTCAATTAATTTAAATGAATTACTACAATAGGGGGTTTTGAAAAGGATTTTAGTTCGAAACAACATTTAGGAGGGTTGCCACTTGTTCGAAAAATCAAATGCTTCTTGAATTAAATGAATGAAGTAACTGTAATATATATTACAATATGGGTGTCAGACGAAAGAGGTTTAATAAAGTTTTAGTTGGAAAATATTTTGAATAGGCTTGCCACTTGTTTTAAAAGTCGAATTTAAATTAATTATACTCAAGCTAAAGTGTCACACGTAAGAGTGTTTAGAAATGTTTAGCTTAAACATGTATAATTTTCTGAGGGATTCGAAGAGGGTTGCCACCTGTTTTGAAGCGCATACGGTTTACCCGCACCCCTTCTGAACGTTATCGATTCTGTCGCGCTTCCTGATTCGATGTGTGTTTTTAGCATTGATAAAATTCCCAGATAGGTTCAAATTGATAAAATTTCTAATGCAATTTTCAGCAAATTTTTTATAATTTTTTCTAACGATTTTTATTAATCGTATTTTGACCACAGTTGGGGTAGTTGAATTGAGTTCCGCAGTTGGTCAAAACTTATCATTTCCTTGGGGAAATTTTCCTTTCTATTTTAATCAGTCTGTGTAATGTGCGGGTAGATACAAATTTTGTTAAAAACATAAGGGAGTTCACAAGGTGTTGTATACTGTCATATAGTTGAATGTCGTAAGCTTTTAACGTCTAGAAATATATAAAGGGCATTCAGAATTACCATATAAGTCGTATTATGAATTTTCACAGCTATTTTTTATTGTTTAAAGTCCTCTAAACATTTATTTAAACTTTTAAAATTTACGACGTATGACGGTATAAAAAAAAACATATTACCACAAATTTTAGCTACACATTTTTGTACAACCTATTTTTACTCCAAATTACCTTAAGTGGGCGGAGAAAATTGAATTATTTAGTTATAGACAAAATTTTATGAGTAAATTGCGCGTGCACTGCAACAACAACAGCAACAATAACAAAACGCAGCGATCTCTAGCGAAAGCGCAACACATCTCTGCGCCAACCAACCAACCATCCAACCATCCATTGAACGCCGGGCGAGCTATAATGTCTGCTACCTTTGCCAAACTTGCATTAATGCGATGATATCTGTCTGGTTGTTTCAATAGATGCTAGTATAGTTAGTTTTTCTAGCCATTCGTATTCGGGGGTTTTTTTTTCTAATTTTCTAATTTAATTTTGCTGCTGCACTCGTTTTTGTTTTCATTAGACTGTCGCAGCGTGCAATCAACACAAACAAATGCAAGATCAACCAAATTAAAGCGTGGAAACTACGAGAAAAATGCGCGCTAATGTATAGAAGGAAAACGGCAACAAGGAGGTGGAGAGGTAGGAGAGGGGAGAGGAAGAGGGTGGCGACGGCGCTGCGGCGCATGTTTGAGGTCTTTAATGGGTTCTGTCAGTTTGCTTTTTTCGCTCATTATATATTTTGTGCTTTTCTTGGTGATTTAATTTTTTTTTTTTAGCTTTTTTTCTTGTTTTGCTCGGTCGCGGCGTTCAGTGTCGCACACACACACACACACACCCATACGGAACAAAGTAAGCATTTTCTTTTGCAATGGTATGGGTGTGTGTGTGTGTGTGTGTGGCTCGTGTGCTTGCATTGATCACCTCTAGCAAAGCTGATTTTATTTTTGTTGTATCTGCCTGCTACACACAGAAGTACTAAATATATTTGTTTTATTTTCATGGCTATTTTTGTACGTCTGCCCATTTTCTCTGGGTGATCCGCGCAGATTTCGAAAAAACGTCAAAGCGCAAATGCGCAGAAATGTCACTTTCAAATGCTGAAATAGTGAAATGCCGAAAGAGCTAAAACGCGATGGGATGGTGGACGAATGGTGGCGCGGTTGAATGGGAAGACCAAACAGTCGGACAAACTTATCGACAGACGTTAGGTTGAGCTATTGAAAAGTATCTATAGACGAGATGTGCTACTCGACGTTCGCACCTAAGGATTTAAAGCAAGGGAGATTATGTAGTCACATACATATGTGCATATAAAAATACATATATATATTTAAAAGTATTTATTTTCGCACACATATGTACATCAATATAGTAGATATATACATAAAGTACACTAGTTTATGTAAAGCGATTTTCAAAATGTATTGCTTCTTACATTCTCCGTCATTGCCTGAGTCGATGACGCTCGCAGCTGAAAAGTGAAGAGTGAGCTGTGAAAGAAAGGCCTTGAGGGTGACCAAAACAGGTAGCTGAAAAATAATTACGACATCGAGCGGCTTAAGTACACAGATTATACATAGTACTGTATTTGTTATTTTTTTTTTTCAAATTTAGAAATGAAATTAGCAAATTATATAAAACTATAGAAATGTACTACAGATTTTCGGCATCATATAGGAGGAAGTTTAGAGGTCCTTCTCTGTACTTTTTCGGAGTATTTTGAGCGTAATCGGTATCTAAGGATTTTTCAGGATTTTTATGAGCTATTGCAACATTTCGAGATTGTTTGAGTCTTCGAGGTCTAATGATATCACCTGCAATTTTGGGAACTTTTTGGAGTCTATTGACACTTTTCGGAATTATTCGTTACTTATAGAAATTTTACAATGCCAATTGAAAAATTTTGGTATTTTCAGATTTATTTAGAGTTTTAAAGAATTTACGGATTTTTCGAAAATTATTAAAATTTTAGAAAGTTTTTTGGTTTCTTGTCGAATGTTCTATAATTAGAATTCGTAAAATTTTCTTGATTTATATTATAAAAGTTTTATAAGTTTTTCGGGAGTTTTAGGAAAACGTAATACCACTCCGTAGGGCCTGGATTCGATTCTTGGTCGGACAATATCTAAATTAGAAAAAAATTGGTAGGGGTCTGGAATTCGATTTGTAAAAGTTTTTAAGCTTGTCTTAAAAAGTTTGTAAGGAATATTTGTGTAATAAAGCTTTCTTAAACCTCTCGGGTATGACACCCATATTAGAATAGATATTTCGCTTAACTTGCTAATTAAACTGATTTTGAATTTACAAACATATGGAAACCCTTTCAGAACGATTTGCGAAACACAGCTTTTTAATATTCTATTGTTTGGTACGCATCTATATTAATTTATTTAAATAAACTTTACAATTGAATTAATTCTGAATTTCTATATAGATGGCAACCCTCTTAAAAATATTTTCGAAGGAAAACTTTTTAAACCTCTCTCGTTTAATACCCATATTAAAAAATTCTATTTAGCTTGTAAATTAAAATGATTATGAATTTATAAACAGGTGGCAACCCTCTTAAAATATATATTTCTTTAAAACCTCTTTGGTTTAGTCGTTTTAGCGTAAAAGAGCAACAAACATACTTACTATTTCGTTTAAACCTGATTTTTAACCCCTAGATACCATTTTCGAAACTAGCCATCCAAAAAAAAGCAAAAATCCATTTTTCACGATAATTTTTCTATATAACAGAAAGTTAGATAAAATTGTCTGAATGTGGTCTACGGCTATAATACTCGTATTACATAGTACGATAAACACACATACATACATATATGCATATATACACACGAATCTACCTCATTTATGTATGAGCTTTTTTCCCCATGTACAATTACATACATACATACATATGCACACATATCTTCCTCCTCATTTGCCTCATTTAGTATTTACCTATTCGCCGTCACTGCTGATTTGTCACCTTCGCATTGGTCAATTTGCTGAAAACAATCACAAATATTTTTAGCTAATTATTTTTCTATTTTTGTTTATTTTACATTTCTAAAAATCTTTCTTTTCACACTTGCCACCAACCATGCGCTCATGCCCATCAAAATCTGCACGAAAAGCAAATCATTTAAAGTCAGTTTCGCTATTTTCCATTTATTTCACAAGCACTGGTATTTTTAAAAATTTTAATTGAAACACATGAGATAGTTAAACCTTCATTGTTACAAGCAATTAAATGAAAAAAAAATATTAGGAAACATCTAAAAATAAATTTAAATATTCTGAGAAGCAACCCACTAGGATGGGCGTAAGATATTAATATTATATACGTACATTACATTGTTTTTGAGCTACGCGCCATTAGTACCTCTGAAGATTATATATTACCTAACTAAAAACTGGAATGAGAGCAGGACATTCTACTCCTTAGCGACCATCAGGCGACACTCAGGGCTCTCTTATTCTTTGAGCTTAAAGCTTCCTTAGCCTCCGATGGCATTAAGAAACTAAACTTCTTTGCTGAACACAATGACATCCGACTACTTTGAGTACCAGGTCTCATGATAATAGAAGGGAAAGAGATAGCAAACGGCTTAGCCAGAGTAGCAACGGTTAAAGGCTTAGACTCTAAGCTTTCACAAGGTGCTGAGTAATATGTTGAAACACGACCAGAAAAGACCTCAGGAAGGAAATAACATGGATGAGAGAACGAACTGACGAAGCAGAGATAGAGGCTTCTATTGAAGCTTTGAATTCCAAAATCCACTGCAAAAGTTCGAAATCTAGTAAAATAATCTGAGTTTTGATATTTGAAAATGTCATCTCAAAAGAAAACCTTGAATGAAAATTTTTCTCGCAGGGCAATTTGTTAAAAAATTTACAGAATAAATCCTGATTTCTACTTTTAATAGGAAATTAATTAATTTTATGAAGAAGTTATTCTTCATTCTGCCATCAGTAGGAATTTAGTTTTTGTTGTATGTCAGCCAGCGAGAATAACCTAACCTAACCTAGGCTCGTAAAAACAACAAGGACGACCTAGTGACCGACTATGATCGATCGTTGATGAAAGCATGTCCAACGACTAGAATTTAAGTGATCACTTGCACATCTATGTAATTTTTGATAGGGCTGCATGTAAAAAGAGTTCAGTTGAGACTTTTGAAAATGGGGCATTTTGAAATGATTGACAAATGATTACTAGTAACTTAACCTAATGGAATAGTGCTCTGCTAGTAGTTCTGAACTAGTTTGGTTTACGGAAGGGTAAGCAAAACACACGCTATTCGGTCACTTTGAACTACCTAAATATCTTCCTTGACTTGTGTATTTGTTTAATATTGTTTTGTCTTAGCCATTATTGCGCGTGTGTCTAATTGAACATGCTGAACGGCGATTTTACATACATACTTATATATGTATGTATGCATCTAAATCAGTGAATCAGTGTTACCGCATAAATAAATCTACCAAAATTCTATCACAAGCTAAAGATCACTCCAACAGTTTTCAACAAAGCCGATTTTCAAAGAAAAATCACCACATCTTGTTGCTGTCAGAATGAGCCGTTCATGAAGGGTTCCCTAAATCGCAATGAAAATTGGAATCCATTCGCCCGAAAAGTTCTAGTCCAAGAAAGAGGAACCAATATAATCCAATTAAAATCATTTGAATCTGTTGTTATCCCAGAAGTCAGCGAAGTTTTTCGGAGGGAGGCATTATGATTGAATGCTACAAATTTTTCTTAATGCGAATTTTTTAAACGCTCTCTTTATCTGAATTCTGCTCACTGGTGGTCCCAATAGTCCAAATGAAAGTTCAAAGTTCAGTTTTGCCCTAACTTATACCTCTTTACTTATTCTTATATCGCATAGAAATTTAAAAAAAGAAATCACCAAAAGTAATATTTTTTTATCAGTTAAAAAAAAAAAAATAAAGGATGCCATTTTATAGCCTATTAATTTTAGTACAATAATGTGGAAATTATTTTCAACAAAAAAAAAATCAGAACTGCTCCACTCTACTTTTCTAGCTCTTCTATCACCGCGATTATTTTTTAGAAAAAAATATTGTGCATTTCCATAACACCTAAAATCTAATTTTTGTGGCATATTTTCGAGCGCGGTAGGATTCACAATAGTAAGGCGCTGAATTTTGTGACTTTGTTAGAATAGGAGGGTAAATATAATTTCGAAATGTTTTAAATATATTAAATTTTATATATCCGATTGAAAAAATTATTAACGATTATTATTTATTTTTTTGTAAGGAGAGTGATTAGCTCTAATGTACATATTTATGTGGAAGAAAATGCTTAGCACATCAACGAACTAAATTTAATGTCAACGCGAATTCTTATCAACATGAGGCTTGCACTTTACTTTACTAAAATTTAATGGGATATAAAACTGCAAACCACAAATTTATCTAGAAATTAATGAAAAATATTTTTAAATTTGGAGAACTTTTTTTTTTGGATCTACAACTGAAAATCGTTATAAACAAATTACAAATCTGTTAGTACTTCATTTGACTAGCTTAAACAAATGCAGTTTGTCCGATTCCAATGACCGCCCAGTTTTTGAAATTTGTTGCACTGTGTTATTTGTATGACTACATGAATCTGCTTGCATAAGTATTCATTTAAAATATGTTAGCCTTATTCGACTTATACTGGTCGTTTCTTAGACATGAATGAAGAACAAGAAATCTTCTTCTGCACCAAATGGAAAACCAATCAACCAATCTACCAAAATTAAACCCTAGAAAAATATACTACCAATTTTAATAAAATTCAACCAAAATGGCAACACTGATCTAAATATGCTTTGCTTTTAATTAAGGTTAAAATACCAAAACAGCCGTGACGACTTGCGGAAAATAGTGCGCATATGTATGTATGTATGTAGATATGTATTTACGTTAATACATTGTATATACCCTGCAGGGAAAGCTACTAGTTGTGAACTAGAATTCTGCCAGTTTGCGTTTCAGCTCAACCAGTTCACGTTCTAACCTTTTTAAATGTTAGCGACTGGTATTTTTGACATTGCGATGTCCTACGAGATGTCAATTGTCAGGCTATACATCAGCTCCTGCTTGTGGAAATACTAGTAGCATCATACCAGTTGATGAGGTAGTCTGCCAATTGAAAAAAAAGCATAAGCATGCCTTTTTGCTCGCGGTGCTCCAACAGTCGCAATGGCCGAAAGGTTCAAGTTCTGGCGCAGAGAAAATTTTTTAATAAATTTTTTTTTTCAATTTTTTTTTAGTTTTTTTTTTATATCAGGTTTTTATTGAAATTAAAAAAAAAATGTCGAACTGGTAAGCATATACTAGTTAATGAACTAGTATTTTTTCTAACTGCTTTGGCTTTTCACTGCAGGGTACGTGTGTATAAAAATAGTGCATTTGTATATATGTATGTAGGTATATGTGAGTGAAAAAACGCAAGCATTTGTTTGCGTACAAAATTTAAGTGAATTAGTCTAAAAGCATCTTTAGATATTTATAAGAATTAATTTTAATTGCATAACAGCAAGGAAATATTCTGAGAAGAAGCGGCGTTGAAAGATACATACCGTTATCTCAATATAGAAAGGCCCTAAAAATCCAAAATTCAGTTTTTGATTGATGATGAAGTATTTCCTAGAGTTATAAGTCCCCACATTGTTTTATGCAATGAAAAATTTTAGTTAGTTACGGCATTTTTGCATTTCATCGACGATGTGAGATTTGGCCTTTCTAAATTAAGGTAGCAATACATATTTCTGCAAAAGAAAAACCTGAAAATCTGAAAAGTTATAACGAAAAATTTCACATAAAATTACGTTCAAGAAGTGGAAAAGAAATTTTATTGAATCAAGGCGGCTTCAGCGTTTTAGTTCAGCACTTTTCTTCCATGTGGTTGTTGTTGCGTTTCTCCCAGAGAGATTGAAATATAACAACAATCAAAAAAAAATGTTCAGAACTAGAACGATGAATCCGCCTTCAGTTTACACTTCGCAACAAAATTTACAACAAAAGCAAAGCACTTTTGCAAGCAAAATATTTGTGAATTAAAAAATTTTAAATTAAAGTAAAAACTGCAAAATTATGTCAACTTACTAATTTACGTCTAATTAATTTTGATCTACTGTTCCGCTTAGTTAATGTCAAAAATTTTCTGAAAAACTATAAGATGCCCATTTTCATTTTGCACAAATTGCCGCGCGTTTGAATGGTATTCCCCGTTACCTGGCCTCCGCATAAACGCACTCATTCATACAAACACACAGGTGATGCGTTTGCATCATAAATTTAAATCCATGGAGTTTTGCCAATAATTTTTCTGGACATCTTCCCATTTAGGCACACGCCCCAGCGTGTCTGCCAGTGGTTGCTAGAGAAGCGCCAGCGCTACTGCCGCTTGCCAAGAACTTAGCCGACGACTTTGGCTTGTAGCCGAAACCCCATAATCAGTCGCTATGCCCCCCCCCTCTGCACCCCTTTCCGCTACGCTATCCTCAACAATTCATTTCATTTGCATTTATTGCGAATTTTACGCATACGGAATTTTTTCATAGATAGATTGGCGTTTGCAAGAAGCAAATTTAGGTTATGTTTTGTGGGTGTATATTGTCGTAGGTCGTGTGGTTGGCTCCCCCTGCGCGTTTGCGTTACCAAATTAAGCTGCTTTTGTTCTTTTGCATCGATTATGTAATCGAGCTACACGGTGTGCCATAAGTCATCTACTAACTGCTTGTAAATTTACTACAAAAGCTTTCGGCAAAGACTTGAGTTGAGCAGCAAAATGCAGGACGTTTAAATGCACTTGTACGCTACGAGGCGGTTAGGTGGCATGTTGCGGTTAAATTTATTGCAAACGGATGTGAATAATTGTTTATTTGGTTATGGATAGGCGATGTTCTTTGGCATCGCTTTATGTGTGCGAAATGTCTTCGGTAATGAGTAGTACGATTAAGGCTTACTCTATTCTTCCATACCCTGCATGCAATTAATTCGTTCACATTAGGCTAGATTGTAAGTGGTAAGCAAGCCCCTTCCCGTAATAAAGTTGTGGCGCAGAAAATACCACCTATTTAAAATACAATTCTGTGCTGTGGAAGGAAAACGAATTAAACCTTACTGCGGCAATGATTAGTGATGGCAAACAAATTTTAATAATCGATTAATCGGTTAATTGATTAATCGAAAGCATTCGATTAATAATTGCAATTAATCGTAAGAAATTAACCGATTAATCGGTCGTTTTGATTGCAATAGAAAATTAATAAAAACCATTTACATTAGTTATAAAAATTTACTGTTTTATTTAATGTTACAATTCTTGTTAAATTGTGGAAGGGAAACAATAAATAAAAAGACGTAAAGTAGTATACCATCCGTTATACACCCCGTGTCAAAATTATAAGCGCACCACAAGAATTTGTTTTGCGGTTTTTTGCAAGAATACCGTTTAAAAATTTGTAGAATACGAGAATGTGAAAAATCTCCTAACTAGTAAAATTATACATATATATGTACCGAGTGGAGTGGGCACTTTTATTTTTGGTAATATTATTGAGTAAGAATGCCAATTTTGTTACGGAATTTTGATTTATACATTACTATGTTAGTAAAGTAGTCAGTTCTTGATGATTTCTTTTCGATTATTTTCAAAATTAATCGTTAATCGCCCGATTAATCGAAAGGAAAATTTCGATACAATTAAATCGTTAACCGAATGAAAATAACCGATTATAATCGGTTATTCGATTAATCGTGCCATCACTAGCAATGCTGGAAATTCACAAACAATAAGCTTCCGGGTACTCTTAGAATGGAACGTTGGCTCATCGCGTTGAACGGGATCTTTAGCGTATCTCCAGAATGTGGCATACATTTTTCGTTTTTAAAAGAAAAATAAATAAAGTGGGACAACTAAAAATTTTTTAATTAAAGCAATTTTCACTTAAATGAGTCTGGTGAAACGCAGCCTAAGATAAGGTTAGGTTAGGTGGGCTGATATGAGGTGGGTTAAAGTGAATTGAGGTGAGTTGAGTTAAGGTGAGTTGAGTTAAGGTAAGATGAGAAGAGTAAAGGTGAATTGAGATGAGCTGTGATGAGGTGAACTGTGTTGAAGTAAAGTAAGTTGAGGTGAGTGTAGGGTAAGGTGTTAATTGCTTTGGTTTTTTCCTACACCATAAGGTATTTAGTTTTTAAGTATGTATGTATTAGCAAATATACTAACTACAGAAAAGAACATCAATAAAAAAAATAAATAAAAATAAACTGAAATCACGCTTTTCAAGCACGTGCACACGCATCTCTATTTCTCACGCATGCACTCATGTCTACACTCGTACGTTCATTCATTCACTCCGGCATCTTTATTTATATTTCACTTGCCAATTTCCAATTGTTTACGCACTTCACAAATTCAATGCCAAAATTAATTCTATTCGAGCGTTGGCCAACTGCTGCGCCCGCACCAATCCAACACTCACTCGCTTTATGAAAAAATTGGCAAGCATCACTTTTTTGGGGAAGCACCCCAAGGGAAACATTGCCAAGGAATTTATTCGAACGCATACATAGCTCCAAAGTCAGCGCACAACAACAAGCAATGAAAAATGTTGTGCCACATTTTGTTCCCCTTTCTGGTGAATTGTTTCAAACCGATGAATCCCTCTAGAATCTTTTACATGATTTTGCGCGACGCTTTTGGCAAGCATTGAATTGTGTCAAATGCGTGAACCATTTATTTATTTAATCCTTTATTTGAGCAGACTAAATACATACATATGTATAAATAGTGTGTACTACATTAGTACATTACAAATTTTGCTGATGGATTATTGCTTACGTGTGGATAGTAGAGTGCGTAATGAACTTGCGTGTGAACATAACACGGTGATACAAATTAAAAAAAAAAAATGCTCGAATGGTCGTAGAGCTGACCGAGTAATTGACGAAACTGTTTTCCAAATTTTTCTAACACCCCCAAATTCTTAACCGGCACTAATAAATTTTAGCTCGGTTATTTTTTAATCGATTTTAATTTTTAAAAAGAAGAATATTTTTTCGTTTTTTTTCGCACTCCTATAACATTTTTTGCCAACATTTAACAAAAAAAAAAAAAATAAAAATACTATTTGAGTCACTACTTCTTAAAGAATGTTTAATTCCGAGTAAAACTAGGTACATTTTTTAAAGAGACAATGTGAAACCTCGAAATGAATGCAATTTAACTGATTAAATTTTTCTGTGTGTTTACATAGAAGTGGTTTTGGAAAAATCTTAAGAAAATTCATATTTTCCGAAATTGTCTATTTTAATTTTTTATAAATGTTACCTAGTTTTACTCGGAATTGTAGCCGGAATCGAACTAGCACCTTCGATGTGCAAAGTCAGCAACGCTACTGCCGCTATTTCAACTTGACTGTGTGGTTGTTATTATTAATTCCATACATTTATTAGAATTATTTTGATTGTAGTGATCTCTGAAATGGCAGCTATAACTTCTCCCGCAAAGACTTTGCTGTCTTTTCCATTTTTCCTAAAAAAACAAAATCATGGTATAAAGATCAATAGCGGTATTTTATATTATGGCGGATCCAATATGGCAGCAAAAAAAATTTAATTCGATTCGACTCGCTTAAACGATTTTGCTCGGAGATTTTTGAAGTCGTTTATTACGAATCTGAAGTCAGATTTAAAAAATTCAAAATGGGGGATCTAGGTATATTGGATCTACCATTTATCATGGAAAGCTAATATCGAAACTACTACGTACATGGCGTATGAGTAACAATTGTCATCTCGCCTGCGTGGCTCAGGTTTCGTATGCCCAACAATAACTAGTTGCAGAAATTACACTCCGACTATCTTTAAATGAAATTTGTCAAATGAAAATTCGTTTTTATTCGAAGCGAAAAATTATTTTCTGTGAAATCATTTATAGCTTTTTCTGCACAATTTAATAGCATTAGGTTAACACGAGGGGGATTTGCACGAGGGTGGTGCCGCGGGAAAAGGCTAGTAGTATTATATTTATGGATACAAAAATGCATATTTAAGCTATACATTATACATATGTATAAACGTATAAACTTATATAACTTTCATATTCTTTTATTATCTCATTGCAGTCGCAGCAACGCCTCCTCAGTTAAACAACAACAAAACTGCGCAACCTGTAGATGAAAGCCTCACTCAAAACACCACAACTCAACCTACATCCAACAATAAAATCTCACCAATTGGCAATTACCATGCTGCTGCCAAAAGCAAACATTCGTCAACGTCACTGGCCAGTGACCTACCAATGGCGTGCGACAGTGTCGCTTGGTGGCGCACCCAACACACACTCTCATCCTCCCGAATCGCACACCACCGGAAATGCATTTCACTCGGCAAAAGATACGAAATACTTAAAAAGTTCCTTAGCTATGCCTTGCACTCACGTGACTTGTGTTGATGAGTGGCGTAGAAGAGTAGATGAGAAGAAGAAGAGAAAGAGTGTAAGTAAGTAGCGTAATATTTAGTAACTATATATATAAGAGTAAGCCATGTCACTCATACGCCTGGGTGTCGGGCATAGCTGTGGCGCTATTGCCTTTTGAAATGTGTATTCCTTGCGCGTGCTGTGTGAATTGGCGACGGCAGGAGAGTAGTGTTGGCTGTGTGTGATAGCCACTCGCTGAGATTAGCTCGTGTTTACGAGGGTGTGAGTGCGCCAGAGAGCGTACCGAAGGGTGTGAGAGCGTAGGCTCTTAACAACGAAACGACAATTGGCACTTCGCTCATTGGCTGCAAGCAACACAAAGGATGCGGAAGTGACGTCAAAATCGTCGGCGACTAAGCTGGCCAATCAGAAAGGCTACGAGTATGCTAGCGAGCTGTTCATTCGTTCAGTATCCTTAGCTGCTTGCGGTGAACAAAAAGGCGAATAGCCAACTAGATACTTAATACACTAAGAAAAAAAAAAAAGAAATTAAGCGTAAAAAAGGAGGTGCATTCTTTGTAAAACCTTGGCGTGCAGATGGCAAAGCCCAATTGCCAAAAAAAAAACAACCAATAGTTTTTGGCGCTGACTCTGTTGTCTGCTGCAAATGCTTAGGCAAAAAAGGAATAAAATATAAAATCTTATAAAAAGCTGCAGAACGATATTTAAATTAAAGTGTATTATATTTGTTGCGATTCGCTTCAAATTAAAATTAAAAAATTTATAATCACACGCGTAGTCTTGTAAATAGCTTTAGTGACAGTCTAATTTTAATCGAAATTAATAATAAATTACACCAATTAGGTTAGTAACGGTTCTCTCACCCTTAAAGGGTCACTTGTCTTCTATCTGTAGTCATCTGGCAGCGGCAACGGTGTGGCATGGCAAACAACAACTCGTCCAGCGCATCGTCCGCATTTTAATTTTAGTTTTAATTTTAGTTTCAATATCGTATAAAGTCATACGAAATTCATGCTTATAATTAAAAATAATAATTAATCGCATATTTAAGTAAATTATTACACTCGTACATAATTACTTAAATATTTATTCATAAATTGTAGAAAATAGTTGTAGTTTTTTGAAATTAGAAACATCAGAATGTTCAGAAATATGTGGAAAATTATGAATTTAAATAAAGTTTGAAAAACCGTGAAGCTCTCAACAGCGGAACACAAAAAAAAAAAAAGATGGCGTGTTTTTCTTGTTTAAATTCCTTTAAGTTAGTCAGTGGTAAGTGATCGGATGGTTTTTATTCAAGCGGCTGGTGAGTTTCAGAGCTGCGTTAATTTGCATGACGGCTCTTCTTCTGGTAATGGTAATAGCGGTGGTAATGGTAACGGTAATAAAAATAGTAACGGTAGTACTAAAAGTAATAATATTTGCAACGGTAATGGTAATGGTAATCGTAATGGTTAATGGCAATAGTAATGGTTAATGGCAATGGCAATGGTAATGGTATCGGTAATAGTATTGGTTATGGTAATGCGAATGGTAAAAGTATTAGTTAAGGTAATGACAAAGACAATGTTAATGGTAATAGTAATGGTAATTGTGATCGTAATTTCGATAGTATGGACTGGCTAGGTACGTAGATAGATACAAAGATAGTTGAGTAAAGTACTGCGACCAGTAGGTCTATGTATTGTGCCCACAGAATGGCTATGTATGATGGCGACAAGAATATTCTTCTGAGCCGCTTAGAGCAAACCGAATGCCCTATACTGGCGGTCAAAACAGGATGAGTGTTGTTTTTTATTTTAATATTTGCAGTGTTTTCAAGCTAATTTTTTCCTTTATTCTCTTATAACAATATCCACGCCTTGACCAAAACTATATATAAATATAATAATATAATATATATAAAAAAAATATCGCAGTTTTGGTTAATGCGTTTAATGGTTTAAGCAGAAAACAAAAACCGACTTCAATTCTCATATAAAAATTTAAGACTACCGTTAATTTCTTCATGGCCCAATGATCGGTTCTAAACCAAATTAGTATGGGACCACGACTGAGGTACCACGACTGAGGTACCACCTTCGCTTTAAAAACAAAATTATAGAAATCGGTTAACATGGTTCAAAGTTATGCGGGAACATACATTTAAAAAAAAAACCCTATTCCAACGAACTGATAACCTCCTCCTTTTTTGAAGTCGGTTAAAAATAAGAAACAAATTTTAGTTTGTGGTTGTTTATACCTGTTCAGTGTGGATATATTCTTGTAACGTGATAAACTGCCGATAAACGTGATAAAATTATTTACTCCATACATATTTATAATTTTATCATGTTTATCGGCAGTTTGCGACCTCAGATGCACACCCCTAGTATATAATAATAACTTTTAACCAGATAACCAGGCACACTACATAGTAATAATTAAAAAAAAAAAATACCATTCGTCCAGTTTTGACCGTATTAACTTATTAATCATTATAACTGTTTTTTTCTATATCTTAATGCTTTGGAGTGATTGAAAAATATATTTCTACTGAAGACTCATTGGTCGGTTTCACACTGGAACATTTCTGTTAGCCGAACAACTCTGTTTGTAGGCAAGATAGGCAGTGCGGTGAGGTAAAGTTTCTCAAAAAAGTTGTTCCATCTTCTACCCCGCATTAAAGCAGTGGCGGACCCAGGTAGGGGAAATTGGGGAAATATATATATATAATATGTGTGTCCCACAAGCTACTTGTAGAAAAACTCGAGCAAAGTTCAAACTGTGTGCGTATATCAAAGAAACCCGAAAACTTACTTGCGGAGCGCGTATGTGTAACTCGAAGTGACTTCGAGAAGCTTGGGGAACAAACCTAATGAATGGATGCTTTTGAAAATTTTAATTCATGGAAAAATTTTGTCAAATTTCACTTGAGTTTGAAATTTTAGCTGTGTGATAAGCTCGAAGTATTATGTTATTTAAGTAGGCCTATCAGTTTCCACAGTAGAAAGTCACAGCAAGTTTGAATATTTTCACAGGTTCAGAAAACAACGAAAATTAATATTATTAAATTTCTTTAGATTTCTTGTTTTTAGGATAATTTACAAAATTTCAAAAACTATCTAAATCCGGGAGATTCTAGAAATGTTGGTAAAATGAGAATATTTTGAAATCTACAAAATTATTGAGATTTAAAAAAATTTTTATATATCCCAAAATTTTGAGAATTTTGTTTATCCTAAAATCCATCCTAAAGTGTAAAAATGTGAAACATCACAAATTGTCGAAAAATTCGTATGTTTATGGTACTTGTGTGTACAGAATAGAAAATTCTTAAGGCCGGTTTTCAGTAGGTCAAAATCACTGACATAAAAAACTGTCTTCATTTGACAGCTGTTCATTTGGTGTCAAATGCGTTTTCATTACATTTTAAAAACTGACCAAATGTCGATAACGCAGTGCATGTCAAAGACTGTCGGCAAATTTCGGTGTCAGCCGATTGACATTCCGTTGTCATTACTGATGTCAAATGTGAAGTTAAATTTTTACGAAAAGTGTAGAATACCGAACTTTTAGCTCTAGACAAACCAAAAATGTAATTGGATAGAACTCTCCATGCTAATTTCGACCTTATCAAAATTATTTAGCGCAAGTAAAAAGTTAAGAAGATATAGGAGGTTAAGTTAAATTTTTCGATATTTTGATATATCAATATCTTATGAACTACATAACCGATTAAACAGCTAATAATGGCCGTTGGTGTACATAATTTTTCTGATTTTTTATATTTTAAATCAAAAATACTAAAAAACACAAAAAATTTTACTTTTTCATAAAATTACCTATATTGAAGAAAATTGCATAATTCATGCTACAGAATTTTATATTATTTAGAAAGTACAAATTATTACCTTATATAGAAAGGTTAGTCAAAAAGGTAAGGCAAAAATTTACGAAAGTAGTGGTAAAAATCGAAATTGTATATATATTTCTTTTTAAATGGCGTTTACCAAAAGTTTATTTTAAAAATGGTTATAGTAAATACGTCGTAAAAAGCTATTAAACATATCAAAAAATAGGAAAGTTGAAGTTTAACCTATTATATTTTTTTTTTCTTTTTACTTGCCCCAAAGAATTTCAGTATGGTTGCAATCAGCGTGAAAAGTTCTATCGATCTGCATTTTTGGTTTTTTTTTGTAGCAAACGAAATCAAAATAGCCAACATGTTGGCAAATATATTTTCGTTGCCAAATGCTGCCACATCAGCGGCACGGGCGCAGTTTTCTTTTAGATGCCATTTTATATGACCGTGCGTGGTGATATATGACAACAAACGCAAATGACACGAGCCGCCTCATCGGATGTTGTCAATGTCCATGCTTCTGCGTGGTTTTCGTACGTCGAGAGAGGACTTTACTCCTGAATTGCCTACTCAGTCCAAAGTAGCACTTGTTGGCAAGAGTGATTCTGCGATGGATTTCAATGCTGACATTTCAAATCACTATACCGATGAAAAAAGTTCTTAATTAAAAAAATAAAACCTTATCATACATCTACAGGGTCTGTAATTTAACCTCTCATTTTTGAAATTCTTATACCTTTTGAATTAGGAACTTTCAAACAGGTGGCAGCCCTCTCCAAAAATATTTTCAGCTTAATCGTTGTTAACCCTCCTTCGCCGGACACTGCGGTACATATTTTAATTCACTGATGAATTAAGTGAAATTTTAATTTTCAAATACGTGGCAACCCCGCTAAATACAGTTCAAAAAAAAAATTTCAAACTCCCCTCTATTGTATCCATATTTTAATAATTCATTTAACTAATAAAATAAGTTGAATTTAACTTTTTTAAATAGGTAGCAACCCTCTTCCAATACCTCGTAAATATCAGAGAACGTATAGTTATGAGAAGATGCAAATCGTAAATCTGCTC
>NW_023458560.1:66448375-66463100 GCF_013731165.1 Rhagoletis pomonella
AAGAGCAGATTTACGATTTGCATCTTCTCATAACTATACGTTCTCTGGTGTAGGTGTCGCTGTTGCGAAATTTGCTGCTCTTTATAACCGCCAGACGTCGCAAGCAAGCTAGTGATAATAGAAAAAAAATAATCGCAGTTAATAATGAAAGGCACAGCAAATTTAATAATTCTCTTTATCGTTTACGTCACTTCGAATAATTTTGCATCAAAACGTTTTTAGTGTGTTCAATAGTTGCCAATTGCAATTTAGCATATTCAATCGCTGCAAAACCCACTACTTGATAAGTGAGTTTCTGACAGTAATCGTTATCGCTCGATGAACTGCCAATTGCCATCACAATATAACACGTATTGTGCGATTTGTAATTTGTGCGAGAAAGTGCCGTTTTCATAAAAAATATCACTAAATAAAAGTGCGGTCCGAGCGAAAATTACTAAAAAGAACGTGGCTTTGAAAGCCCATTGTTGAACAATATAAGTGAAGGATTATTTTTGTAAAGGTGAATGCAATTTCAACAAAGTGTTTAGAGCCAAACAATTAGCAAAGAAACAGATTAGCTCTTGCAGAAGCGTAAAATTTTGGATTTTTCCATGAAGTCTTGGGTGAACGATGTACGAGTCATCACAATGATGGAGGTGTTTTAAGGATGTTAGAAGAGGAAAGGGCATTAGCGGGGTAATCAGTACATTTAGCACCGTGAAAAATTTGCTACACTGACAGCACACGCACACTAATGCAAGTGTGGGAGTGCGTCAAATACTGTTTTGCATTTGACGAAAACAATGTGGGTGCAAGCGGCGCTGGCATGTGTTAGAGCAAGATGGCTGGTCGTATTGGGTGGGTGACATTTGTTTTGCGCTGCTCAAACAGTGCTGCCAAGTGTCAGTGTGTATTAAGAAAGTGCATTTTCTCAAATTGATGTTCGCAAAATCTGTAAAAAACGTAAAATCCCAGTTAATGCTAAATAATTGTAGTTTTTCCTGAAATTTTAGACGAAAAAGTGAGTGTAAATCGAAGTGAATGTGCACGCGAGCGAATAAGTGGATAAATTTGTGCTTTAATGTCGATTTTGGCCTATTTTAAGCGCTTGTGCCGAGGTCGAGATTAACGCGACGTCGTCAGTGCGATTGCTGTGTTTGCTTGGCTTTTGTTTAATTAAATTTACGACTTTGTAGTACTGGAACTGGTACTAACGTCGCAATTTGTTGCAATTTAAATTGCAAGTGCTTTGCGAACAAAGAGAATATCAATTCAACGAATTATATAGGTTTGAAGTTGCATTCATCTTGCGCCAGGATTAGAGGAGATCTTATGGCCTGTTTTTGCTTATGTTATCCTTCGCCACAGTTGCGTGTGTAACTTTTTGTGTTACTGATTTTCTTTTTTGCCAGTGAATGTTAGATATTTACGTACCTATGTATGTACATGTGTTTGAATTAGGGCTATGTTAATCCGCCCCACAGCTAAATGAACGCTGATGTGGACTGATAGGCCGGGCGAGGGGGCACTCAGCAACAGAGTGCGAAAAACACTGGAAGATTTAACAAATATGTAAACGTTTTCCTAGGCAGTGACATTGAATAGGTTTCTATATTGCTGCTCTTTGGATATTCTGAAAAAAATTGCATAAACGGGAATTGAGTATTCTCAGAAATGGCTAAAATGTAAACTTTGCGCAAAAAGTTCGAGAGAAGTTGGCGTTGAATTGTTAACGCCCACAATTATATCAGCAAAATATTTACGCATTTTGTCCTATTATATTACTTTGTCACGCATTATATCTAGGAAGTTTGATTCCGACAAATTTCTCTACTAATTTACTGCAAATGACTAGCTTAATCATTCTCTAGTGTTTTTCCAGCTCCCCTTTTAGCATATGTACATACTTACATACATACATATATGCACCATGTTTATCACCAGAGGTGAAATAAACTTATCAAAAGGACGTGGAAAACTAGGGGAAAATTGTCAAATCCTGCACTTGTTGACGTTTCACGATGTTCTTCGTCATTTTGCTTTCTCTCGTGCTTCTCTATATCAAATTTTGTTTGGTGACACATCGTACATCGTTCGCCGTCAGCTGTTTTACTTTAATAAATTTCAGATGTGTTGTGTGTTATTGAATTTTTCAGTTTCTTGCGTTAATACTTTTCCGGCTGTGTAGTGCATTTACTAAAAAGTACTAAGCGTAAGTTTGGTGGTTGCTATTCCACTCGCTTTAAACGATATGAGTTCAATGTGTTTATTTACATACAAACTCGCCTATCTTTTTACGATTACTGGTAGTATTGCAATGTATTTTTCCCTCTATAAATTTAACCTTTTTGAATTTCTTATCAGTGAGAAAAATCTATTTTGGCTAGGTACAACATCGAACTTCCAGTTCCTGCATTGGTTTGGTTTCAGTAGCTCCAAGAAATTTGGTACTCATTCTATGATGACGTGTTTGGTTTCATAATTCCATTTTCTATCTTTATTTTACATATTTAAACTAACTGGCTTTTTGTTTATTCTTCAAGGTGCTTGACATGATTTTATCGCTCTGTGTATACAACTCTATCCGGTGTTGTTTGTGCGCATCACATGATCTTCCAAGTAACAATAGCGTTCGATAGCGCTTATATTTTTGCTGCGAAACATGCAAATATGTATATACATATGTATGTATTGTTTTTCTTTGAGAAATTGGTATTGCATTTGCTTTGAGTGGAGTATTGATTATCTACTGAGAAATGTTGTTGTTGTTAGGCTATTAATTCAAAGATGTTTCTATAATTATCTAACAAGGCGAGCCCATATAAAAGGATTTGCATTGATAGTAGGTTAAGGGCCGTTTTCTGAAATAACCTTTAACTTTAAAGCTAACTTTGTATTTAAAGGTTGATTTAAAAATAAAGGTGCGACGTTTAAAGTACAAAACCGCGTATCAACAAAATGCTAAACCGCGTATCAAGTTAATACAAAACCGCGCATGTGATTTTGCATAAATTATTTTCTAGAGAGTAAAAACACGAATTTCAAAATGGTTCTCTTTTTCAGGACGAATGGATAAGGATTGAGCCGAGAGCTTTTTTTTCATAAATTTTAATACAACCTTTAACTATAAAAAGAGCTTTACAGTTACAGGTTACTTGAGAAAACGGCCCTTAGTACGGCATTATATCTCGTTCAACCATCTGCGGCACTCTGAAGGCACTTTCCGATGTTAATATATGAGTATAATGCTTTAGGGGCTGCCTAAAAGTCAGAGAAGTTGAAGACTTGATTCTTGTTTTCATGAGAGTCGGGCCTACACACCGGAACGATCCAGATTCATATCTGGCCAAGGACTGTCACATGATTACTGTTATTGGGAGTTTGAGTAATGCTGGGCAACCAACACTTCACTAAATAAACAATGCGCTGCTCAGCCTCAGTTCGGCTGAGAAAACTGCTCTTCCGACTTCCCCTCAAAATTATTATTTTTTTAATCTAAGTCGTATACAATCTTGCTAAATGGCCCAATAATATTTATCATTTTCTTTTTTATTACACTTATTTCGCTACTTGTAGGCTTGTGCAACTGCGTAATTATTTATTTTAAAATAAAAAATTTAAAAAATGATAAGGCTCATAAAATGTATTTTTTCGCAATCATTTGTCACTCAAATTTTACCGCGGACAATTATTCTAATGCAAGGGTTTTTAAATTAATAAGCTTGACATACATATCGCTAGCTTAGAGTGAACAGTTTTTAAATCAACTTTTTATGAAAACTCATATTTTGATACAGCATGCTGGAGAAACTGGCTGGAGCTTTGTTGCTTCGTTTTAAACATGCAAAATGTTTTATTCAAAGTAAAAGAAAAACTTGAAGAAAATGGCTTTATGAAGTTTTTTTCCTCCTGTAAAATTTTTAAAATGGGACTTGGCAACTTTCACTCAAGCGATATGTACTTAATAAGTACTACTTATATTTTTTACACTCCAAGGTGCCCGACTAGGCACTCAACACATACACTCATTGCTATGGAGTATTTTAAATAATAAAATAGGTACACTATTGCCTTTGTTCCCTTCAATGCCAAGGCATTTGTTTATTATAATTTCTAAGTTTATTTAACGCCCGCATTTCTTGACGTACATTGTTCTTATAAACATGTACATACATATGCATATAAATTATACTACATTTTACGATTCATTAGCGTTTGCGAATATGTTCATTTATTCATAATCATTTGTTGATCGACAAACTTGATTTGTTCTCCATTGTTTTTGCATAAATTAGAACACCTCTACTGTGGCTTGCTTTGTGTTTTGCAATACGTATTCGCTACCATTTAATTTTTCATTGCTTTGCTGGTTTGTTTTCTACATACATATGTTTCTTAGCGTTTTCATTGTTTTTCCTTTGGTTTCTATTGAGTTATTGTTTAATTAAGTTTGCGGCAAAAGCAATGTTTTCGTAGCAGTGCTGGTTTGTGGACAAATTGTCGCCACTCTCGCTCATACTTATGCACTGGTGATGTATTTCTAGTCAGTAGTAGCACTCTCAGTCGGCTTGAGACGTGCACTTGGACTCGTTTATATTTCTTTATTACTTTTCTTTCCATATTTCCCACTCACCACAACGGTTTAATTGCCATTGTGTTTATGTGAATATATCATCATATCCATGCGCTGTCGCTATTTGCACTTAATTGCAGCTATGAATTCCAGCTGGCGGCGAGACGTGACGTTGTTAAATAACGCTAAAATGTGAGATTATCTAAATAAGCGGATTACACAATAATAGCGCACTTTTCATTTTCGAAATTACTATAGCTTCAACGTCTTGTTTTAGCCGTTGGGTAAAACATTCTTCCGACAGTTTAAAATTCCTGAGTGAAATTCATTCAAGTTTAAACGAGCTAAGAATTTCATTCGACAGCTTATTGCTTATTGTAAATCATCGAGGATAAGAATACAACTGGAGTTAGTGTGGTTCGTTTAGCACCATCTTGGGTCAAACTGGGAATTGTGCCAAAAAGTTGTTGATGTTGTAACAACATAAATATTTTCAAAGAAATTGGGGAAAGTTCTAGAATAACAGTCCTTGGCCAGAAATATATGTGGGTGGGTCCGGGTTTGGAGACCGCTCTGCCATATGAACGTAAATAAAAGTCATACTACCCTAGGAAATACGCTCTCTGACCAGGATCTGACCAAAGTTAGAGGGATTTTAGATGAGTGAGTTTAAGTCGGCATATTAAGGAAAGTTTGTGGCGGGAGTCTTTTCTCCACATGCAGGACATACATATATTCTGGATATATAGCCCCCCACTGTGCTACCACAGTGTACAGAACGAAGCTGAGGAGGTGCTGGTTGGGTTTCCTTCGCAGATTTAGCTATTTTGAAATAGATGATCATTAAATTTCTATGACCGTAATCATTGGGGAAAGCTAATTAGGGTATGGACAGATTACGTAGAATTAATTTATTGCCTGTTGGTAGCCAGTCGGATACATCGGATATAAGGTATAACGCGGCAAGAAGTACCCCAAAGAGCAAACGTAAACTACTTAGATTGATTCCTACGTTATTAATTTTCTGTACAGACTTTAACTAACCGCCTCTTTTTCCATTCATGATTTCCTATCGTCGAAATTCAATAACGCCTCGTCACCATATTCGATGCATTCGCTTGTTCTGGCATTTGTCAATGTCAGCAGTGGCCTCTGTGATTATTATTATCGCAATCATCGAGAGGAAAATAAGTAAAGTAAGTAATTGAAAAGAGGCAAGGGAGTATCCATGTGTAGTAAGAGTATGCGACAGTCATAAGAACATAGTTCAATCAACGAGCGTCGCAGCGTCGCAGTCATTATCGACGACAGCTTGTGGAAGCCGTACTAATAACGAGCGAGCAACAAGGGGCTGGTAAAAGTGAGTGAAGGTAGACTGACTAGACGTCAGTTGGGGAAATGCAAGTGAAGAAAAGAAATTTCAATAGAAATACAAATCCAAAATACTTGTCGCTAGACAGCTAGCTACTGACGCTTGCGCTTTCTGCTTGTGGTACATATGTACATACATACATGCAAATATACATATGTTCATAGTTATATAAACGGATGCAGCGTGCCGCAAAAGTTATTAATTTGGGCAAAGTGGGACGCAATGTTGTGATTAACCGGCGATTGACGAGCGCCAACTGCTGAACTCCACTAAAATCGGGCGACCCACTACTGCCTCGCATTATTAAATGTGAATGGTAATACATATGTATACATACATACATGTACATATGTATTTATGTTTGTATGTTTATGACTATATCTGATTGCCGCATTGTTGTGCTGGCGGAAGTGAAGTGTCGCTGTTAATTTTACTCGTTTTGTTTTTTTTTTTTAACAAGAAAGATGATTGCGTACCAAGAAGCGTTTTGTTTCAGTTGTGTCTGCTTTTCTCTTTTCCTTGACTTGCTCGCCTGCAGCATTCTCTCAATTTCAGTTAAATATGCAGTTGTATATTTTTTTATGCTTGTTTTTTTTTTTAATTATTTTATACTTGTTGCTGCTACTCACTATGACCATAATAGCGTAGCAATTCCTATTTCCCATTTTCCAATTTTTTAGTTGCTTTTTTTCTTTTGTGTTAGCTTTTTTGCTGCCTGGTAGGAATTATGCATTTATAGGCGTATATGCGTTGTTTTACTTTTGATATCTTATCAGCACCAAGGAAAATTAACCAATTCTTTTGTTTACGCATAAAATTTGAAATATTTACAAAATGCTTAAATATTTGCTTTTGATAGCCACTGACAACTTATTAATATTAATTTAATATTCAGTTACATTCTCATGATTCACTGGCTAATTTAAATGGTGACGCAAGCTTTTTGTGCGCGTTTAATTCTAAAGTATGGTACAGTAACATTTATATGTATGAAATACAAAAAAAAAACGGCCGGTTCAAAGGCTTAAGAAATATTTAAAGATAAAATATTATAAGTATTACCATTTCAACACTTACATATCTACTACATCTAAAGATACTTTGAATTCTTATACGGTTATAGGTAAATTTGGATTGTTCTAACATCGTAAATGTTTTCTGGTTCTCTAACTAAACTCAGAATCAGATACAAGATCCCCTATTGGCTTGCTAGCAGTATTTTAGGAAACATTGAGGTACTCCGCTCGCTCTATATGTGAAGCAATCGGCAGGTCTGTCAATGCCGGATGGATGCGGAGCAACCCGTTAAGTCCTCAAAATCAATGGTCCTCGATGCTCCGGGTAATCTCTAAGAACTACCATGGCCGCCAACAAACAATACCTATCCTCGTCAGCTCTCGCAAAAAAATTATAAACAAATTTCTTTCTAGTTTTAGTAAAAGTTTAGGAAAAAGCTGATATTTGGCTCCGAATTTAATTAAAAACTAGTTACAAAAATAATACAATACACTCACATTGAAATTCTCCTTTTTTTATATCTTTTCAGTAAGAAAATCAGACCACATCTGACAACATCGGCCGTCCCCTTTTGCGTGAAGGTTTGAACGCGCACTGCAGCTGTAAATTTAGCTCCACATAAACAAAATTCGACCAACATTCGCAACAATCGAACAAACTAATAGTTATTAAAAAATACATGCATACATATTTCATAACACCGAACAACAACATCACCAACAAAACTTTTTAGGCGCAAGTTATAAAGTTAAACACCGATCATTTGTAACTGCAGCAGCGTGGGAAGGTAGCGCAGAACAGAATAGAAATCCGTTTTCAAGCAAACGAGAAAAAAAATCATTCAAATACCACCACTACAAAAACAACACCAACACCAAGATGGCAACAACTGCTCGTAGCGGGGGCAATGCCAGCGGCAGTACAGCTCAGCGTCCCAACGGTACACAGCAGAATAAGAATTGCCAATTCAAATTGGTGCTATTGGGCGAATCAGCGGTGGGCAAGTCATCGCTTGTGCTACGTTTCGTCAAGGGACAATTCCATGAATACCAAGAGAGTACGATAGGCGCTGCTTTTCTAACACAAACCATCTGCATAGAGGATACGGTGGTCAAATTTGAAATATGGGATACAGCCGGACAAGAGCGGTGAGACGCAAGTGTGCTGTAATGCATTTGTCGCTTTTTAATATGTATGTGTATGATTTGTCCAATTTTATAGATACCACAGCTTAGCTCCTATGTACTACCGTGGTGCACAGGCTGCCATTGTAGTGTACGATATACAAAATCAAGACAGTTTTCAGCGTGCAAAGACCTGGGTCAAGGAACTGCATAAACAGGTAAATAAATTGAATAAACCTTCAACCAAATACGAGTATTTGTTTGTTGGTGTTAATGTGTATGTATGTATATTGATGTATGCATATATTTAAATTACATCGTGTGCCAAATATGATATAAAATAATTGCGGCTTTTTTATTTTTAAATTTGCATGCATATATTCATATAATTAGGTACATTGACAGCGGTTATTGACCGCAAATTCGAGCGCTTCTTTGAATGGATTGCACAAAAACAAATGACACTCTTGTAATCATTGTTGTTGTTCGAAAATTGTACTGCTAACGATTTGCTCTGGCAGTCAAAGTGTGGATTACTTCTTCATGGTTTGCTTTGTAGAACAAAATTAATATTAAGTTTGGGTAATATGAATAGTCTTTGCGGATGAAAAAGTGAAAACGGTCCAAAAACATGCCGAAAAATGTGTCAAGTGTCTGGTGAGAATGCTGTGAGGGAACTCCAGAATCACGAGTGGTTTGCCCGATTCCGTTGCGAAAATTTTGATGTCAAAGATGCACCTCGCTCTGGTCGACCAGTCACTGGAAAAGTCGATGAAATAAAGCTGCATGACGGATGCACTAAATATCAACCATAAGACCATTTTTAAAATGCAAAAAAACATTATTGCCGAATTACCAACAGTGAAACGCTACGAAGCCGAACAATTTTTGAAGCAAATCATTACCTACAGGCGATGAAAAAATGGATTGAATACGAGAATAAGAAACACAATCCACATGGTCAAAGATACACAAACAACTTAAAAGCTTGGTTTTTTTCGAGTCTTTGGTGGAATTGGACGGTAATTGTCCATTATGAACTGCTACAACGTCGCGAAGCAATCAATTCCAAGTTTTTCGCTGATAAACCACAGCATTTCCAGACCGATGGAATTATGAAGCTACTCGAAAAATGGCAAAAGGTCGTAGATAATAATGGCCAATATGTGCTTTATTAAAAATGATTTCCAATAAAAAAAATGTGCTTCTTAAATGTACCTATAACTCAGCGGAGACTTCATATGACTCAATATAATGTTTATGCTGATGGAATAGGTTAACAAAAAAATTAATAAGAAAAAATATTTGTACATATATGTACAACCTCGCAAGTATTCTCTTGTGGAAATGAAGTAAAATCCTTTTCTACCTGATATTTCCAATATAAAGGGTACTTGTTCCTTCTTTTCTACCATTGGCGGATACACCATTTAATACTTTCAACGCATGTTCAATCTTAATAAATATTTTCCTATAGAGACTTACCACCTCGAAATTCTGACAAACTTAGCAACAACGTTATGGGGGGAATTCATAGGGCTACTCCTAAGTGGAAAACTGAGGCGAGCTTATGGAAACAATATTGAGTGTTTAACAGCCGAAAATTGCCTAAAGAGTTCCTATGGAAGACTGCTGAATTGAAAGTCCTTGGACTGGTATATGTAGAGCCGACTGTAGTGGAAAAAACAACAACAGTCTTCTCTAATGCCCTGAGAACCTCACCCAGCTGACGTCCCTGTCCTTATGGACACACCCTGTTGAAGTCGCACACTTCCTGGGCCTCCCCTTAGCTGAAACAGATGACAACGTTGACGGACGAACCGACCCCAGCGGGTCGACAGTCTGCTCTCCTTCTCGGCGCACACAACCGCAATTGTTAACAGAGAACAGAGCCGCAACAATGTCCTCAAGTCGCTGGCCGGCAGCACTGATTGCAGAAGATCCCTCGCCAAGGCACGTCAGGGGGCATCTTTACAAACTGACGTCCAAAGGTTCATTAAACAACCGCTGGACCCAATCGCATACAGACAGGCAGAATACACTAGGATGTGCCCAACCAATGCCTGGCATGCGGAGAGTCGCCACATGACTCACTGCATTTCTTCGCAACCCCACCCAGCTAACGCCCCTGTCCCTATGGACAGATCCTGTTGAAGTTGCGAACTTCCTGGGCCTCCCCTTAGCTGAAACAGATGACAACGTTGCTGGAAGATCCGACCCGAGCGGGATTTAGTAGCCGCTACAACAACAACAACAACATCGCCATTAATTCGGGAAGCGTTTCACGAAGGGGATAGTCATAAACAGCCGCATCAATAGTGGCCGGATTTATGGAACCAGAAGTTGAAACCTTAATGAACTAACTTAAGATAGCGAACTCTTATCAACCCTTGTTAATTTGTAGCTAGCCATGCTTCCTGTGCCGCCAAACGAAGAAATCAATTTAGTGACTTGACTACCAATGTGGCGGAAATAACACTTTTCCCTAATTTCGGTTAGCAGGTTAGTCGATTTTCAGAGGGATGAGGAAGTCTTATCGCCCAGCAACATGGAAAAGCTAATGTCCAAGCTCCCTCTAGCCCTTTTCCCCAGAGTTGAAATAAACAAGGCGGTAGTTTTCGTAAAGAAATTCAAAATAGAGCTCTGCAGGATAACAGCTTGGAATGACTATTTTGGAGGGACACACACAGGCAAGCACTATGTAGCGGTACAGAGATTCCTCATTAACCTACTTAATGAAAATCTGAGGATTGTCACGGGCATTGCAGATTAGGATGAGATCTGCACAAGTTAGGCATCTGGTCATAACCTCTGTCACTTATGCGATTCGGCTAAGGGGACACCGTTGTACCTATTTCTTGAGTGTATGGCAGTGGCGAGAAGACGGGAAAAAAGTCGGAATTCAATGTGGCCAGAGGATAAGCGCATACTCTCCCTGCCCCCGAAAGTTCTTCTAGACTTTCTGGAGATTGTAAGACTGAATGAGGTGTTGTGATAAGTGGAACGCAAAATAGAGACCATAAGGTTGCTGTGGACACCTCTCTTTTTCAAAGGGATAATTTCAGCTATATATGTACCCGTTATATATATATATGTTTTACTCCCTAAGGAATCCAAATATAAAGACAAAGTTCGCACAAAATTCTTTTTTAAATTTCACTAAATAATCTCTTTCTACTTTCATTTTTAGGCATCGCCGAATATCGTTATTGCCCTGGCTGGCAATAAAGCGGATTTATCAAATATTCGTGTTGTAGAATACGAAGAAGCAAAGCAATATGCCGAAGAGAACGGATTACTCTTCATGGAAACATCGGCAAAAACGGGAATGAATGTTAATGATATCTTTTTAGCAATTGGTAAGTTATAGTCAAGAGGGTTGATAACAATAAGGATTGAAGTGGATTACATAGTGAAATGGTTCCCTTAAAGTCGACAAACTGGAAAACTTGAAACACGTACCAATTTTTCGCAGAATTAATTTTCTTGTCGGACAACTTTTTCACTTAAATTTGGAGGCGAACTTTCTAAAAGCGATGAATAATAATTTTTGAGTTTTGACTAAGTCTTCCAAATATTGGGAAGTTGAACAAATTAAAGTATAAGAGGCTCATTTTATTTATTTATTTATTAATGAATGATTATTTGGAGCAATAAAATAGCCCGATATTGTTTAGTCAGGAGAGCGATACAACGCCATTGGTATAGATTTTAGGTCCGAAGCTATGGTCAGAATATGAAACTTCGCTAATCTTTTGTTTCCAGCGTCCAATGTTAGTCTTGTTAGCCAGACCAAATACATTTTTTTTTGTGGGTGATATAATTACTATTTTATTTTAGTGCTTGTAAACTTGCACTATAAATAATTCTTTTTTTCCATACCTGCTAACAGCTAAGAAATTACCTAAAAACGACGGAGCAAATAATCAAGGCGCTCCCGCTGGTAGAAGGCTGAATGATAATGAAAATACCCGACAAACAACCAATTGCTGCAAGTGATGTCCTTTTGTAGGTGAGTGCATATTAACTTTTATATTTTTCCCCCACATTTTCGTATTTTGCATCACATTAAAAAATTTTCTATTACCTCATTTACAGAAAATGAAATTTCCAACGAGAGATTTGAAAAAATTATGCTGATAATTATAAATAAAAAAATAAATATTTAAATTACAATTTAAAAACCAGAAATAGAAAGCAGAAACAAAAATACGGATGATAATGATGATGATGATGATGTTGAGTGGGAAAGCAACCAATAATAATATAAAATATAAAATTTAAATTATGAAAAATTATGATAAGGATGGTAATGCTATGAAAATAGATTAAAATAAAGTCACATTAAAAATCGATAACAGAAAGAAAGTAAAAACATAAAACAGAAAACAAACAAACGCTCCCTTTTCAGCTCCCTCGTCACCAAAATCAGCAGCAATACTCGAGCAGCAATGTACTACTACTTTCTAATACAGCTGCCTAAATATATAATCTGTTAACACACCCAGATTTCACTTTGCTCCCGCATCCACATCAACATTTTACGTTTGCGTTTGTTCACTCCTCGAAAAAGAACACAAAAAAGTAAAATCCGCAAATTCAGTAAACAAATTAATAATCTATACTAAATGAAAGTTCAAACGTAAACTTTTTCAAAAATAAAATAGTAAACAATAAAATACAAAAATACATTTAAAATATGCATTGCATTGTGTAGTTTAATGAGTAATGACTATTACAAAGGTTGTTGGAATTTTGCGCTGATCGCATTCGCCACAACAATAGAAATTCCAAGCAACAGCTATTAACATACAAACATACATATAATATTCTTTTGCGATGTGACCGTCTGAAATTGCAGTGATTGTTTCTATGGGCTCAACTGTTCACCATAAACATGTACATACAAACATGCTTGTTGCAAGCACTTAGTTGGTTGTTTGCTCGTCTCGTCGCTGCGTCGCTAGGTCGGTGTAAAAATGGTAGCATTTTTGTTTTTCGTTAGTTTTTTGGCTAAGTCAATTTATCAATGTGTCAAGCAAATCTCTTATTAGCAATTCCAAATTGAAATTCACTTTCGGTTAGTGTATATTCACAAGAACATTTACTATTAGAACGCAACGTTTGTGTGATGATGATCATAATGATGACGATGATGATGATGATGTTGATGAGGACGAAAGTATGCTGTTTATAATAAATAAAGTATTTGAGTTATAAATTTCTCATTTCACACTTATGAATAAACTACTATAATTATTATTATTTTAAATATGTATGTATATGTATGCATATAAAATTTATAAAAAAAAAATTTATTAAAAAAAAAATTATTTTTTAATCGAAAATATAATTACGAATAAAATATTTTCCAATTATACATAAATAAATTTACTATTATTATGTTGTATGTATGAAACAAGAATACATAATAAAGAAAGAAAAATTCCGAGGAAACCCACCAAACAATTTGTGTTGCCAGCAATAAGAAAATGTGTCGCCCTCGGAAACAAATTTATTGCCGGTAATATTGCCATCGAATCGATTTCCTATTACCGGTCGCTTTAAAACGTCCGCCGAAGGCAACTCGCCTGGGCGAGTCGTTTTCTTATTACCTGAATAAGTCCTTTTCTTATCGCTTCAGGCGATATTTGGAATAATTTTATTCTTTTTAATACTTAATTTATTTTTTTGTATACCAAATTGCAACTTACAATCGGAATTAATTCATTTTCTCGCTGTGAGGCTTCCTATTTTTTCAATCTTGTCCTTGGGCATAATTTAGATGCTTTTGGCCAATACTATTGACGCCATATTCATAAGTTTCGGAATTTTTGAGAACTTTTTTATTCAAAATTGACATGAATGAAGTGATGTTGCCGATTTGTCACCACAGCAATAAATCGGTGAGTCGCCAATTTGTTGCCATTGACGATTGTTGCCTATTTCTCATGTTTTGCATGGTGGGTAGTTATGTATTTATGAGGTTCAAAATTTAAGTTTGTACGTGACAAAAATAATGAATATGTATGTGTAATAAAAATTATCTTATTTTTTCTCTGTTAATAGCGGATCCTGGCGACAAAGAGATACGACTCGACAAGAGTAATTATGTTATTTGGGCTCTAGGTCAGTTAGACTCCAACTCAGAGCCAGCATTCCATTATGTTTATCCGAAAAGTGATATACTCATCGATTTCAATACAACAGAGCCAATAAATGACTGTTTCAGCTTTACAAAACGTCCAGAAACTCCTGTCCAAGTATGGGAACGTGTACGTTTATATGATCCGTGAGTATATGTGCAACGTAGTATATAGTTTATATAATTGACCGCCCTATTCCCACACCACTGACAAAACTCAGCGGCTGACTATTGCCTTTACTACTGCGCCTAATACTATGCCGCAAATTTATTTTAAGCTGTCGTATGACAATTGTCAGTTTTATTGTTATGACCTACTGAGTAAGTGACAACGACGAAACAATGTTTATATTGTGTTTTAGGCGCAGTAATTGTGACAATAGTCATATGATAAATTTTGTCAGTGTTGTGGGAATAGGGCAGTAAATCTCTGAAACTTTAATTGACCTTCAATTGTAAATATTCTTTCAGCACATTGCGTGTTTTTAATGCCTACTTGGGACCTTCCGGTG
>NW_023458560.1:66463500-66480926 GCF_013731165.1 Rhagoletis pomonella
AAAAATTATGATAATGATGGTAATGCTATGAAAATAGATTAAAATAAAGTCACATTAAAAATCGAAAACAGAAAGAAAGTAAAAACAAAAAAAAAACAGAAAACAAACAAACGCTCCCTTTTCAGCTCCCTCGTCACCAAAATCAGCAGCAATACTCGAGTAGCAATGTACTACTACTTTCTAATACACAGCTGCCTAAATATATGTATATTCTGTTAACACACCCAGATTTCACTTTGCTCCCGCATCCACATCAACATTTTACGTTTGCGTTTGTTCACTCCTCGAAAAAGAGAACACAAAAGTAAAATCCGCAAATTCAGTAAACAAATTAATAATCTATACTAAATGAAAGTTCAAACGTAAACTTTTTCAAAAATAAAATAGTAAACAATAAAATACAAAAAATACAAATTTAAAATATGCATTGCATTGTGTAGTTTAATGAGTAATGACAATTACAAAGGTTGTTGGAATTTTGCGCTGAGATCGCATTCGCCACAACAATAGAAATTCCAAGCAACAGCTATTAACATTACAAACATACATACAATATTCATTTGCGATGTGACCGTCTGAAATTGCAGTGATTGTTTCTATGGGCTCATGCTTGTTGCAGGCACTTAGTTGGTTGTTTGGCTCGTCTCGTCGCTGCGACGCTCGGTCGGTGTAAAAATTGTAGCATTTTTGTTTTTCTTTAGTTTTTTTTGGCTAAGTCAATTTATCAATGTGTCAAGCAAATCTCTTATTAGCAATTCCAAATTGAAATTCACTTTCGGTTAGTGCGTATATTCACAAGAACATTTTTTACTATTAGAACGCAACGTTTATAAGGTGTGATGATGATCATAATGATGATGATGATGATGATGTTGATGAGAACGAAAGTATGCTGTTTATAATAAATAATGTATTTGAGTTATAAATTTCTCATTTCACACTTATTAATAAACTACTATAATTATTATTATTTTAAATATGTATGTATATGTATGCATATAAAATTTATAAAAAAAAAATTTATTAAAAAAAAAATTATTTTTTAATCGAAAATATAATTACGAATAAAATATTTTCCAATTATACATAAATAAATTTACTATTATTATGTTGTATGTATGAAACAAGAATACATAATAAAGAAAGAAAAATTCCGATGAAATGAATATTAAATGAATCATAAGGTGTATATGAAAATTCATAAACATATGTATTATAATAATAATAATAATTATAAACAAAAACGTGTTTAAATATTTAGCAAAAAGTCGTATAATAAAAGCGAAAATGAAAATGGTATGGCGATGGTGTAGTTGCTAATAACTTTGTAGCTAAAATGGCACCAACATTATCTCGTGTTAATTGTAGATGGCGGACTGTGTCGATTACATATAGATACATATATGAATAGCAACTTTAATTAAAGTTAATCATAATAGAACTTTGAAGTACCAGCAACAATGACTTCAGTTTAAATGAGCTTACCTGAACGCGTCTGTTATTCGTTCAACTTCATCGGCCAAAGGTGAACAGTTATTACTGCAGCAGTATTGCCGCTTTTATTAGGAGACTTGAACAAGTCTAGCCTTTTCATCTTTGTTCGACATCGTCCATGTTTCTGCGCCATATAAAATGACGGATATGATTAGTGATTTGTAGAGCATAATTTTTGTTCGTCTAGTAAGGGCTCTGCTTTTCAATTGCCTACCGAGGCCAAGGGTGCACCTGTTGGCAATAGTTATTCTTCGCTGCATCTCAAGGCTGACACTGCTGGTGGCGTTAGGTGCTGGATCCTAGTTAGGCAAAGTCCTTCACTACTTCAAAGTTATAACTGCCGACAGTGACGTGGGTGCCAATACGCTAAGACTTTTTATGTGTTGCCATGAGGTACATTGTCTTGTCCTCGTTCACCACTAGACCAACCTCTTTCGATTAGTTTGCAAAATTGGAAAATGCTGCACTATTGTCCCTGGTTCTCAGGCCGACGATGTCGATATCATCTGCATACACCAGCAACATTAAGCGTTTTTGCTGTATATGACTCTTGGACCACCTTAGCGTTACAGTCGCAAAGCAGAATTTTAACATGGTCGCGGGGCAGGCGCTTTCTCTAAGCGCTCATAGAACTGCTCTGCTTCCAGTCTCGTTCCTCCCTTGATGTGGATCCTGGTATTTCCTGGGTTGCAGGGATGGATAGAAATATCTTTCCTTTCATCACTGTATCGTTTTTTAAGGCAGAGTTAAATGCGATGAAGAGCGCCAATTCGGCACATTATATTAGCTTCTACAGAGCGACCTACTTATTACGATGTATTCCAAGAGACTAGCGGTATTCTAAAAGACATGGGTATTTCCGACGAAAAATGATTGTACCCAGTAGCACGAAATTTGCACAAAAGGACCTCGATGGAATCTCAAATATTGGGCTTAAATGATCATAGGAGAATGTGCGTACATACATATGTATGTTCGTGACTTAGTGTAAGAATAGGCCATAAACAAGCGGAGTCCTTGTAGTTTCTGCAAATATGCAGCTGCACTATCCATCGCTTAGCATTTCAAGAGCTGGTCCTTGAATCGTACGTACGTCTAGAATACTAAAAACGTGTCTTCCGTCTATCGCAACATGATCGGTTTGGCTTCCCGTTTTTCGACCAGGAGACAGTCACGTAGAAGGGTAAAGGCGATCAGCTTCAGTCCGTTATTAGACGTTTCATCGTGGAGGCTGAATTTTCAGATGGTGGAACCAAAGATCCCTTTCTTACTCACCCTGGCACTGCAATCGTCGCACAAGATCGTGATATCGTGACGCAGGTAGCGTTCGTAGGACACCTCTTCCTTATCTTCAACCGGGGTGTGGGTGCAAAGGAACAAGATGTTAAAGAACATCGCTCTGATGCGGATTGCTGCTAAACGCGTATCGCCTGGGTTGAATGACAGCACTCGACGGCGAAGTCTCTATCCTATGAGGAATCCAAAACCGAAGTTGCGTTCCCTTACGTCAAGGGGACGAATGCTTTATCCATTTTGCCGTGCCCATAGAATTTCTTCGATGACGGTGATATCCGCATTACCCTACCCGAGTACATCAACCAGACAGAAGCATCTAATCCTTGAAGGATACGAACATACCAAGTGTTTATCCTTAAACCATAGTTTATAAATATTCGCCACGGCCGTCGTGAAAATGGGATTAATCAAAAGAAGTTAGTATTGCCCAAGGCAATATTGACCTCCTTAATGATACTGTGTTTCACCCAGCTGGTCCCAAACCTGGCGTGTAACCACAACTTGGGTTACTTTTGTTGAGAATACGTTTAAAACAAAACGAGCTGCACGATAGAAAGCGGCCATCCCGTTGTCCAGGCGTCGCGGACGCAAGAGAAGGAAATGAGCATAGCTGAGCAACTGTAGCTGTATGCCTAGAAGCGTCCCTATATTTATGTTATTGCACCTATAGGTGCAAATATATTTGCCTGAATTACTCGTATAGGGTTTATTCAAGGGTGATGCAGATCTTTCACAGCACTTATTTGTGATGTTTATGTTAATTTTTAATTTTTATCTTTGCTTTTGTTAAAATTTAAAGCAAACTGCAAAAAAACGTTCGAAAATGCATCATCAAAAGTATTTTTTGAACAACGGAATGAAAAAATCATCGTGTGCACCCTGCAAATTTTTCACCCTGTGCATGGGTATTTTCGTTGCATAGTTTTAGGTACATGCACTACGGTAGTGCATTGATGGAAAGCAAGGCGGACATAAAAAAAAACTAAAATTATTTTCGCTTGGGACCTCTTGCTTCGGTGTAGACAAAATTTGCGTAAACCATCCGTCGTAAACCAAGACTCGGAGGTCGGTTGGGATTAGTTCCGGATCATTTCGGTACTAGTTGTCTAGTTTGTGACTTCGCCGAGTCTAGTTTGGAACTTTTTCGGCATGATTTCGGGACTAATTCGAGAATAGTTCGGGACTTTTTCGGGTCAGTTTAGTGCACTTTCGGGATGAATTTGGAGCACATATGCATACACATCAAATGTCATCATTAACTGGTACTGACGCTTTTTTCAGATAATTGGTACTACAGACTTTAGAAAACTTAGTCATGAAGCGATACTCAGTTGAACAACGCGTACACATCATCGGTCAACTGAGTCAGCAAAATTTGACAACATCCTGTCATTGTGTGGTGTGATGGTTTGTAAATGAAGCCGATAACGCAGTAACGGTGAGTGGTGGAAGTTATCGTGACATGACAACGAACTTTTTATGGTCTGAATCAGATGGCATCGACTTGGACAATATGCGGTTTCAATAGGACGGCAGCACCTGCCACACAGCTCATGAAACAAAGACTATATTGCGAGCGAACAAAATTAAATTAAATAAATTAAATGAAATTACAAACAAAAAGATATAAAAAATAATCAAAAGAAGAAAAAAAAATGTTTCTAAAAAATAAAATAAAAAAATTGTTTTTACAATACAATCTAAAAATCAAATTTAAAAATTTCCTTTGTAGAAATAAAAATAAGAAAATAAAATGTCTAAAATAAAATAAAATGAATAAAAAAAAAATAAGTTTAAAACAAGAAAAAATTAAATGTGCTAAATTTTAAATGACATTACATTTTTTTTTCTCTTTAGAACAAAACAACCTAAACTTTGAATTAAAATTAAATAAAAAAATAAAAAATTTAATGAAACAGAGGAAAAAATGGCTCTAAAAATAAAATGAAATTAAAAATATTTTTCTCTTTCAAATAAAAAAAATGTTTCTTTTTAAAACATTACAATCTAAAATTTAAATGAAAATTAAATGAAAAAGAAAAAATGTTTCTAAAAATAAAATGAAACAAAGAAAAAATAGTTTTTAAATCAAAAAAATTAAAAAATTAAATTAATTTTTTTTTTTTTTAAATAAAAATAAGAAAATAAAATGTTTCCAAGGATTAAAAAAATAGTTTTAAAGAGGAATACAAACTTAGTGGCTAAATTTTAAAGGAAATAACAAAACAAAAATTGTTTATTTTTAAAACAATACAATCTAAAATTTTAAAGAAAAATAAATAAAGAAAAAATTTAATTAAGAAAAGAAGAAATAAATTTTCTGAAAATCAAATGAAATATAGAAAATATATTTTTCTTTTTAAAACAATAAAGTATAAAAACTAAATGCAAATGAAAATAAAAAAAAAACGAAAAAAATAATAATTATACGAAAGGAGAAAATCCAATATCCGTGGACTACGTGGAATACGGACCTCTCGTACAGCACGGCAGTGCCTTGCTCACTCGGCAATTGCGACAGTTGGAGCAGCGCGGGCAAGTGCTTTCTGTTAAAAGAGCTTTTCATCATGAAAGTTGTGAAGAGAGCTTTTTGTTTGTAGGGCTTTCGTGCCAGAATAAAGAAAAACTTTCAAACTATTTTGTCTACTGTCTTTCAATTGTCTTGCTTAAGACTTTCAACAATCCTAGTCAAAATTGAAATTGCCTTGAAAACATGACGAAATAAAAAAACATTTCAACAAATTTTGTTGTGTTAAGGAACAATTTAAGCTAAGCTCATTAACCAGGTAGCACTATACATACTTACCAGTTCTCCAGCAACTAAATCGAAATTCGATGTTAAAGAAAATCGCATTTAATGATTTTTGGAAATTTTTTATTAACCGTTTTATTCAAATAATAATTCTATGAAATTTCCTTTCGAAATAAACACTTGTGATTACACAGTTTTTTTTGTTTGTTTTTTTAATTGAATAGTTGTTGATCAGTTAATTTCATATTTTGTTTCCTCAACAGAATTAACATACTGTTTTTTCTTTTTCGTAATCAAACATATGTTTACAACTGCAACACATACTGTTTATCGTTTTCATATAATTATTATTAGATATTATTTTGTTCTTTAATTTACATATTACTAATAATTCAATTCGAGTTCATTTTCCATTTTAAATTTGTATAATTTTGTAATATGTCTTGTATGTATAGTATAAGTATGTAAACTTACATACACATGTTTGTATGTATGTATGAATTTATGTACTGTTATCAATCTTCTGCATTACTCAAAAACACAATTTTCGCTTTCAAAAAAAATTTTTGTTTTTGAACTATGCAATTTATTCAACTTTGCTACTTATTTGCATGGTTTTTAATAATTTTGCCGGAGTTTTTTTTGTTTGTTTTTTTTTAAATTTATTGTTTTAAATTTTTTCTTGGTTTCTGTGTTTCTTTTTTTCGTTTGGGGGGTACCCATCTTTACGGTTGCATATGTTTGTATGTATGTATGTATAATAGTTAATAAGTAAATCTTCTGCGGAATAGAACAGGCTACTTAAATTGGAATTTAGCAGCTTAAGTGCGCATCGCGCGCTTGCAAATCTATGCTAAATATTTAAAATTTACTTTTTTTTTTTTGGTTTTAAACTTTTACTTGATTAAATTTAATAAAAACTACTACAAGGCAACAAAATGGCTTTATATGTATGTATGTATTAAATATTCCGGATGCAAGAGTAGCGTGTAAGTAATTTAAGTTTTAGCTAAAAATGTACAGCCTAAAATGAGGGCGGCAGCAAAACGAAAACGGATTTGTAAGAATTTATACTACAAGTAAGTCGGTAGATGGATAGCACTGTGAAACAATTTTAGGATTTTTATTTTTGGCATTGTACCTAACAAATAATGCCCAAACGATGGTAGAACTCCGCCTCATCAAAATTTTTATCACAGTGGGTTAAAGGTTTTTATTTTTTGGTCACAAATCCAATTACATATATTACATGAAATTTTAAGTAGAAATTGGCTTCAAACAGATTTCATGTCTTCGGAGGCATATAGTAAAAATTGCTGCGAAGTTTTTCGTCGAAAATTTTAACCCCTTAGCTTCAACCGCAATGGGTCTTTTTGACCCTTATTTTCCAAAAGTTCCATGAATTCACATTAATAATAGGTAATAGAGAGCTAAATTGTTCTAAAAAAATGCTAAGCAGAAAATTTTACTAGGTGTCACCCAAAATAAAATCATCAGATTAAAATACTGTACGCTATAAGTATCATTATACATTTATGGGAGCGTAAATTAAGAAATAATAAGCAAATCGAGCTCTTGCCCTCAGATTATATAGTAAAATATTGCTAGGATTTTTTGTAAATTTGTTTAACCATTTAACTCGTGCCATTATGGGTCTTTTTGATTTTTACTCGAAAAAGTTAACTAAAAGTGGCTGTTAGAGGGTTAAAACAATTTACAGACATGTTGAGCGGTAAAATTTACTGAGGATTCCAGAAGGAAAACAAATTCGATGATTAAAAATAAGTGCCATAATCGAAAATTTTGAATAGTTTCATTTTAAAAGGATATAGAATTTTATTATCTTGGCTGATCTTTGCTAAAACTCTCCAATTAACCCTTCTTTAGAAAATTTTAACCAACTTACCACCACTTTTAAAAAAGTTTTTTTTCTTTTTTTTTAAATAGAGGTCAAGAAGACCCATAACGCACGAAGCTAAAGGGTTAATATTTATACGAAAAAATTGCTCGCTTAATTTGATATGGAAGCTCTGAAGAAGAGAAATCGATTTTTGCAAACTTTTTTAATCTACAGCCTCTTACATTAAAATCGCTTCAGTGGAATGATTTTGCCAGCTTAGGTTTAAAATCTTCTACGAAAAAATTGGTCTTCAAATTTTGCTTTAGATCTCTTAAGACAAAAATTATGTTTGTAGTCAATTTATAGGTAAAATCCTTTGCGCCATTATTGAATTTGTGACCAAAAAGCATAAGTTCAACCCACAGTAAAAAAAAAAAAATTATGAGTTGGCGCAAAATTCTTTTAAGATTTGACAACCACGCACAGATACTAACGTTTGGCTATTATTTCGTTGACGCCCTAAAATGACTGTTGCACAGTGTATGTACATAGATAGCTCGATAGATAGCCTAAGAAAGTTAAAAAGAAATGCAGCGCAGAGAAGAATTTAGCAGTAATAACACTTATAAATTCAGTGGCAGAAAAGGAGGGCAGTTATTTGGTTTACTAGTGGTGAGCGTTTCGAAATCGACTGTAATAATTATATAAAATTAGAAAAAATATCAACAAAAATTACAAACATAACTAACAAGTTTAAGTATTTAGTAATAATAGACAAAAATTTAACAACAAAAAAATTTAATAGTTTTTAAACAATTCGTTTGGCGAAAAAATGCGCTAACTAATTAACCAATAAGTGATAATTTTATTGTTTTTTTTTTAATATAATAATTATTTTTATTAAATTTTCTCTTCATTTTTTTTTTTCAAAATAATTCTACTAGTCCTTAGTGTCCTTCGTTCTTTTAAGCGGCTGGCTCAACAACGAACTGACTGTTGATTTAACCACGCATTTGTATGTATGTGTGTATGCATGTATGCATGTAAATATGTTTGTATATCACTAAATATATGTATATGAGAGAGGAAAGTCCATAGCAACTCGTTTTGTAAAATTCTTTCACTGTTTCACTAATTCTTTGTTTTTTTTTGTTTTGTCCTTTTTACTCCTATATTTTATGTATGTTTATATGTATTGTATTATGCTGCCTCGTCTACTAAATTTAATTTCCAAAAATGTCTGTTTCTTTTTTTTTATTATTTTTGTTTTCATTACAATCTAAAAGGTTTAAAATTTCTTTTCAATTACTTCGCGTTCCTTATTAGGTTTCTTGGTTTGCTTTTGTTTTTATAAAATTTACAAAATTATTCTTTTAATATTCTTATTTTAAAATTTTAGTTTTATATTTTATATAATTTTTTTTTAACTCACTTTTATTTTTATTATTATTTTTTATTGTTTTAAATATTTCGTCTTTTTTGTTCTATTTAGTTCAACTTTATCAGATTGCTCAGTTTTTTTTTTTAATTTCTTTGCTCTGATAAAAAAAAAATCCCGAACATCCTCGTCACTAGCGTTGAATCTTGTTTTTTTTGTTGTTTTCCGCCATTTTGCTTTACTATAACCTCCCTTAGCGCTCTTCGTTTTGTTCAATTATCGCTGCTGCTATCCATACTCTTACCGCTCCTATACAACCATCGGTTCATCTCCATGCAGATCACAAGAACCAATATTCTCTCCTTTATATGATGAAAAGTCGCTGATGACTGCATTTGATTCGGCTCCAAATTGTATATCCTGCAAACAGCCTTTGAATGGTTCGTTGAAGCGTCCAAGTGTGCGCGCACTCACGAGCTCTTGATTGGGGAAGCCACCTGAGGGGGGAGACGGGAAGGAAAATAAGAAGTGATTAATAAAAGATGACATTTCTAGTTAGTTAGTCTATTTCTAATTCTCTCGATGAGTTCGCCAACCGTATCTACAAGTCCAAAATTCTTGGACAAGCACGGCTTTTCTCCGCATTTCACGGGCGCAATCAGCTGTGACTGCACTTGAACTAGTCCTGAAATGATCCTGAAATAGCTCTGAAATAGTCCAGAACACATTCCGAAACGGTTGTCCCGGAATCATCTCGAGTAAGTTCCGAAGCTAGTTCCTAAATGCTCCTGAACTAGTCCAAATATTTTTGCAAAGAAGTCCTGAAATGTTCCTGAATTAGGACTGAACTAGTTTTACCATGATCTTGAAGTAGTCGTGAACCACTCCCGAAATAGTCACAAACTAGTGCCCAATGGCCCACGGGGAATTAGCCACGAAATGGATATGAAATAGTCGTGAAATACCTTCCAAAAAATTCTGAAAAAGATTCGAAATGGTCCTGAAATAGTTCCGAACTTGTCTTAAAATGATCTCGAACAAGTCTTAAAACTCTCCCAAAATAGTCCCCAATTAGTCCTAATATGATACCGAACTGGTCCCAAAATGGTCTTAAAATAGTCCTTAGGAGACTGAGGACTCCTGAACTTGGGAACAAAAAGATTCGGTACCCGCTGGTGGTGACAGAAGAAAAGAACGGTGAAGGCGTAATAGAAACTTAGCTTCGCTAGGCGTTTCTTATTAGCGCCAGCTGACTAGAAGAAGGATCAATTGGCGATTACGTTAAAGACCAAACCGTCTGTGTTTAAAGCGCATATTCGATTTTTACGTTACTTTTTGTATTACGTACGTAGTTTACGTGCAACGTATCCGAGACACAAACCTATGTGTGTAAAAGAACTAATACATAGTAAGTTTACGATAACGTTCAACAAGGTACGAGTTTAAGCCGCTGTTGAATTGTTGATTATTACCTGTTTGAACAACTGATCGTCGCACAGCTGTTTGCACTTAGCCAACGCTCACTGTCCGGTAGAGCGAAACGGCGAGAGCGATGTGGATACATAAGTACATAAGTACAGTATGTACATATACATACGAGTACACACACGTGTCTATAGCCCTATACGAATGCGCGTTTATTTATTCTCAGAATGTTTTTGTAGGCTTATAATTACCCAGCCAGCAGAGAAACGTAAATTTTGCCGACAGTGCGGTCTAGTAAAATTTTTCGTATGCGGTAACGATTATAAAACGACTACAATTTTCGTTCATTTATGTGTCCAAGAACGTCGACAAAGAAACCTGAGTTTTCGTATCCGGCAAACGATCGAAAAAGTAGTTGGCTTGCGCTATTTGTGAGCTTCGTTCGGGTTCGAATTACGTCAGGCGCTTCTTTATTTAAATATGTAGTTTTTTTGAACCATGAAAAAGTATCTGTGAAGTGCAGAAGGAAAGCGTATTGAACGAAAAATTCCATCAGACAAATTTCAGAAAACAGCCAAAAAGGTTTCCGTTCCACAACAATTTTTTGTACTTGTCATTACATATGTTTCTGGCGCACACTTTAGTGGGTAAACGGATCGTTAAAGTATCCGAAAATGGAATCGGTAAACGGAAAAAAATCCGCATTTCATCCACTTTTTTTTCCTTTTTTGGATCGATTTTCGGATTTTTTGTTGGCTGGGTATACATACATATAGTTATATGTACTATACGTTTATAAAAACACCAGATGATCGTTGTTGAATGTATGAATGTGCCTGCGTGTGTGTGTGTGACTCTTGTAAGCCACTCACCTTTTGCCACAAATTCTGTGTCATGCCAAGTGTTGAAGAGCATAAAAATTAAATGGCAAAGAAATAAACTTTGGGATTTACACGTCAATGAAAGAAAGGTGAGAAGACTTGTCTACCACAGAGCACAGGATAGCCGCGGAGCGTTAAGCCAGACGACAGCTTGAAAATTGGCAGAGACAAAGTGACACAGACTAACTTCATAAATTTTAGAGCATTGCTTGGAGGTCGTGGACGACACAGAGCCTCAGCTGGAAGTGTGTGTGTGTTTCTAATTGTAATTAAAAGTTGTTAAAATTATATGTATGTATGTATGTATGTATGTATGAGTAACTAGAAGATACATTCGTTATGCCGATTAAAAAAGACAGCCAACAAAATAACGATAAACCAAACGCTTCAGTAGACGACTAAGCCCCCAACACCGATAAACAACCCAAGCCACAGCGAAGCAGAGAGCGTGAGTTGTGAGCGCGGCAGGTGATCGTGAGCGGCTTACGATGGAGGTATCTATATATGCTTGCTCATACATAAATACAAACAAATGTGCTAATAAAGAAAACATGAAAACGTAGAATATGAAAAGTTCAAGAAACAGTGCAGATCGCAAAGTTGGCCAAAGTTGGTTGGGTTAGTACGTTAGTGCGGTCGGTCGGTGACGTGCGTTCGGTTTGGTGGCTAGTAGTTAGTGTTAGTTGATCGCTGGAAGCTTACTATTAAGCCGCATTGCAAACGAATGAACTTTGTATAGAGGCAAGTAAAAAAAAACCAAAAATTAATAAAGTGAAGTGGTAATAATTAAAAAAAAAAAAAAAACAAAAAGCCTTTCAAAAAGTCTGCAAATTTAGTGTGAAATTAAAATACAAAAGATAATAAAAAGCAAGTGGCCCTAATTAAAACCTGACTTAGTGAAATGCGATACTTACTTATCACAACAACAACAACAACAACAACAACAAGGCAAAGTTACAAAAAAAGTGGTTTATGAGAATTACCAAAGTGATTGCGGCAACAGCGGCTCTGCCAAGTCACTCGCATGTAGTGAAGGGAAGAAGAAAAAGTGCAACGCGCAAGTGAATGTGCGAATTCGCCGGCCAGACAGCCAACTCGGTAGGTAGGCAGCCAGCCAGCCAGCAACTTACATACCTACGAGTACATACATAGGCTACCTTGTGGGCCTATGTGAGCGGCTTACTATCTGGTAGTTAGTATATGCGAATTTCGCCAGCAGCTGTTGATTGTTTTAAAAAGTTAGTAAGAAGAAGTCGTTGATCGATCGAACGATTGCCGATCATCGACGTTTTTTGTTTTGTTTTTTTTTTTTTTTGGCTTGTGACAAACAAGTAAACAATGCCAATAAAAATTCGTAAGACGCATACAAAAAAATTGCATTGAAAGGCTTTTAAACAACATCGCTGTTGCTGTGAGTTTGCGTGAATGACACTTAAAGTGCTTAACGTTATACGCTGAACGAACGAGCGAACAAACAAACAAAGAAGATTTTTGAATATTTATGGCAACTTTCTAACTTTTCGAAGTTTTGTTGGCTCGTAAAGTTAAAAATTGCAGTGCGCGTGTTGGAATTTTTGTCATCGGCGCGCGCTAGCAGAAGAGAGAGAGAGAAAGGTAAGAGGTGGTGGTCCCATGTGAAGTAGCAGCAAAGATGAATGTTTATGGTTTATGATCATTTATATGTACAGCATTGGTATTTAAAATCACCGGATTAGCATTTTTTGATAGATTTGTTTTTATGCATTTTTTTTTGTGGCGTGAAAGGATTGCCGGTTGACAGAAGCTTTAGAACATTCGAGAAATACAGGTATGTAGGAGGTAAGTACTTACACCAGAAACGCTCTTGCTAGTAGTCCTCAAACTCAGGCAAGGTAGGAATTCGGACCACAGGTACTATCACTATTTTGGACATCAGACTGACTTGGAAGAGCAATGTGGAAGACCGGATCAGATCGGCCGTTATCGCTCTTTACGTCTGCAATCTGGATGTTGTGCGCCTAGTCTTAAAGTATAAACAGACGGCAGCGTTGATCCTGATAAATTCGGCAATTAATTGCAGTGGATCCGGATTAAGTCCGAGTTAATCCGGATCAACGCTGTGCCGTCTGTTTAAGCTTTTATTCAACGGCGTCAGAGTCTCGTGGACCTCACTGGATAAGAGTGGGTGACTAAGGTTCAAAGAACAGCGTACACGCTACCACTTGTCCTTTACCCACCACGTCTACCAAAGCCCTAGAAACCTTACTTAACTTAGTGCCAGTAAACCTTTTTGCTTTACCCTAGATTTGGACACACCAACATTCTAAACACTTACCCTGACATACATAGGTCCCCGGACCGCCTATCATCCTTAAGAACAAATCCTATATGAGTTTTTTTTCTGAGCGCGATTGACCAGACGATTCTATATTGAGCCTTCCATGTATATGGCTGAGGAGTTAAAGCAGTAGGTGCAGTGTTTTTCAAGCCGGCATTGCAAAAGGTTTGCGCAGTGCTCGACTCCTCTCTTAACTTGCCTTCAGTCATCATCTACAATGACTGAAATGTCTCTGCGCAACTGGATCGCTAAGAACCTGCTCAACTGAAACGCTTGAGTCGCTTGTAGGATGGCTTGTTCTCCAAATTTTTATTCAAGAAAGAGCAGCCACGAGATATTTGGCTGCAATTTAAAGTATCTGGCGGCTGCTTCCACATAAAAAAAAACTTCACGCAGGTATTCTTAGGAAGATACTAGGTTTGGAAATATGCCGAGTTTCTGGCTCCAACCAACCAAAGAGATCTGCTTTGGCAGATAGTTCCAAGTGAAACTCCCAGATTGCAAGGATTGGGAAAACGGACTTCCTGTCTTTGATCTCAGATACGCACATTGGTACACGAATGGTTCGAGAATGAGAGCAGGTGTAGGTGTCTATGACCCTCATCAAACTCGAAATTACTACGAGCAGATGGCCTACAGTGTTCCAGGCTGAGGTTTCCGCAATTCTAACCTGCGCCAAATTAAACCTTGAAAAGGGTTTGAAGGGCGACTTTCTGGTTATCTTTTTAGATAACAAGTAGCCGTACGGGCCCATTTTAAACAGGATGATGAAATCCAAAAGACGAATTTAACACACTTCAAACGTTAGCAGCTAGAAATACAGTAACTTTTTGCTATGTGCCGGACCACTGTGGGATAAAAGGTAACGAGGTCGCTGACAAGTTGTCTAGTCAACCTTTTTGGTTAACCCTTTAGAAATGAGAAATGGACTACTAGGGCGCTTTTAGTAGAAGTCGAGAGTATCTTAGGTCAACTGAGTTGTGAACAATCTTTGGAGATGCAAAAGACATTTTAGGTCGTGGTCTCTCTTGTTTCTGCCATATCCTTGATTTTATCTTATCTTATCTCATGTCGGAGAGCTAGAAAAGAGTGCTGTAGACGTGGCCAAAGAGTTGTTTTATATATACGCGATTTTAATGGATAATTATCGCCTTCACTCCTTCAACGAAGGTATTGACCTTACTGTCTTTTGTACTCAGATAGATGGTGCCGACTTTGATCGCAACTACGGCGGATTCAATAACACAGTAGTGAAGATTATTAGAGCACTTCCTACATGCAGGGGAATTTCGTACCCTTCAAACGGATTTAAAATTACTCACGCCTTTCCTTAGTGGAATCTTGATTGTTGCTTGACATTTTTTGACAGGCTAAAGTAACTGGCTCTGATCCCTAACACAAATCAGTCGTGGAAACCCAATATTATGGAAGAGTTAAATGTTATTAGAAGACACGATATGTCCAAGGGATGATCTTGCGATTTTTATTATTTGGAATCTAGTCGATATTTAAACAACATTTCACCATCAGACTAATTTTATTCCCTTCATTGTTTTACTCTATTCATAAAATTCATTTAAACTTACCCAAATAGAAAACATCCTCATAGGTAATTGACGGCTCCTTACCACGTCGCGTCGCAAACGAACGACGCGTCGTCAAAAAGCTGCGCTGTGTTGTTGCTAATGCTGAACCCGGCGACGCCGCTGCATCCAATACCTTCTCGGAGAATATCACTTCACCATCCAATTGCAACTCCAAACGGTTGCGATCCATTATGACCTTTGCCAAATGCCAGCTGCCGTCCGCAATGAAACCAGTCGATGGCATCTCCACAGTATCATTATTTGAATCCAGCAAATTGCTAGCCATTTTCAGATGACCATTTTCCAAGCCTAAACCTAAGAACTTATTACGATCATGTTCGCTCCACAACAGCAGGCCATCCGGTTCGATTGTGGAGAAATTCAATGAAACTTGCATGGCTTCGCGTGGTCGTACGTACATGGATGGGCCGCGACGTTTGTCTTTCATTGGTATGCGGGGTGGCGGCAAGATCAGGTAACTATTTCCACGGAAGCTAGGCGTTGTGGGTTTACTCATGGCTTAGAAATGGCGATTAAAGTCACACGTAGCAGGAAGGGGAGAGAGAGAAAAATAAAATAATTTGTAACGATTATAATTGCATTTGGAAAGCGAATTTTTTTTCTTTATCTTAGTTAATAATAAGTAATTTGTGTGTGTTATATTTGGATTTGTATGCAAATTTGTTTGAGAAAAGTGGCGACAGTAGCATTGATTAAAATCTGAATTACTTTCTTATTTCCATAAACTTTTTCATAATGTCGTTGGCTTACTTATGTACACACACATCAAGAAAAAGTAGGGATTTGTTAGCGGAACTATAAAATTTATTATATTTAAAGACCTTATCCGCCTTAATATTTCGGAAAAATATTCGGATCTACGTGAGCTGGGCCGATTTGAAAAAAACTCTAAAAATTGTGTTTTTTTTAAATAAATAAAAATAATTTAATTAGATAGAAGAGTTTAAGCTTAAAAGATCTGCATAAAAATATTTGAACATTTTATCAACAGAATCAAAATAATGCGATTATCGAGGCAATTTCTGGACAATTCAGATTTTTCACGTAAATTTTAATATTTTTCTTACATATGACTAATCAAATTTATAATTTCGATAGTAAAACAGGAAAAAAAAAAATTCTGTTTGCTTTTATGCCGAATTTCCACTAGGCATTGAAATGACAAAAACTGTATGCCATTTAAAAGAATGCCATGTGGAAATGAACTTAATGACTATTTTTTTTAATGTTATGACACGATTTTTTTTTTTTTTTAATGTCCGACTTTGTCATTTGTCATTTTTGCCATTTAATGCCTAGTGGAAATCCAGCATTAGTGCTGTAGGTTTTTTAACTCCTTATTTTGACTAAATTTTCCTCCAGATTACGCACTCTTTATCTATAGGTATGCAGATTCTAGTATAGAGGAAAACATCATACTAAAAAAGTTAGTATATTTTTGTATGTATAATCGATTAAAGTGTCTTAGCATTCTTACAGGGCATACTCCATTGTATGTGTGCATAGGTATCCATACATATGTGTACATACGATTTTTATCTACTTGCGCATAGGGCCTTGATCTCATTTCGTCGCGCAAACGTAAGCTTTATCTTCTTTAAATCGACACTTTGCTGTCGCGTCAAAGACTTTGATTCACAGCTGCGCTTAGCTTCTTCATTTTCTATTCTTTACTTTTTCTTCTTTGAATTTAATTGCAGCGGTGATTGCTCAACAAAGCGCCAGCAGACAAAGTTCTATTGTTTTAAAATAAGATTTTATTTTTTTCTAATGCTTCCCTTACCTCTGCTACTAAGCATTTCCAGTTTTTTGTGATTGTATACGCGTGCATTTTTGTTTTTGTTTTTTTTTTTTACTTGAGTGCCGCTTGTTTTGTAGAGTTCTTTCGAAAGTTACGGAAAGGTTTGTTTGGAGTTTAATTAGCTGCCGCCGCATAAAGTTACCCAAGAACTGGGTTAAAAGTAGTAGTGAATTACTGCTAGGCAAAAACAAAAAAGTATTGGCAACAGTTAGTCACTCAAAAACTGATATTTCATAAGTGACTGCAGTGGCGGTCACTGCTGTGCGACGCACAGTGGGGCAAATGTAGGTGGTTGTGGACAAATTTGTCTAGAGGCCTCAATTTTATTTGGATCTTTTTTTTTAATTCAAGCGTACGAAATTCTTCATCAATCGGTTTGAGTCGATTTTTGAAAAAAGTATTTTTTAAGGAATTGATTTTTTTTCTATAAAAAAAGTTGAAAAATATTTTTTAAGGAATCGTTCTTTGAAAAATACATTAATGTATAAAAACGTATTTCAAGTAGTAATTCATAATGTCAGGTAGTATACGTCACATTAGAGGTATATAAATCTGTTTTCTAAAACATATTCGATTTTTAAAATTTGTCGAAAAATATTCAATCTAATAGTCTACACAGCATGGTCAATTCATTG
>NW_023458560.1:66481326-66497724 GCF_013731165.1 Rhagoletis pomonella
TTTCTTACTTTATACTATATTAATGACTATTGCAGAAATAAATGTCTACTCTTTTGACGAATGTACGCCGTTATTTTGGTTTCGCTTGCTGGGCACATTCAATGCATACGAAAATTAATAATTTACACTTTCAGCAAAACTCATAAAAAATTAGCATACAATTTAAAATAGCTTCCCCACATGGCTTTAGTTTATAGCACGCTTCAAATTTTGCTTCAGTCATGCTAATTAATTTAGTAGAAAAAAACAATCCAAAAAAGGGTCATAACAATTATAAATAGTCACAGATGTAGTTACCTATATTTAAAGCTTTAATCATTTCCTCATAAAAATAATTACTTACATACATAGTATGTAATTATAACTACATACATACATACATATGTGAATGCATATCCTGTTTGTTAATTTTTTCTAAAAAAATCGTTTTTTTTTTTGTTATTTAATGGCTCACATGCAGCGCTGATTCATCGATATCTATCTCATTTGTGTAGTTTGCGAACTTACAGGCCATGTATTTTTTACCCCCAATGTCAAACGATCGGCGGCGGCCTCTCAATTGTTTTCACGCCATCTTAATTGCAGTCATAAAAGATCCACGTTTTCAATTTTAGCGATATTTTGAACATTTTTTATTTTGTCGCGCTTAAATCAATCAGTCATATAAAATCTTTATTACCACCAATTAGTCAGTCGGCAGCTCATTAGTTTTTGAGAAAGCGTGAATAGTTGTTAAGTATTTATTTAGTTACGGTTAAAATCGATCGAGGAAATAGAAGGCGATTTTGACGGTACGGTCGCAATCAACCCTTAGAAATATGACAGGTAAAAGAAAATCCCATTGACGGTAAGCGCTCCCAACTTTTGCCATGTCCGACGGTAAGCAGTATTCTAAAATACATTGTATCGATCCACCGTAAGATCAGGAAACAAAATAACTCTCCAAAACGACTACGGAGTTCAAAGCAAAGATATTTCGTTCGGTGATATCGTTTATGGACAGTTAGGAGCTTCTTTGACCGCCTGCAGCCTAAAGCTGTCTAAATTGATTGGTCTAAACCATAATAGACATAATAGTAAAGGGAGGCCCCATACCTTATTTCCTCCCATTCGCTGCAATATCAAAGTGGCATTATACCCAAGTGACCATAACAACTCAGCGTCTAGATGGGTCCAAAAGCAAAGACGTTCATTTCATGAAAAATATCGAGCTCACGTTTGATGATGAGGCTAGTGCGATGATCGCATAACGGTGAATTCAACAATTGTTTCCCAGTCTAAAGTTTTTGCTTTCGGCGAGGCATGACCAAGATCACACATAGTATTTTTCGGACCGCCAGGCGGCTACTAAGGCACTGTAATGCTAGAAGTTTGGAAAATGGTAGTAGAGCACTTAGGTCCTCTCTCTCTGGGTATAACTGAAAGCGCCTTCGTGAAATTTAAACTATGAGTCTGCACTCAAAACGCGTTTTTTGATAATAACCAGCAGTTCCCGAAGTTTTACAATCCATTCCTTTAATAATCTCTATTTAAATGTTCTCTCATCGTACTTACCTATTTCGCAGTAGAATCCACCCCAGCCATTCGGACACGAACAACGTCCGCTACGCAAACAACGACCATTGTTCTTGCAAGGTATCAGTTTACAGCTTTCCGAGTACTCGCAACGATCACCCTTCGCATATTCGGGACAAATGCAATGTGGTTGCAACTTCTCATCGAGCCAACAATGGCCGCCCGCCTCGCAGGAATCACCACCACAAGCAGTGCCATCACAATCGCGAATGTTGCGTGAATCTGAAAATGAAGGGATCACTAGTAAAGTTAACTAAGCGTCTTCGCTGGCTCTACTAACCAATAATATTTGTTTCGTTGAGCACAATACGCGTACCGCTCACCACCAGACCGCGTACACAGCCACGGAATGGTATTGGGAAGCCAGAAATGGCGTTGTGTGGCAGTTTGGACAAATCTTTCAGACCGCCAATGTAGAGCAGTGAATCGGGTTCCACGAGCACCTCGGCTGAGGGTGCTAACGCAGATGATGCGCTACCCTCCACCCACAGAGTTAACCAACGGCCACGTTGCGCCATTTTAATCTTATGCCATTCGCCGATTGCGAGCATGCGCACACTACGCACCACCGTTACGTGGCTACTGGGTCCAGATATGCGGAATTCGACTACGCCACCTTGTAAGGAGAGCGAAACAAAACCGACTTTCTTGTCTAGATTATTATTCAGCGTGCCGAAGTAGAGTAGAAGACCGCGTTCGGAGAGTGGACGCAATTGAAATTCGATAAAGAAGAATTGTACGCGATGATGCTCCTCGAAAGTCTTTGAACCCATGAGTGGTACAGGTGAAAAGTTGCGTTGCTTCTCAACTTCGTTGAGTAGCTTCATGACGAAGTGTTGATTGGAGGAAGCGATTGGTTTCGGTGGCATTAGTTTTTTAGTGAAATTGCGATAGCTGATAATTTGCGAACGTTTCGAGCCGATCTTATCAGAGCTGTCGTAGAGATAGGGCCAGCGTACGGACAAATAAGAACGGCGCCCGGTTAGTGAGACATCGCTCAGCGAACGAATATCTGTGGAAGATAAAGGGTGTTGTGTAAGATAGAGTTATCTACACATCCAGTTTTCTTACTTACCTTCGTCACAATTTTTGCCAGTTCTGCCTACAGGACAGTCGCATTCGTAACCATTGACGAGCGGCACACAGGTCGAACCCTCCGCACATTTGTTGTTGAACGAGTCACATGGGTTGATGGGCTGAGCACAAAGCGGCCCATACCAACCCTCCTGGCAGATGCAACTAAAAAGAGGAAGCGTCTGTTCACATACACTTTTGTGTTGTAACCCCTGCAAAAACTCACGTGAATGTTGCGCCATGCTGCAGGCAAGCGCCATCGTGTTGACACGCATGTCGGTGACATTCTCTGGTACCGCATTGTCCCACACCACGTCCGCGCACACCACGCGTCTCCTGCAGCGGCACCGTCACCTGGCCGGCCTTCAAGTTCACATCGTAAATGCAACCCTGGAAGCCTGAGTGTAACGGCAAATCGTGCGGCAGTGTATTGAAATTCGCCATTTCATGTCCGCCCAAGTAGAGTATCGGCATAACATCCATGCGGCTGACACTACCCGGTGAACGACCTGTGATATTAAATTTACCATCCACAGAGAGCCAAGCCTGTCGGCCAATGCGTCCGACTTTGATTTCGTAGGGTACGCGTGGCGCATCCAACCGGAAATCGATCGGTTTCTGTGTGAATATGCGGCGCGGTCCGCCGCCCAAATTCCAAGTGAGCATAATGTAACCCTGTATGAAGCTGACCGCCAGATGATCGCTCTTTTCGTCATGATACCCCGTCTGGCCCAAGAAGGCGAGCAGTGAAATTTGTGACATCGTTTGCGGTAGTATTTTGAAGCTTAACTCGATTGAGTATTCCAGTGGTATTGGCACCGTGTAGGCGACAAACGATGAGAGGCCATTAACGCTGCCCGAGAATGAGGGCAAGGCAACCTCGAGATCTGTAAGATTTTTAATTGTAGCAGGGGAAACCGTACGGGGAGGAAAATCTTGTGTTCGGATATGGGATTTGATTAAGGAAAAGGTTGCACAGGGATTGGGATAGATCAATTTTGATTAGTCCACTGCATTCCAAGATGTACCTTTCAAATGTACCTACGAGTACGAGTACGAGTACATATGGACGAGAGTACAACATTACCAAATGGTGGTATGCACGAACACTGATCCGCCGAACACTTGCAAAAGTGTAACGGGTTACATGGATGAGGATGTTTACTCGAGTAACAAAGTTGTACATACATCTACGTGCGATAGTGTGAATTTCTTTTGGTTGTCTACTTACTGTGTTCGCAGTAGTGTCCATGTTTACCCAACGGGCATAGACATAGGTAGCCGCTGCCTGGGAATTGTACACAAGTGCCGCCATACTGACATGGATTATCTTCGCAGACAGATATCTCACAGGTTGGGCCCATATAGCCGGTGGGACATTTACACTTCCACTTCTCTGCCTTTTCGCCATTTTCGTCCACTTCGTTGGTTTCGATTTTAATACATGCGGCGCCATTGCGACACGGACTCGATAGGCAGGCCAACGAGCCGCATTCAGTGATGCCAAAGCCATCCAAAGCGTCACTAAATCAGAAAGATACGATTACTACTATTTTGGGAGCTTATAGTTTTTAAGTAGACTAAATTTGCCTTTTTTTTAACAGCTAGGTGCTATGGGATAGTCTCGTAGCCGACACTCTTACATCACATTTTAAGTATCCGTTTATCATCGTATAGACATTTTTAAAACCACTAATAGCACTACAACATTCTTGTAAGCATTCAAACGAAAGTCGTTAACTAAAACGATCCAAATAGAGTGTATATAGAGAGCTTTCAAGTGTTTCGGGAAGAAGGAGGAAGATGGAAGAAATACCTTCCGAAACTATATTTTTAAGTCTTTAACTGGATAGACTTGAAAAGACCCCAACGAACTCCTTAAAAGTCAACCAAACCCGCTCACCAAGCTCTTCGATAGATGGTTCAAATGGATACTTATCCCTTGAAGACACAGACGGCGGCTGTGGCTCAAGCTTATCTGGAACACGCCGGTGATACCTGCACCCAGGCATTCTTTGGTTACCTAGCTACTTACAGCCTAAGAGGTAACTTGAACCGAAAAAGTTTCGGTAAGAGCACAGAAGGTTAAGTGATCTCGAATGGAGTAATTTTTTCTGAAATTCACATCTTGAAAGTTCTTAGGTAACATGGGCAAAACGGGTGAGCTCATTTATCCTCTGAGGAAACCTGAATTTGTCTGAACTGAAGGCCCAAAACTTACTTAGATCATCTGTTGGATCCCGGGACTTACCCGGAAATTGACAGATTTCCTCAGTGCCTTTTGTGCCAAAAATTTCAGACTGGATACCAGTTGCTGGAATGTCAAAACCCACAGGAGGGGTGGAAATTTGGTAGGCATTGACGAACCAGTCTACCAGGAAGTTCTAAGATGAAAAGCGTTTGTATTACTACCTGGTTAAACCATCCTTTGTTGCTTTCTCGGTTGGTGGCAAAGATTTGAGACAATGAAGATTACACCGCCTTGCTTAAAGGTACTAGATAAGGGTCCTTAATCTTGAGCACGGAAAGTTGAGTTACTTAGAAAGTGTGACAGATGATCAGACAGCGACCAGGGAGAAGAGAATAAACTCCTAAATTCTCCAAAATCCTACAGGCCAATTAGCCTTTCATCTTTCATGCAAAAGACATTGGAAAAATTACTGGATCAGCACTTAAAGGAGGAGATACTCCCTTATCAAAAGGAAAATCACCAATTACCGCCCTTCACTCAATTGTAGGTGTAATAGAAAAAGCTTTTGCATCGAAGTGTATTTCCCCTGGTGTTCATTCATGGACATAGAGGGTGCCTTTGACAATGCTAGCTTCAAATCCAGAGAAGTGGCACTATCCCAAAATAGTAATTGGGTCGGCAATATGCTTACGCAGACGACAATTAAGGCGAACATAGGACCGGGATAACTCAGCTTAATTGCAGTAAAAGGCTGCCCAAAGTGTTCTTTCCACTGCTTTGGTCTATTCTGGTGGATGAACTAGTTCAAGTCCTCAATGTGAAAGGATATCGAACCATAGGCTACGCTGAAAATATATCAATTATCATAAGCGGCAACCATGAAAGCACCATTCAGGGACTTGCTGCTGCAACTCTATTATCAATGAAATCGTTGTTTACCACTAAAGAGCTCGTAGGAAAAACATGGGGGCTGAATCCTAAAATGACCTTCTGGCTTATGTAATGGGGGCAATGAAAACAACAGCCACTGCAGGTATGAAGGCTCTACTTAATCGTACACCCCTTCATGTGGCAATACAAGAGGAAGCAGCAATGCAAGCACTCATGGTACAAAGGAAATATAAATTTAAACATAGCGACCTTGGTGGACATTTTGATATCTTGAAGGGAAAGGAGGCAACCATGGCCAAAACCCTGTTCTCACACGAAATTGATCCCATCCTCAGATTTACGAAGAATTACAAGATCATATTTCCTAATCGAGAATATTGGAGGAGAAGCCCCACGTAGCTGCACGATGATCCACAACAATGGTATACCGATGGTTTAAAAAAGTAAGTCAAGACGCATCGTTATTCAAGGCGGAACTAAGTGCGCCTACGGTTTACTGACCAGGCAATATGCCAGAATAAAACTCACAATATTTTCGGACAGCCAATCTGTCCTCAAAGCTCCAGTTATCTACTCGTTCTCATTAATAACCCTTATAGAGTGCCATAGAGCACCTACCCGCCCAAAATGGGGTCTCCTTAATCTGGGTGCCTGCTCATGAGGGCTATGATGGCAATGAAAAAGCGGATTTTCAAGCTAAAAAAACAGCAGACACGCTCTTTGTTGGGGCCAGCCCTTGAACCTATTGGAAAAGAGGGCGGGGTTATTCCCACACCAGTGGAAAATGCGAGCATGAGCTGGTATATTATAAAAAGAAGACCAAAAAAATAGTTGTGTGGGAAAGGGGAGACTCTGGGTTCATTGAACTACACATTAGTGTTTTATCTTGTACTAAATTTATTCATAAAAAATAAAATTTTAAAATGTTTCCAATGCAAAAGAGTGAAAAGTCGCTGTATGTGCTTCAAGTACTCGTAGTTCACCCGTATTTTTATTCACGTTTCTCGTTTTGAATAGATCTGAAATTATGCACCTTTTTGTAACTTCCCTTACTATGACGCGCTCCCACCTTATTTGGTTATACAGCACAGGTACATACTTAAGTAGAGCACAATCTCTTTCAACGGTTTTCGGTGACAACAGCATCGACGGCGGCGACAACGACAGCCCAACGGCTATGCGAATTCAGTATTCAAGTATTTGAACAATGGGCTAAACGACTCAGTTCTGGTCGCTTTGAATGCAAGTACTTGGAATAAAATATGCAACCATTTTACAACAAAAGCAACAACAACAAGACCAGCAATATTGAAAGAATACACTTTACAGAGCGGCGTTGGAGAGGTCGACGTCGACTCGTAAATGCGCTGTGTGGATGACAATTTCACATCAAACGGAAGCGAAACGGAAATGGAAACGATTCTTTAGCGTAAAGTGCGCGGAAACTAAAAAGATGAAAATAGAGTGGATGGGGATATAAAGGGGGTGGGATAGTAGATAGGGTAGGGCGAGAGGCGTGGTGGTGGCGGTGGGGGCGGCAGTGACGGAGATGATGTTTTATTATGCAGCGCTTTTCGGCCAGCGCACAAGCTGAGGCCATTGTAATTGCACGAATTGACGCGCGCGCCACGAAGCGTACGCAGTGCAGTCGTCCTGAATGGCCGTCAGCGAGTTAGTTAATGGGTCGTCGCTTGGTCGTTGGGTCAGCTATGTACATACATACGTACAGCGTCAGTGAATGAGAAGCGCACGTGACTGTGCAATATGCAGACAGGAGGATGGCAGGAAGGGTAGAGGTATGCTATTGAAATATTAATGCACTTGCATTGCCGTTAATATTGACATTTAAATTAGTGCACTTGAAGGCGCAAGCACGCACACGCACACCCCAAACGCCACTGAGCCAGTTTGCTTCCTTGTGCCTGAAAGGGCATCACTATTATACATTCACTTTTCGTAGCTTCTCGTGTTCCTTCCTCCTCCTCCTCTCACACCGAGGTCAAGTGGCACACAATTGACATTTTTGAAAAGTTAAATTAATTTCTGAGTGCAGCAGCAGCGACGAGTCTACCAATGAGTTTAGTTATCGAAAACTTTTGCCACTCAACTTTACAAATTAATTACGAGATATGCTTAACTAAGTAAGTGCACATTTTTTTGTTGTTGTAGTTGTTGTTTTTTTTTGCGTTCGCATTACCGGCGCTACTGGCGCACCCAGGCACGTGAATAATATTAAACGCTGCACTTTTGTGCGCTTTGTCGCTAGAAAAGTTATCGACGAAATTTTTGTGTGCTATTCGGTGATGCTTAAAAATGCCAGCTTTTACTTGTAGAGCTGATTTTTGTGAGAAATATTCGAAGGAAAAAGTTGCTTACAAAGGCACGGAAATTATGAGATGAGCGTGCTTGAAAGGTCTCGAGTATCAGCTGGGAATTTTTTTTTTTGGAAGTTTGGCGGAAATTAATGCTTTGTCGTTAATGCACTTCATTTTGGAAGCGGAAGTTAGTGCAAGAGCGCCACATCACTCATAGGCAGGACAAAGGGTGCTTTTGTAGATATTAATTATGGGTTTAGAAATACTCTGTAATCTGTGGATTGTGTAGGACTTGTTACACCGCAGTACCCCATTACACTAAGGTTTGAGCGCTCTCTTTATTGTATCAGACTCATTCCTAAAAAAATTGACTCAGTAAAGATGGTTTTTTTGGCCTTGAAAGACTGTGGTGGGCTTTGGCGAAAACGCGTCTGAAGACCAGGGGCTGGCTGTGCAACTCCATTGAAGGCTGTTTAAGGCTGACCTATGTTCCAACGGCTTGGAGGACTGTGAGGATAGTCTTCCTGCTAAAAGTGGGCAGAAGTGGTCACGTATAACCGAGGACTATGGGCCCATTAGTCTGACATCGTTTCTTCAACAGTCAATGGAAAGGTTATTGAACGTAGTTATGCATCATGCAAAACGTAGCGGGACGCATGCGCTTAAGGGCAGACGTTTACACCGTATCTACCGCTGTGACCGAGTGATTAAAGCTGCGTACTACCGCTCCGTAGAACCTCGGTCGGATCCCTGATCCAGCTAACTTCTAATTTGTAACAAATTTCTTCTAATAGCGCTCGCCCCTCGGCAGGCAATGGCAAACCGCTGAGCGTTTTTCTCCCATGAAAAAGCCTGAAGTCAGGAATAGGGATTACTTTGAGCCTGGTTAGAAGCTCCTTTCAGTCACAACTAGCATACCATGATATGACATGAGTGCCATCTGACCAAGAGTGCCCTTTCTTGTGGGCTGATATCGTATCAAAAGTACCCTTCCTATCCAACTTCTCAGCCACACATTTTCCACGCAATGTAAAATATTGCGGCGGAATTGAAAGTGCGGTTAGACACTACCTAACCAGTTTTGAGCGCACCATCAGCGAGCTAAGGTCCGCAACTGCTACTGGGCTATCAGAGTAGGGGGACAACTTCCATTTTTAACGCGTTACTTTTTGTCAGCCATTTAACCTTGAAACACTCTACAGACGTCTTGGAGCCTAAAAATGATTCTAAAAGAACTCTTCCAACCAGTTCCGACCCGTTTGACGAAATCTGTGTAGAGAAAAAAAAAACGAAACTGTCGAGCTTTCAAGAATTTTAGAGTGCCCAAGCATTGACCTTGCTAGGCTTTTTTAGCTCTCTCTAGTGAATTTCACCAGCCCAGAGCTCCATACTAATAGAGCCAAGAAATCCCTCGCGATTAGCATTCCTAACTCTTTCCATAATTTTAGGTTCCCATTACCGCTTTTAAGATCAGACTAAAGTACTTGATCGTGTCGAAAAGATGCAGTTGAGCACCCGAATCGAGGAAAGTGTTGCGTTTGGATCTTGCATTGTGAAGGCCAATCACTTTTCTCAGCATCTTCATCAGCAACGCAGGCTGACTATTAGCCTAATCGGAAAACAATGAGAGCTCTTCCCGGGACGCTTCTAGATAAATGGTACATTTTTGACCAGCTCGAGGCTACAAATTCTTAGGCAAAAACAAGGTCTTATAAATGAATGGAAGTTTTACTAATGCTTTCACGAAGACATTAGCCATGCGCGGATCGATGATCGGGCGATAAAGCCACTCTATTAACTTAAAAAATTCGTCTTCAGTTCTAAATCACCTGAGTCGTTTTTTTTTTTTAAGTCTTTATCTACATGAAAGTTCCATTAGTGCGCTTATCAAAGGCAATTCCAAGTTATTTGATCTTGACAGAATGTTAAAGGGTAAAGGTAAAGCTTTTTACCCTCACTGCTACACCAGTGTGACACCAAACGAAGAGCTGATAAAAATAAAAAAAGTTAATTCAATTATTACTTACCCAAATATCTCGCGCGTTTGTTCATTTATCCGCAACGAATGTAAACAGCCAGTAAAACCAGTGCCACTCTGAGCCGGTGGTAGCTCGATTATGAGACCGATCGGTGCCTGTGGGGCGCCACCCAAATGCAGCCATGTATTGAGAATCACCTCCGGTGTTTGCATGCGCGGCGGTAACAATTTCAACCAGGTCGGCTGATCACCGGACATGGCGAGCGTGTCATTGACCAGCAGGGATGCATTGCAATGTGTGTAATTACGACTGAAATCCAATCTGCAAATAACCAAGAGAGAGAGAAAAATAAGGAAATTAGAAAAAAAACAAACAACAATAAACAGCAAGAAAATTAATAAATAAATAAATAGTAGAAAATTACATTTGTAAGTTTGCATGTGTGTCCATATACTATAGTAGATGTGAATACCGTATCTAATTAAGTGTGAAATTTAGAAGCTCGCAGCGAAAAATGCGTGAGAAAATAAATTTAGTAAGCAATGGGATTTTCAATAAAGTCGCAATTTACTGAAAATTGTGAAATTTGTGAAAATTGCTGGACGACAAATAGCCAACACTTTCGCCAGCTGTGACTGGCTACTGCATGCGGCAGCAATTACGTTAACCAGCCAGGTGGCGGCAAGCGATTTTCTTCAGGCAAATTTACTTATTTATGCGTTAGTTATTTGTGCTGAAAAATTTTTACAAGTTTATTTACGAGCTTGTAAAAAGTTTCTCAAACGAATGCAGCGAAATTGCCAAGTGCCAACCAGCCCGTTCGGCACCAACTGGGGCGCTGCAACAAGTCAGAGGTCAGTCCGAAGGTGCGAAGGTGCGCTGGCGTTTGTTGAACTTGGCAAACAAATTGTCGTCAACGTTAGATGTACATATGTACATACATACATTAGGGTGCATCACCAATTCTTAAATCTATTATATTTTAAAACTTCCGCCAAAATAAACCGATTTTAAAATAAGCCATCCCGCTGCATTATTTTGATTCCGTTGATAAAATTTTGTGTGCAGACATTCAACGCTTAAACTCCTCTGCATATTCATATTCGCGAAACTACGGGTAAATCATAGTAAAACTGCGTACTTATTTTTCTCTCTGGATGTCAAGACTTTTTTTTAAATGATTTAAAAATTAAAAAAATGTGATTATTTCAAAATATTATTAAAAAAATTAAGTGCATTGTAGGATAACAGTGAGGGTATCATATATAGAAAAAATTCTGTAGAATTATAACAGAATAAATTTTTTGGTGCATAAGGACGAATGGGTATGGAAAATGTCCTTTAAAAATGTTGTCCTTAAATATCTATCCTTGAAAATTTGCAAACATTTTTTTTTTGAAAAAATTATTGTTTGAGGACTAATATACGCAGACCTCGTCTTCGAATTTCGTCCTACAAACTTTATTATCTTGAAAACATAAAATTTAGTAAAAGCGCATTTTCAATACCTATTCGTCCTTGTAAACCAAAAAAAAATTATTGTTTTTAAATTCTACAGAATTTTATGACTCATTTGGTATTCATATTATTTTTCCACATGGCACTGATTTTAAAAAAAAAAATTTTTTAATTAATCATATCTTTAACATTTTGAAAAAAAAAGATCCTGACATCAGAAATGGGTCCATACGTAGATCTTAAGATTTTTCGGAAATATTTTGGCGGAAGTCTTTGAATGTAACAAATTTTATAATTCCGATGGAAAACAGTATCGATTTTGTTTTGTATGGAGAGTGATGCATAAGATTCGAATATCTGATTAAAAAACCCCGAGTCTCCGGAGATTAACCGGACATCCGGATACGAACGAATAATATCCGGATATCCGAATAAGCGGCTAGTACCAGCTGTAATATTTACCTCTATGCTTTAAAGCGTTTACTTAGGTATACGTATGTATGTATATATTTTTGCATGAAATTTGTGTGTGACATGACCAGCAAAAATATCTGTATATAAAATATAATTTTTATTTTATTTCCATGTTTCGTTTACATTTCCCTTTGCTGGGTCGCTGCTTGTACAACAACCTGCATACATACATACATAGTTAGTATACGAATACCTTCCCACATGTACTATTATCAGTTTTTGTTGCTTTTGTTATAGTCATGGTGGTTACACGTGCTTGTGCTGCTGTAGCTTTAAAAGCGTCCTTGAACAAAAATTTATTGGCGCCCATCGAAGGTGTACTACATACATACATACATACGTTTATGCATTGCTGTAGGGTATGAAAAAGCGGGGGAAAGTGGATGTAACATGGTTGGCAGGAAATTGGCTTTCTGTACGTATGCTCGTAGCATGGCAAGTAACAGTAGTGGTGAAAATTCCATATGTTATAAATAAACTTTGTGCCAGAATATGCAAACTTATTTTGCTGCTTTGGTTTGTGTGCCCTTTTTGAGAATTGTATGTAACTAAAGCAAATAAATAAAGTTGAAATACTTTGCATCAAAGTTTGTACAAACATGCGAATCTACCGACATACATATGTCGGTATCTGTGTACATTAGTGTGCATCACTCTACATACCAAAAAAAAAAAAACTTGGTTTACCATCGGAATAATAAAATGCTTTAAATTTTAAGACTTCCACCAAAATATATCGCAAAACTATTTAGATTTACGTGAGCTGGAGCCATTTGAAAATTGTTCCAAAAATCGAGCTTTTTATAAATAAAATTATTTTTAAATTTTTTGGAACTTGGAATCAAAATAATGAGTTTATTGGACATACAAATTTTCATATTGGTCTAGCCCATGTAAATCTTAATAGTTTTCGAAATATTTTGGCGGAAGTCTTTATAATTTCGGTGGAAAAACCTCATATTTTTTGGCGATTCGCCCTAATGTACATTTGTATATTCTGAGCTCTCGTTTGATAAGCGGCAATTGAATATTGATATGTTGCATATTAAAAAGCGTACAGAAGTATTTATAAAGTTAATAAAAATATACGAGTTTCAGCTTGGGAACCAATCTGGATGATTCCGAGTTGAGTTTAGGACGGCTGTTCCGATGGTCGGAGTTTAAAAGTGCTTGATGAGCACTGCTTTTCCGACCATAGCAAGTTGTACTGCCGAAAATCTCCGTGGAATTGGAATACCCAGAGTGTATCTCAGAAGGAGGCAAAGCTCTAAAAAAATGCTCTCAAGTTTAGCCTAAAGAAACCCAACATGCTCTCACAGGTCTTTTGGCTCGTGGATTGATCCCGAATTTTCTCTGAATTTTGTTATAAACACACTCTTCCCGGGAGCAACGAACATTAAGACGGCGGAGCCACATGTCAATGTCAGTGACTGAAGTCTTTTTCATTAGGGTGGTGGTCTGGTCTATATGGACATTCAAATCTTGTAAACCACTAGGTCCCGATAACGTCGATTGCATTAAATGGATACTGAAAACAATACCAGGAATTTAAGAAAGGTTACGTGCTTTAATGGGTAGTATGCCGGTCTCCTTCAGGGTGCGATCCAGGTCATTGCCTAAGGAGATTTTTGTAATGGATGGGGCCTCTGCAACAAGTGTCAAGCAATCGGCCAAAAATGGGTTAAGTCTCCGAAGCTAATACACTGGCTATATACCGTCGTGGTTAGACCCATACACCTCTATAGAGTTACAAATTACAAAAAGTGCACAGGATAGCTCTACGAATGCCTAATTTGTTTGGACAGCAGCCACTGAAACAACGAAAATGATTCTAAACATCGTACCCACAGACATTATGATATACTATAGACGTTATAGCACAACTTCGTATATACTTAGGAGTGCCCAAGAGTAGTGGGATTATTTCTAAAATGTTTGTCAATACTATTTCTCCAGTTGCTGTGCTCTGGCCCGAGTTCAGTCTAAGGCCAAGATTCCAAGAACTTAGATTTATATTTATGTCCTTGCGAAGTTTATACCAATTATCCTTTTTTTCTGGCATCGATGGATAGTTTAGGATCCTTCCTAGCAGCTTGGTATTGTTCTGCGTCTTCGTTGCAAGCCCTGGTGTTAGCGCGTGGAGCCACATGCGCCTAAGTTCGTTGAAGTTTTCTCTCCAATAATGTGCGATTCTTTTAAGTTGGTTGCTACCAAATTTAGGTACCGAGAGTTTCTTTACTTTCTGAAATAATTTTCAGTTGATCTACCTATGTGGCGTCTATTTTAGTTACACGCCCTTCGTGGTATGGTTTGCCGATGTCAAATTGCGAAATAATTTTGTGTCTGTTCTGCTTGTGCAATCCTCCATTAGTTGGAATGGATTATTTATCATGCCTGTTATTCCCTCTGATGCGGGAGTGCGATGTGGCTTAGTCTCCTTACATCGTGGCATTCGTAAATTAGTTGCTCCTGAAGTGTTGAGCACCGAGTACGACGCGTAAACTCTGGAGCGTGTATTTGGCATTGCCTACTCCGTAGCAATGCAGATTACGTCTCTGGAATTTACCAGAAGCCCTTTAAAGTTTATCCTCATAGATTTTTATGCTGTGGCTGGTCGCATCTGGTCCAGACGAACACATTTCTGGTTCCAAATTTAAATATGGGTACGTTGCTTCCTTGAAAACCCTCTTCTGTCGGGATCTTAGGAGCTTCCAGGTTAAGCGGGCAAGATCGAAACTTCGGAAACACCGTTTTGCAGTTTTATTTGAGTTGATTAAGATGATTTAATCCGGAAAATGCTCTTGACCACCTCACAGAATTTCGAATACGCTCAAATTTTCGTATGTACATTTTCCGGCACTCATGCATGATTTATTAAAACTGGACAGAGAGTAGGGGACTCGGAATAAATCCTAAAATTAATATCTTATCGGATAGCCAGGCGGCCAGCAAATCAATGAACGAAATAATGCTAAGATCAGAGGTTTCACACGAATGCCTGGCAGCTCTAAATGCTACTAGCACCGTCTTCAAGGTCAGCCTCATATGGGTCCCGGTACATAGAGATATTGAAGGAAATTGCAGAACTCATGAGCAAGCTAGGGAAGGTACTTATCCTCCACTGTCCGAAAACAGAGGTAATATTAGGATAGCCATATCAAGAGGGCAGTAGCTTATGGCCAGATGAGGGTACTCGTACAACAACTAGGCTACTACGGTCGGAAATCGGTAAGAATAAAACGGAAGAACTGCCCAGCTTCTAAAGAGAGGCGATTTCGATGGCCACATCTTGTGTAACCGGTCATTCGCTATTAGGTTGGCACTTTTCGGGATTAGGAATATTGCAAAGATGAGGAAGAAACAGCCAAGCACTTCTTCTGCAGTTGCCCAGCTTTAGCTAAGATTGGCCTGCAAGGTCTAAGTGGGCCGGTAATTTCAACTGACTGCCACAATGACCTAACTTAACCCAGCCTTGGTGAAGCCTTTTGGCTTTTCAGTTTTCTTAATTTCTTTCGGAACTTCCTTCTTTAGATTTGACCATGCCTGCCCTCTTTTCTCCTTCTGTGGTCGGTTTCTTCGTTCCTGGCGTCTTTTGCATAAATAGTTCCCACTGACTGCCATTTCTATGCACGTGCGTTGAGCTACTTGTAGTTTCGTTAGGTTTGTCAGACGCTTCTTTTATTCTTTATTTTCTTTATTTTTCACAGTGTGAAATATTTCTTTTCGGAATAAATACCTTTAGAACAAAATATTTGCGCACCTCAACCTCATAATCACCACAAAATGACTCAGCCGTATTCCAGCATCCAACTAGGAATCTCAAAAATTGAATTGCCGATAAGAATAAAAAAATGGTTAAACATGTTTCACATGCCATAATTTGCAGTTATTGTGTTGCTAACTCAAAAAAAAAAAAAAAAAAATAGTGGCATACATATCTACTCTATTCTGTATGTGCCACTCCGGCATAATAATTCGCCTTTTAAGTAAGCGCGTGGTGCAACACCATTGCTTTCGCTGCTTCTTAGTTACTTTTATTTTGCTTTCTTATATTTCACTTTGATAGCCATTTTACTGTGCCCAGTCGTACATATTTTGTACATCGAACCCGTGCGGACCGTGCGCGGCCGCCGCGTACGTGAATGTTTTGCGATATTGCTGCACAAGTGAATTTTATTGGCAACGCAGCGCATGACCAACTAAGGTACATACATCAGCCGAAATTTGCAACAAAATTGCCCCTATAGAATTCACTTCACACGCAAGTGAGGCAGCTTAGGTGTAGGTGCGCGTACGTTTATAAATAAATAAAAATCTCCTTCACTTTCAATAATTTTTTTTTCACCTTCACGTGTGGTTCCTTTTTACGGGCTTTTATTTTTTTTTTAAGTTAAGTTCTTTGCTTTACTCGGTATTTATTGCTGTTATTTTGCGTGTTTTA
>NW_023458560.1:66502724-66520989 GCF_013731165.1 Rhagoletis pomonella
GAAGATGAAGATGAAGATGAAGATGAAGATGAAGATGAAGATGAAGATGACGGGGCTAAATCGACGCAGCTTCTTGTTCTGAGCATTCTGATGTACTACTTTTTTTATGGGCCTATCTATACTTCTTCTGTCAATAACAGTCATTGGACCAAAGTAATAAAATGTACAATTACATATTCATGAAGGGTATAAAAAAAGGTGAAATAACCACATTAGTGCTTCACGTGGAAAATGTTAGCCTTATTGTCAGCTGCTATTTTTCTACCTTAGAATTTTTCTATTTTCCTATGCAATTGATTTATAAAATTTGTTTCTTTTCTATTCTTTTCTATTTCTTAGTTGCCTAGAATTGCAGTAACAAATTGGGTCACCGCTTGTTGTACGAGTATTGGTTTCGCCTTATTCAAGACCCAGGTGAGTTGTAGCCAAAATCATTGGAAAACTTTTCAATTCTCAATTCTCATGTACTTACATACATATGTATATATATTCGCATATCTACAAATAAATAAGCCGCTGTGTTTGCTGCTGAATTTTAATGCGAATACAAACTTTGTTGCTTCGATATGTACATAAGTATTTGTATGTATGTATTTCCATGCCATGTTCCTTGCTCTTTATGTTTCTCGCATTCAATTGTTCAATGAGTTGGAAAAGCGAGCAATACTGACCAAAACTTAAACTTTTTATTGATGCATTTCTCCATAGCCATTGACAATTTGCTAAGTTTGGTTTAGGGAATTCGTAAGTTTAATGTATTATTTTTTTTTTTTCAATCCATTAGTTTGTATTGAATTTTCACATTAAGAAAATTAGTTTGAAAAGTCAGTTGGAGTGAAAACAGAATGCATGACTTTGTCAAAGTAATTTTCAATTTCATTGGCGTAATGTAAGCAAATTTCGATTGGGAATTCATAAAATGAATCGGTTAATTACCAAAGGGAATAAGTCAGCAGTTTTGGGATATAACAATTTTGATGCAGTTCGATTCGTCTAGGAGAGCTATGCCAACTTCTTCTTCAAATGTTAAAATCAATGAATTAAAGAGTAAACGAAAATGTTACAACAATGTGGATTTCAAGCGAAAAGGACTCTAGAATTATTAATTTTGAAAATATTTTAAGGAGGTTAACTCAATTAATAAACAAGTTAAATGAAGTAGTACAACGAATGGGGCTTAAGAAAGTTTTATTTCGAAAACATTTTGAAAAGGTTTAAAAGTCAAATGCCATTTTTTTAAGTTTTCGTAAAATGAAATCGAAGCTTTATTCCGAAAATATTTTTAAGAAAGGCTGTCAAGTCTTATTAAATTTAATCAATAGGATGTCAAATGAAACAGGTTGAAAGAGGCTTTATTTCGAAAATAGTTTGAAGAGCGCTGCCGCCCATTTAAATGTTTAATTCTTTATTCAGTCACATTTTTTAAATAATTTCCAACACTAAAAGTAGTCTAAAAAATGTATTAATATTCTGGACTATTTATTAAATGAAAGATTTTTTTATACACAGAAATGAAAAATTTAGTTGAAATTCGAAATATTGGCCATGTTCTGGAACCTCTTTTTTGAATAAAATTTATTTTTTTCGGTGAAAAGCTTTTTTTCGGGCAATATACATAAATCGGAAAAATTTTAAAATTTACGTGTGAAAGACCGATTTGAAATTACCTTCAATAATCTCATGATTTGGATTCCGTTTTAAACATTTTCTATGCAGACCTGTTAAGCATAAAACCTTTTATCGTCTGAGGTGGTAAAAAAAAAAACAAATTTCATTTAAAAAAAACTAGATTTTTGAAGGTATTTTCCAATAGGTCCAGATCACGTAAATCATAATATTTTCGAACAATATATTTGTGGGGTAATCTATAATAAATTTTATATTTTCGATGGAAAAACTGCCCCTAGTTTTTTTTTTTTTGTATAAAGAGTCATGCACCCTAATGTACATATGTAAAATTACTTTTGTTGACATATCAATGGAATGTGAGTAGTAATAAAGTAATTTTTTCTACTAAAATTCCATAGCTTCAGGGCGAAAACATATGTCGAGCTTTGTGACATATTTGCGTGAGTATGTTAGGGTCAAATATAGTATACAGATATGCACACATGTATTTATACAAAGATATGTGGAAAATGTTTTTCCTCGTTCAAATTATGCTATAACAAAGTAAGTGGTGCCCTTTAATTGCTTGCAAGACACATATTTTCTCAGCTACTCCAAGGCCATTTCAACGCATTTTCCCTTTCGTGCGAGTATTTTCTATGGGAATTACATGAAAGTGCTTATGTAGCTATGCGTATTTATGTGTGCACGTTTTTATGATTTTATTGATTCAATCACACACACACGCATGCACGCACGCACACACACAGTCACTTTCACTTTTGACCAGCAGCGCCAAGTGGTGGTCAAGTGCAATCAGTCAGCCAGTCAGCCAGCCAGCCGCATTGGATGTTAGCCCTGACCAAAGGGATTGACCAAAGTAAGGATACGAAAATGGCATACGTACATATTTCGGTAGGAGAAAGTGAATGTAGAAAAAAGCTGGTAAAATAGGCGAAATTAGGCGAAAAGTGAAGATTTAAGGGCGTACAAGTGCGTATAAGTGCGTATAAGTGCGTAAAAAATAGTGTGCGTTCTAGCAGTAGATTAGTAGATTTATGGGCTATAAATTTTGTGAATTGCAGTGGTCTTTCTATATATACGTGTGTGTAGTTTTTCACCACTATTACATATTAATTTTTCGTATACATGCATTTCGTGTAATATCACTTTCGTGCTCAATGTGTTGACTGGCATTTAGTTTGAGTAGAGAAAATGGCTACTTGACTCACTTTGGCGTTTGTATTTGCACAAAATGTGTGCGCTTAGAAGCATATTTAATCGGCCTTCGTGTCGATAGCCAAAAGCAAATATAATCACATTTGCCATGAATAGCTCATGCACACTTACATACATACACACATAAGCGTATTTCGGTATAAGCACTCACTCATACAGGGCGCATTCCATAAACAGCAGGCGAATAACTTCGATTTCGCAAAAGAGATTTCAGCTTAGGCTGAAGCTGGCTTTTGAGGAAGTACACATAGGCCGCAGATAATTTGGATTTTTACCATACAGCTTGGTTTTAGATTACCTACTCCTCATTGCGCTAGCTGGTCAAGCTAACGAATCTGAGCACCTGAGATATGCTTAACTTTCATTTCAAGATCTTAAATCCAAACATATTTATATTCTCCCATATAATGCAGAGATCCGAGAGTTTTAGGCTCTTTTTCGTCAAATTCTTATTCTGCTTTTGATTTCAGTGACTTTTAATAAGTCACTTGAACCGGATGGCATACCCTCCGAAGGGTCTTAATTGTGGAGTAGACAAACTTTTGAAGTCTCTAAGTGGACTCCTTAAAACCTAAATGCCTATCGATCATTTTCCCCCTCTTTAGGACTCCCGAAACACCTGGAGCCAGACGGTATGGAGTCGACGAAACAATTTAAGAAGTATATAATCCATGCTGTGTAGAAGATTGTTGACTGTGGAGGAGGAAGGCGGCCTTTGGGTTAGGGCAGAGGTTTGGAAAGGATTCCCTCTAGGAAGGTCTACTCTCGCTTCTCTTATGATGTTTGGGACAGAACTCCTCATTAACGGTACTGAAAGACAACATTATATTTTATGCAACAGCGCACAGTGGTTCAAAACTGAAGTTTACTGTTCGTAATTCACTGGAGACTTCATTTTTCAACCAAATTAATTATTAATAAAAGCTTATAAAATTAGCGAGAGACCAGTTGAGCCTGATTTAGGAATTTTTACTTGTTTATAATAAATTTTTTAGTACAAAGTGCAGAAAACGTAGCAATTTTGATGGAAATCGGTATAGTACATGGTATATAATAAAAACTAGTTGAAAATAATTGTATTGATCCCCAAAACGAAAAAAATTTCACAAGAAAAATCAGAATTGGTCTAAAAAAATTCTTAAAATATGTTGGGTATGCAATTTTATAAATCATTGATTTGTATTACATATAACAAAGTGCAAGTTGCAAGTGGCTAACAGTTCGCTTTGATTTTTAGTAATTTTTTTCGTTGAAATTTCGAGCACATTTGCATACTAAATGGGAAATATATTATTAAAAATAAACGAGAACTCCCAGCCACTTGCAACTTGCACTTTATTGTACAACAATTTAACGTTCTTCATATGAAACTAGATAATCACATTTTTTCTAAAAATTAAAAAAGTGTCAATTTTGGCGAAAATTATAAATTTATTGTGCAATTTTTTTTCGTTTTTGGGAACCCTACACATATTTTCAGCTAGTTTTTATTATACAACATTTATTAAATGGAACAGAAGCATCGATTTTCTTCAAAATTGCTATTTTTTCTGAACTTTGCAGTAAAGAATTTAATATAATCAAATAAAAATCGGGCTCAATTTGTCACTTGCAAATTTTATAAACTTTCATTAAAAAAATTTATCAAATTGAGTGAAAAATTAAGGCTCCAGTCAATTATGAACAGTAAATGCCAATTTTGAACCACTGTGCAGAGTCAAGGAAATCTCTAAGGAAAGCCTGTAAGACTGATATGAAATATTGATAGTAGGATCTTGCTGTCAATTAATGGCAACCCTAGTTGCCAATCCGACACATTGAGTCAAAAAGCATGGCAATGTTAAAAATAGGTATCTTTTGCTATACACGATTTGCAAACCGTTTTTTTTTCAAAATTTTATTCAGGTATTGCTCAGTAGATGCGACCAATAGTTAGGAAATGTTAAGCTTTGCCTAAAACTGAGTACACATTTCGTCTATAAATTAGGTTCTGATGCCTGCCAAAAAAAAATCCGACAGAAAATCATATAAATGAAGCCAGTCTAGAAACATGGAATTGCCCCAACACGTACATACATATACATATCTACGACCATAAACGTTTCAACTGTATTACATCAATAGACTATTTGAGCATTTTGACTCAAAGCGTTCTTGAGCATTTGACCGCTTAATGCCACTTACTCATCGATAATAATGGCAGATGGTATTTTAAGGGCAAACAGCTTTGGGCGATAAGAGCAAAACATGTGCACTCACATACATACTTACATATAAGAACATGTACATAGATATGAGCAAAAGTGCATGCGTACTTTTTATCGCTCACCAATTGCTCAAGGGTAACGTTAAAGCCTTCAAGAAAAACCAACAACAAAAACCACACATTTATAGCCCTCCAGGGACTACATACCAACATTGCCCAAAATAAATATAGGTAAGCAAATGAAAAGCCAAATAAGAATTTAAATACTTTGGCTGCCAACGAAAACCAAAAGCCAAGAAGCAAATAAACAAATGTAAAAACCAAAAAAACAAATACCCCTAAGGGTTAACGCAGCAATTAAGTCTTCTGTTGCTCCCTTCGTCGACCATTTACAATGTGCCATGGGGTGTATGTACATACATGCATATGTAAATATGTAGATGCGCATAACGGAAGCGGAAGGGCATTCTCATGAAATTACCGCTTTTAGCCTTAATGAGCTTTCACGCCAAAACGATGTCCTTCGGCAACGATTGTAATGCACAATCCACCCTACTTAACCATACTCCCCACATACATACATATATATATAAACCTCTAACGTCTTCGCTCTAGGCACCAATCGCTCAACCAACCAACACAAAAACAACCAACCAAACAATCAAACTCCTTGACTATGTCACCTCTTAAAGACCCATTGCCGTTGTGTGCACGCAATTACGATAATTATAGCGCGATAACAATTGTCGTCGTCGTCGTCGTCGTCGTCGTCGCCGTTGTTGTTGTTGTTTGTGCCCGAAGCATTTGCCTTTGCCTTTGCCTTTGCCATCATCGCAATCATTGTCTTTGGTGTTGTTGTAACCTAAATATTTGCATTGATTTGTCTGTTTGTTGATGTCGAGTGGTCGGTCGTTAGCTGGCTGGTTGGTTGGTTGGTTAGTTGGTTGGTTGGTTGGCTTGCATTGCTTTTGTGCCTCGCTGTGGCTTACTTCTTTGGCTGTTTACCGTTACGAGTGCTATTCATACATATGTATGCATTTAAAGCGGCGCATTAAGAGACTAGTGCCTTCGTTGCCAGCGAGTTTGCATTGTTTGGTTGTTAAGAGACATCGTGGCTGATTAGTCGAATTGCTCAAAGGTAAGCCTGCGCTGGAATAGCTCATTGCTTTGCAAGTTAGTTGGACTTGTTGTATGCAACAACGAGTACATGTTTACAGTTATTCACTTGTGTAATACAGAGAAATGGCTGCCAGTAAAAGAATGACACACTTAAGTGAAGTACTTTTTCCTTTTGCCAAGCTTCATATTTCATGTTGATGTGATACAGAGGTGGGAGACAATTTATTATGGAGTTTGTCCCTTTAAGACTTTAGAAGACAGTAAGGTGTGCTACTTGTATGTGTTTGGGGAGCGGCAAGCTTTTCACTGCTTTCCTGCCTTGGTTTACGTCCTATAATCGAGGCTGCAAAGATAACGATTGGGTTTGAGTAAAAAAAAAAGTTAGTTTGATTCGCATTCCTTATAATACCAGTTAAGATTTAGTTTATTCAAGCTTGCCACATTACTTTAATGAGCCTAGCATTCCTCGTATTCTCACAGGTTCAAAAAGGAACGGAAAACTATGTGGTTGGTGAAGCCTATGGTGCGTTCGCGATAAGCCTTCTTCGCTCAGAGGTCCGCATGTGTCGGCACCATACTAAGAAATGTCCTGCATACGGATGCTCTCAAAGTTATATATAACAAACATACTTATTTTCTATAGACTTCATATTATCCAATTGTTGTGCGACGTAAACAATTTTCAAAGAATTTTTGCGGAATGTGCTGGAGTGACAGTTCTTGGCCAGATATGAATCAGTGTCGTTCCTGTTGCGTAGATCCGTGGTGCGTCCTTCTCCAGCACCCTGGATACATCATCTGTACACGGATGCCTTAAGTAACGCGGAGTTGGTGGAGGATTTTCTCTGATTCACTGTGAGTAAGAAAATCTGAGAAGATGTATGTATTTGCTATCGCTGGAGGCTGTCGACTTTAAAAACAAGGTAGTTAGCGCAAGAGTCAAAGTGAGTCGGTCTCATTTTCTCGGACAGTCGTGCGGCTATTATGGCTCTATTGCCCTTTAGTTGAAGTTGATTAAGGAGTGCAGAACTCATTCGAATAGGCTTAGAAATAAGATCGAAGAAAATTTATTTATTCCCGGAAATGACGCTACTGATAAGTTAGCTAGTGGGCATTCCAAATTAAAGTCACTCGATTACCAGATCCTTATTCTACGGAGCTATGTACTGCAATTTTTTTTCTCCATTTTCCGGAACAGCGTCGTAGGTGACGCATGGTGTCGAATAGCAAACTCAGACCAGCAAATTTGCTTCTGATGCTTTGTAGAAGCATGAGCTCTTTGGTCGACCTGACGAAGCGCATTGGCAGGGTGAATAAGGATATACGTCGAATGAATAGGAGACCGATAGTGCGTCTCTTACTTTAACCAGCGATGAAGTTTAGATGGCCATCGGGGAGCAATACGAACCGAAAATCAATGGTATTGACGAGTTACGAAAGCTGATGCTGAAACATTTGTATTAGGCGTGGGTGGACCCACATGACTAAACTAGTAAATTTGATGTTGTCCGCACTCATGATAAGAACGAAATTGTTTCACTCAGCTAAGCTATTTAGAACGAGTACAGAGATATAGGTGTACAACATATGGCGTGGACAACGCTAAAGCGCACTCGAACATATCCTTTGCAATTGTTAAGCATTTGGCAAATCGGGCCTTGGATTTGCGTATTTCTTCGCACTGATAGATATTCCGGAAATTAGGAAGTTAAGCAGGATGGTGGTATCCTCTCTTCGCTGCTATTCAACTTCTAAAACTCGAAATGTTCCCAGCCATCGGAGGCAGTTTCGTTCATCTTATACGCTGACGACTACAAAATATTATTCGGGCCTTGAAATGGATGGGTGACTTTTGTTTGAAAGTAAATGAGTACCTCTTGTGATTTCTCTCTGCGATGCTGCATTTACTCTCCCCCTTTCAAAGCCAAAGGTAACCCTTCCCAAATCATTCGCCGGCAACACATAGGGCAAAAATAACGTAAGTTGTTGATGAGATTTTGCACAAGGCAGCAGGCTGGGTGGTTCTAAATTACGCTACCCCATTTTCAGCACCGAGGATTAGAGGACGAAATGAAAGAAGCTGCAGACCTTTAAGAACATCGCACTCCGAACTACAATGGTACATATTCTAATGTCGAATCAACATAACCTACATTTCCAGGAGTAAATGATCCTCGTCAGGAACTATTATTTTATGTTCAGAAGGCATTTTCCATGACAAAGGAGATCGGGTTTGGTAGGCAGTTCCACGTCCAAACTAGGAGGGCAGACCTACCTGAAATCAACTTTTTTTTCTGATAATATGCCATACCATTATTTCGAAGAGGGCCTGAGTTATCCTTAAAAAGGTGGCATTTATAATTGTTTTCGTTCGTAAGCTTCTTTTAAGACTTTGACAACAAAAAAAGGTAGACCAAGGCGAATTTATACAAGGTGGTGTTGATGGCGAATTTACATTTACATTTTCGCCGCGGTACTTATTAATGTCAAAATGATGTGTTTGTTGTAAACAAGGCGAATTCATATTACAACAAACACACTATTTTAACATTAAGAAGTACCGCGGCGAAAATCTAAATTCGCCATCAACACCACCTTGTATAAATTCGCCTTGAGGTAGACATTTTGAGAAGACACACATAGCTTTTGAATGTTAATTCCTAGACTCTTGAACTGCGCACTTTGTCGAACATTTTCCTTGGTTTCATTTTCAGCTACTTCAACTTTTGTTCTTTTTCCTTTTTATAAATTTAAGATGCTATGTGACTAAAATTGCACACATATTTGTAAGTGTGGCTGCATGATAAATATAAGTACATTCAAATGATTTGCTAAATTTATGAAATTCAAAGAGTAGTGGAAATTAGTACTTACTCTGCTCTAATCGTAATCTCATTGCCCGTATTCACCGGTGTCTCCAGCTCGCTCAACAGCATCGTTTGCAAGCCGCAAGAGAATTGGAATTGCAGTAAACCCTTTTGCAGGAACAATGCCATATAATGACCGCCTTTGGTGCCCTGAGCGGCGGCCAGCATTATCAGACCATTTGTGGCACGTGTGCGCACCTTCAGTTGTACATGCATCGGCAGCACCGAATCCAATGACTCATGATGTGGTATGTCCTTGTGGATGCGGTGCGACACATATGAATCGCCGGAGAAGGCCGCATTCTTGATGATGATGGGTAACTCGCACAGTGCACCTTGGCGGTCAAAGCGGCAAACGCACTGCAATATAAGAAAATTAAAAACAGTAAAAAATTATGTAAGTGTAAGTAAACTCTCTTAGTTAAATATGGTGAATAAATTTACATTTATAAAAAAAAAAAAAAAAAAATTGTTGCCTAAAAAAAAAATTATACGGTTGCGTAAGATGAGCGCTTGGTTCAGTGGCAAATTCAACGGTACCGAGGTTTGAATTTACAGTTAACTAAACTTTTCTGAAGTTGTTTAAAGTTCTTTGCAAGTATGTACTTTAGCTAAAACTTTGACTTAACTGCAACATTTCAGCGCCCATTGATATTCCCAAGCGCATACATTAGGATGCACATACATACATACACACATTCGAATGGATTTGTGTAAAATCGGTAACTGCTATGTGGAAGGTAGCATTGATTGCATTTTGAGTAGGGTTCTCTCTCTAAAGCCCATATGTATATACATACTGATACATACGTATGTGCATGTACATGTAAATGCGCATAGTAAAAGTTACAGCAAAGCTGGGAAGGCTGATATGGATGTCGCAGTATCAATGAAATGAACTTGTATTTCAGACCTTGTACGCTATTGACACCATTACCTAAGGAGCGCCCACATGCATACATATACAACATATTTCGCGCATCCCATTTTCTATTTTTTTCCGAATCTGCATGTCGTACACGCGAAGGGAATTGTGTACGCCATAGAATGATTAAAAAATTCATCTATGGCCTAGAAACTATGATTTTAAAGAGAATCTAAAAATTTTTGCTGGAAAAGTTCTTTAATGCTTACTAATAATAAAATATGTATTATGGGAAAGAATTAGTCCTGCTTCGTGTGTGTGTGAGTATGTTCGTTAAACCGGTTTAATGAATTTCATTCAAGTTTGTGGCTGAAATAGGCTTTATAATCTGGATTCAAACATAGGACATTTTTGAACAGAATCGCCGCCTTAAAAAAAGTTAAAATTAATCACTCATTAAGTGAATTAAAATATTTCAACCGTGTAAACGTCAAACCAAGGGGGTTCCAAATGATTTATTTCGAAAATTTTTTTTAAGGTGGTTGCCACTTGGTTAGAAATTCAAAATCATTTTTAATTAACAAGTTATTTCATAGGCATCAAGCGACAGACATTTAAGAAAGCTTTGTTTAAAAATATTTTAGAAAAGGATTGCCACCTGTTGAGTGATTAAAAATTGATTTAAATACAAACTTAAACGAATTATTGTAATAAAGGCACCACACGAAAGAAGGTGTAGTGGGGATGCTTTTAAAAGCTCTATTTCGAAAATACTTTTGAAGAGGGCTGCCACCTGCTATACGTAGATTTTAATAGAAAAAAAAATAAAAAAGTTATAGCAGGATTTATTTCTTTATGTAAATTTTTAAAAAGGGTTGCTACCTGTTTAGAAATACCGAATCAATTTAATTGATAGGTTATAGAAAGTCGTATTTCGACAATATTTTTGAATAGGGTTGCCACCTATTTATTATCACGAAATAAATTAAATGTATAAGTTAAATTAAAAATTTCAATATGGGTTATGAGGGAGGTTTGAGTAAGCTTTTTTTGGAAAATATTTTTAAAGAGGGTTCTTACCTGTTTTAAAAGTTAAATGTAACTTAGCTAATCAGTTACTTGACATATCACTTCAAGTACCCTACATATTTACATCAAGTTATTTTGAAAGCATTTTATAATGGCTTCATAAGCCATACTTTTCAGTTACAAATAATGAGTACAGCTCAATAACAACTTTCGGAAGATCGGACCTACTTCGGGATTTTCGGAACTATTTCAGGATTTTCGGGATTATAAGGACTATTTCGAGATTTCGAGGTTTATAGATGTTTCGGGGTTTTCAAGACTAAATATATCGATAAGTATATCGATAAAAAACATCAATAAATATATACATAGATAAATATATCCATAAAAGCGTCGATTATTATATCGATAAATACAGCTAGTGCAAATCCGAAAACTTCGAAATTGTTTTAAAAATCCTGATTAATTCCCGAGAATTCGGAAAATCTCCAAAATACCGAAATAGTTCCCAAAATGAAGAGGTGAGTAAAAGTTTTTCCGCCACTATTCTAACCTTACCTATGCCCATCCCTGGTATATTCATGTTTCATCTGTGTGTACCGTGTTTGTGTATAAGATAGCTTATTTAGTTTGTCAACAAATGTAGTTGTCTGCGGCTTGACAAAAAGTTGCCAAACTTTCTAATTATATGACTGCCGCTGTTAGCCGCGTGTATGCATCTATTTACTTATGTATGTACATATGTATTGTGTCCTAATTAGGCATATGGTAAATAAACAATGAAAAATTCTTTAATGACATATTAATTTGAGCTACAACCGAAATGAGATGTAGGACACTATACCTAACTTATTTAAATACACTTGGACATATGTTTTGCATGCCGGTAAAGCAATATGTAGATTTGTAAGTATGTATTTTTAATCAGAAAATTGTTTTTTAGTACAGTCTAAGTGGCGGTTGAGTAGTTTTTAGTAGTAAAATTGAAAAACTACCATCAGAGTTTGCGTGGGATTTTCTGTATGCTTATAAAGTTAGTTGGCGACAAAATGATGGCAAAACTTTTGTCACTTTTTTTTTGTTTGGCGGGACAGCCAGTGCGTATACGTAACTAAGCTGGATTGAGTGCTCCGACGTTGTGACATACATACTTGCATACGAATCTAGAGTAGGTAGCTCAAGTAATGTATGACGCGAGAGATGACGCAAACTCTTGCTTGCATATATTTTTATCCAGATAGGAGTGCAAGCGTGTGTGTATGTATGTTTGTATGTGCTCCAAAGGATTTAGGTGTGTCTCCCATTCATATCACCTGTGCGACCTGCGCTGTTTTTAGTGATCGTAAAATTATTATTTCCATATGAATTTGCATGCATATATTTGTATGTGCGTATTTATGCTGCTGAGTGAGCGTAACAAAAGTTTAAACTATTCAATTTTCCAACTAAGCTTGATTCCATAAACTTCTTCTTATATGTATGTGCATATATATAAGTAGAATTGAATTGCACAAACAGAGCATTTAGTCGGTACATGAATTTATATAAAATTTGATTAATAACTTTTAATAGTTCATTTCATAGTTGATGGAGTGTATGAATCATTTTGCCAGAGCCATTTTGGGGACTAAAGTGATAGAGGTAAAATTGTAGTGTTTTTTTTTTTTAACAAATTCAATGCAGAACTATTATTTGAAAGGAGAGCTAATTTCAGGATGGATATTTTATATCATGGAAAAATTTTTCCTCGCTTTAGTGAATAGTAATGGGTTGAAAATCTTTGGGAATGATAAAAGATTGTCAGCTATGTATAACTCTGGAAGACTTTTACAAAAACTAGAGAAATTCAAAAAATGATAGAAGATCTGGCTGAAATGTCTATAGATTTTAACTTGTGAGTATTTAGCTCATTTTAACTTTCATAGTATAAATACTTCAACCGTTTTTCAAGTTTTTTTCTACCTTAGCACGTCATTGAACTTACAAGGTACAAAATTATTTGCCAGGAAATCTCCTGTTATAGAACTAAAACGTGACTAAAATTTTTATGCCTTTGAAGGTGCAATACATTCCAGTTTGCCGATAAATTTCGATAAACGAATACATGTCGATGATTTAATAAATTAAAAAAACACCAAAATCCGTTAAATCAGCAAAATTCGATAACGCAACTGATTTCGATATTTTTCGATAAATTTCGGTAACTGTGCGTTTCGAGTACTGCCGATAACAAAATCGATATAACATCGAACAAAATATCTAAACAAAACCGATAAAAATATCGATAACAAAATTGATGACAAATTCGATGAAAATTTCGATAGTAAAATCGATAATATTGGTAGAAAAATCGATTAGAAAAATCAAGGAAAATATCTATAAAAATATCGATAACAAAATCGATAAATAATCGACAATAAAATCATTAACAAAATTGATAAATAGTTGATGACAAAATCGATAAAACATGGACAACAAAATCGATCAGAAATTCGGTACAAATTTCGATGGCAAAATCGATAACAATATTAATAGCAAAATCGATTAGAAAGTCGATAAAAATATCGACAAAAATCGATAAATAATCGACACAAATCGATTAGAAAACCGATAAAAAGATCGATAACGAAATCGATAAGAAATCTTAGGTTATAAATAAAAATGTCGACTATTATATCGATAAGTCCCGAAAATCTCTAAAATCCCAAAATAGTTCCCAGATTGAGTCTCTGTGTCTCTATCTATATCTTTTTTCTATAACTACCTTTTATAATCTATCTTCATTTTTACTTTTATCGGTATCCTCATCCTCATCTTTTTCTTTATATTTATCTTTGTTTTTACTTTTATGTTTATCATTTTCTTCATCTACATATTCCGCTTCACCTTTTCTCTTGTATAAGTAAAGTGTTTAGATTAACATTGGTCCTAATTTTTGCCTTTATTTTTACGCATCTTTGTTTTTGTTATTATTTTTACTTTTGCCCTTATCCTTTTCTTTATCTATGTACGAACTCACCTTAACTTTCATTCTTGTATTGGTCTTCTTCTAAGTGTTATTCTTTAACTTGTTTTGTTAAATTAATAACATACAATCAACAAGCACTTGTCTCCGTCGCAACCATTTCCGTTGCACCATTTCCGTGTGAAATTTCCGTTGAATTTGACTATTTACTCCAAATCAACCAACCGCCGCTAGAGAAGTTTCACTTCAAAAATATCGGGAACGATACATCCGATTGAAAATATCGATTTCAGCTTCCATTTTTATTAAGAAAACAAAGTATCAGCATATCGATAACGGTAACAATAAAAAATGTTTATTCGACCTCATAACTACTTAAATGCCTGTTAATTCCCTTGCGTACGTTGCTTGCCATTATAAATGCACACAGGAAGCTAGTAAAGGCCTCAGTAATTCGGGGTTAACAACAGAATTTCTATCAAGCAAAAACTAGCTCGTAGACAGAGTTGTTTTTGCTAATGTAGTACGTACATGCAAATATGCATATTTACGAGTACAAATACATAGTAGACTATATAGATTCACCTCTTTAGCTTTGCCTGTTTAAACCTTGCTTCCAACCCGGCAGCTACTTGCCTATTGTTCTTGTTCAGCTAAACTTTTTGTGGTTAAAATTAAACTTGACTTAAAAGTGTGCTGTTGTAAAAAAAGTTACTTAATGCCACTTTAGGTTGATGCGCACATACACACACACACACACACATACATTAATGCATATGTATACAAAGCTAGCCACAAGGCTGCAAGTGCACTTCACCAAGTCTCCAGAGACAACAGCAACAGAGGCAAGCGGCTCACAGCAGGCAGCTGACGCTAATGTCGCATCAACATCATTTGAAGCGTTGTAAAGTTGCTGTTGGTAAGCCATAAGCCACTAGTGCGTCCGCGACACCACCACCCCCGGAGAATTTGTCAACGCTGCGCCAACACAAGGTCGACTTAGATTGCAGTGCAAGCACAGGTACATAGGTGACACTAAGCGGCTGTGCGCGGACTAAGAGCCCATGTGTTTGTATGCGTTTTTGCGACACTTTTGCTCGATTCGGTTGTGGGTTTCGCCTTGCTACAGCGTCAACTGTTTACGAAAGCGAAAACATTGTCGACAACTTGCCTGCGTAAGGCATGCTGCGCTGCTGGCAGGCATTGTTGTGGATGTTGCAAGCAACAACCGTTGGTTACGAGCAAAAAAAAAACTAAAACGTAACGAAAGCTAGTTAAAATGACTGCGGCACACAAGAGGCATACACACACGTACACACATAATGAATTAAACAACAAAGCAGACAACAGACAGAGGCAACGCAACGCAGCAGAGATGTTACAAAATATGAAAAATGATGCAAAACATTGCTCCGCAGTGCTGTGCGATAGCAGGGGAAAAGTGGCAAGAGGGAGCGGGGTGCAGCATTGTACTTTGCTAAGTGAAAGTTTTTCTATGCTACTCGCACAGCAGAAGTTTGTCAGCAGCCATCGGCTGAAGGCTGGAAATATGATTACACAGATGGCTGCAAGCCGCTACAGACAACGGCGGGCAGGTGGACCGACAGGTAGGCAACTGCTGATGGTTTAATTACTTATAAAAAATAAAGTGGCATGTCAGTAGAGTTCAGTAGTTGCCACTAGGCTAGCCAGGTCGCATGTGCAAACTTTGACGCAAGCAGCAGCACAGTTCAACTCAACTCAACTCAGCTCAGCTGAGCTCACCTTCTCAGCGTTTCAGTTCAATTTAAATAGTGGTGGAAGGTTAAGTGCATATGAGTGTGTGCCTGTGTGTGCCTGTGTGTGGGTTTATCTTTGCGTCGGTTAATAAAAGTATGCGTTACATCAAAAGCAAAGCAGCAGCATTGAAAGTGCACAGCGGCGCTGCACAAAACTCTATAAAGTGTCAGGCCCAGCAGCAGTCAGGTGGCAGGCAGCTGTCAGCTTGGCTATGTTATACTCAACTAGTCAGATTATGCACAAGAGTCATATCTACTGCTAGGCGCAGGGAAACCGGGTGGTTAACTGGCTCGAAACCTGGACATTCTGGAGTTCTGGCAGGTTTTGACTTCGTTCGCGAAAAGATAGATTATTTCGCCACCGAAATGGCTTCCAGCAGCTTCTTCTCTATCTACGCGCTGACTGGCCATTAAGTGATTAGTATTCACGCGGTAAGACTAGGACTCTCAACTGATCCATTTTCTATAAGCATCACAGTATCACTTTCTATTAGAATGTCCAGCATTCGCGAGGCTAAGATGGAAAGATTTTGGCTCGTACTTATTAACTAACATTCGAAGTTTCGCTATCCGCTCGCGGAGATTCGCCGACTAAATTCATGGTCTCCTTTCGGTTTTTCGTGGTATCGCAAAGGACATTTGCTTAATTGTCCAACCACTTAACCTCACCTAACCTAGCCTAACCAAAACTGTAGACGAAATAGACAACCTCTGTCTCGAAGCAGTCCATATTGGGCTTCTTACTGCTGTAACCCGAAACTCATACCGTTCCATCAGCCATAATCTCTTTCTACTAAAACTTAGGTGAAGACGCATGGGCAGGCATATCAAAAATAGGAAAGTTGAAAAGTTCATGGAGAGCAGAGAGCTGGCTGTACGTTCCTTTCTGGATGTAAATTGCATTTTCGAGAATAAGGGTCAATCGCTTCAGGTGCAGAGGAGTTCACGTTATGTTAGGAAGCTCTCATACTTTCACTCTGAGGCTAGTTTGACCATTTTGAAGGTCCTATATGAGTCCCAGGAGGAGCCACATCCCTCTAGCTGGATTTATTCCAAGTGTAGGTGAAGTTTTTACTTCGCTGGTAAAAAAGCGAGAGCTCAAGTGCTTTAGTTGCCTTGTCTGGCCATTGGCCATTCGCATAGGTCATTTTGAACCTATTCCTCCTCTTCCTCATCCCAAAAACATCTGCAGTCAGCCAGGGATAATCTTGTATATTAAATAAATTTTGATTCATTGCGAACAGACATTGTAGCACAAGAATCCTAAGCAGGGAGGAGTGCAAAGAAGATATTATCACTCTACCAGATAGTTTTGATGGTACAGATGGCTCGAAACCCATGGTGTATAGTGGGAGGAGGCATTTTCTCATGGAACCCTCCTCTGAAAAGAGAAGATTGGAACAGAAATTCTAGGCAGAGACCAACACTTAACACAATTGCATCTCTTTGGGCATCATCCAGTTAAAAATTCCAATAACTACTATCACAAAATAATAGAACTAGTTGAGCTGAAAAGCAAGCTAGTAGTTTTCTAATTCATAACTAGTAGTTTTTACTACAGGGTACACGCATATGTAGGTACGTATATAAATGCAAGTTCTGCTTAGTTGCATTGAAAATATTTGCTGTGAAAATTTCATTTAAATCCATTGGCAGGTGCTTACAAAGCGCCTTAAAGTATGCTTTTCAACTATGCAAACACATACATACATACGTATTAAATCCTTGTATGCGCGTCACCATTTTGCCATTGCCTATGGCATCGCCACTTTTCGCTACCTACTATGTACATATGTATATACTATGTGTGTTTGTTTATCATAAATTATGACAATAAAACGTCGCTGCAGGCTTAATCGTCACCAACTCACAATGATGCTATCTTCAAGCTTATGATGTTTGTTGTTTGTTTGCCATAGACATTTTAATGCAGCGCTGAGGGTTGCCACTAATATCTACATACATACATGCCAAAGTGCATGTACGTAGTACATAAAACCTACAAACTATGTATGCACGTATGTACTTTTACGTATAAATTTAGATTGCTGCCAATGTTTAGCGGCTTTCGTGTGCTTTGAGTTTCCAAAGCTTTTGTGGTGAGTTAATTCGGCTTTACTAACAATTTTCATGCTTCAACTCTAGTTAGCTTATTTAGTTGTACATCTAAATTAGGAAATGCATGTGTGTGTTGGTGAATTTACACGCAACATGCTAAGTACATAGCGAGCGTGTGTGTATTAGTAGTTGGAACTAGTTTATGCCATTAAAACTTAATTCAGCATAAGTGTTTACCTAACGAAAAAGTGAGCACTTGTATATGCACAAATACCTCATGTACATATGTATGTACTTAAATGCGTAATGCACATTAAGCTGCTGACTTTATATGACTCAAAATTTGCAGAGTTGACTGTAATGATAATACAACATAGATGAGAGATTTTGATGAGCCCTGCTGATAGATTAGTTTGTATGTAAGACAGAAAGTGTTTGTCGAGGCTTTGATGGAACACTGATTGCTAAGAATCTACAAAGTGAATAACTACATAGAAATATTTGGAAATTATTTATACCATAATGAGCATA
>NW_023458560.1:66521089-66524761 GCF_013731165.1 Rhagoletis pomonella
CAGGCGGCGCACAGCAGGCAGCTGAGGCTAATGTCACATCAACATCATTTGAAGCGTTGTAAAGTTGCTGTTGGTAAGCCATAAGCCACTAGTGCGTTCGCGCCACCACCCCCCGGAGAATTTGTCAACGCTGCGCCAACACAAGGTCGACTTAGATTGCAGTGCAAGCACAGTTACACAGGTGACACGCGCGGACTAAGAGCCCATGTGTTTGTATGCGTTTTTGCGACACTTTTGCTCGATTCGGTTGTGGTTGTGGGTTTCGCCTTGCTAGAGCGTCAACAGTTTACGAAAGCGAAAACATTGTCGACAACTTGCCTGCGTAAGGCATGCTGCGCTGCTGGCAGGCATTGTTGTGGATGTTGCAAGCAACAACCGTTGGTTACGAGCAAAAAAAACAGAAACGTAACGAAAGCTAGTTAAAATGACTGCGGCACACAAGAGGTATACACACACGTACACACATAATGAATTAAACAACAAAGCGGAGGTAGGCAACGCAGCAGAGATGTTACAAAATATGAAAAATGATGCAAAACGTTGCTCCGCAGCGCTGTGCGATAGGCGGGAAAAGGGGCAAGAGGGAGCGAGGTGCAGTATTGTACTTTGCTAAGTGAAAGTTTTTCTACGCTACTCGCACAGCAGAAGTTTGTCAGCAGCCATCGGCTGAAGGCTGGAAATATGATTACACAGATGGCTGCAAGCCGCTACCGTCAACGGACTACAGACAACGGGGGGCAGGCGGGCAGGTGGACCGACAGGTAGGCAGCTGCTGATGGTTTAATTACTTATGAAAAATAAAGTGGCATGTCAGTAGAGTTCAGTAGTTGCCACTAGACTAGGCAGGTCGCATGCGCAAACTTTGAAACAAGCAGCAGCACAGTTCAACTCAACTCAACTCAGCTCAGCTGAACTCACCTTCTCAGCGTTTCAGTTCAATGTAAATAGTGGTGGAAGGTTAAGTGCATATGCGTGTGTGTGGGTTTATCTTTGCGTCGGTTAATGAAAGTATGCGTTACATCAAAAGCAAAGCAGCAGCATTGAAAGTGCACACCGGCGCTGCACAAAACTCTATAAAGTGTCAGGCCCAGCAGCAGTCAGGTGGCAGGCAGCTGTCAGCTTGGCTTGTGCTCAACTAGTCAGATTATGCACGGGAGTCATATCTACTGTTAGGCGCAGGAAAACCGAGTGGTTAACTGGCTCGAAAACTGGACATTCTGGAGTTCTGGCAGGTTTTGACTTCGTTCGTGAAAAGAAGAGATTATTTCGCCCCAGCAGCTTCTTCTCTACCTACGCGCTGACTGGCCATTGAGCGATTGGTATTCGCGCGGTAAGGCTAGGAATCTGAATTGATCCCTTTTGTATCAGATTCATATCACTTTCTATTAGAATGTTCAGCCTTCGCGAGGCGATGATGGAAACATTTTGGCTTGAGCTTATTAACTAACATTCGAAGTTTGCTAGCGCGGAGATTCGAAGACTAAATTCATGTTCTCCGCTCGGTTTTTCGTGGTATCGCAAAGGACATTTTCTTAATTGTCCAACCACTTAACCTCATCTAACCTAACCTAACCAAACCTGTTTACGAAATAGGCAACCTCTGCATCGGAGCGTCCATATTGGCGATTCCTGCTGCTCTGACCAACCAAACTCATATCGATCCATCAGCCTTAAGCTCTTTCTCCTAAAACTTAGGTGAAGACTTATGGGCAGGCATATCAAAGATAGGAAAATTGAAAATTGCGTTTTCGTTAATAAGGGGCCAATCTCTACTTGACAGTCGCGTCCGGTGCAAAGGGGTTCAGGTTATGTTAGCATGCTCTCATACTTTCATTCGGAGGCAACCATTTGAACGTCCTATATGAGTCCCAGGAGGAGCCACATCCATCTAGCTGGGTTTATTCCAAGTGTAGGTGAAGTTTTTACTTCGCTGGTAAAAAAGCGAGAGCTCAAGTGCTTTAGTTGCCTTGTCTGGCCATTGTCCCTTCGCATAGGTATTTTTGAACCTATTCCTCCTCTTCCTCATCCCGAAAACATCTGCAGGGAGAACGTGTTGGTGTATACGCTCTAGTTGGAGCATTGGTGCAATAGCAGTGTCCTGTGATGACGCCGGTAATCAGTAATGCCATCTAAGTCGCGTATGATCTCGTTATGACGTCGTGTTATCACTCGATATCGCTACGTACCCGTATATGCTTTACTTTCATGAATACATACTTGTGGCAGCTTGAAGCGAAGTATCATATTCGGCCTTAGCATAGATGCCATAACTCGCGCCGGCCTCCGTAATAAACGTAACCCTCAGCAATAAACAAGCCCTGCAGATATACCTTTGCATAACGAAACTAGCGAGGGTAGGAGACAGCCAGGGATACAATTGTATACTAAATAAATTTTGATTCATTGCGAACAGACATTGTAGCACAAGAATCCTAAGCGGGGAGAAGTGGAAAGAAAATATTATCACTCTACCAGAAAGTGTTGATGGTACAGATGGCTCGAAACCCATGGTATAGTGGGAGGAGGCATTTTCTCATGGAACCCTCCTCTGAAAAGAGAAGATTGGAACAGAAATTCTAGGCAGAGACCAACACTTAACACAATTGCAACTCTTTGGGCATCATCCAGTTAAAAATACCATTAACTACTATCTCAAAACGATAGAAGGCGAACCAGTCGAGCTGAAAAGCAAGCTGGTGGTTTTCTAATTCATAGCTAGTAGGTTTTACTACAGGGAACACGCATATGTAGGCAAGTTCTGCTTAGTTGCATTGAAAATATTTGCTGTGAAAATTTAATTTAAATCCAGTGGCAAGTGCTTACAAAGCGCCTTAAAGTATGCTTTTCAACTATGCAAACACATACATACATACGTATTAAATCCTTGTATGCGACCACCATTTGGCCATTGCCTATGGCATCGCCACTTTTCGCTACCTACTATGTACATACATACATACTATGTGTGTTTGTCTATCATAAATTATGACAATAAAACGTCGCTGCAGGCTTAATCGTCACCAACTCACAATGCTATCTTCAAGCTTATGATGTTTGTTGTTTGCCATAGACATTTTAATGCAGCGCTAAGGGTTGCCGCTAATATCTACATACATACATGCCAAAGTGCATGTACATACGTAGTGCATATAAACCTACAAGCTATGTATGCACGTATGTACTTTTACGTACACATAAATTTAATATCTGCCAATGTTTAGCGGCTTTCGCGTGCTTTGAGTTTCCAAAGCTCTTGTGGCGAGTTAATTCGGCTTTACTAACAATTTTCATGCTTCAACTCTAGTTAGCTTATTTAGTTGTACATCCAAATTAAGAAATGCATGTGTGTTGGTGAATTTACGCGCAACATGCTAGGTACATAGCGAGCGTGTGTGCATTAGTAGTTGGAACTAGTTTATGCCATTAAAACTTTAGTCAGCATAAGTGTTTACCTAACGAATATGCAAAAATATCCCTGTGCATATGTACATATGTATGCATTTAAATGCGCAATGCACATTAAGCTGCTGACTTTATATGACTCAAAATTTGCAGAGTTGACTGTAATGATGATACAACATAGATGAGAGATTTTGATGAGCCCTGTTGATAGATTGGTTTGTGTGTAAGACAGAAAGTGTCTGTCGAGGCTTTGATGGAACACTGATTGCT
>NW_023458560.1:66524861-66536253 GCF_013731165.1 Rhagoletis pomonella
CATGGCTCTGGCAAAATGGTTTATACACTCCATCAACTATGAAATGAGCTATTAAAAGTTATTAATCAAATTTTATATAATTCATGTACCGACTAAATGCTCTGTTTGTGCAATTCAATTCTGCTTATGTATACATACATATAAAAAGAAGTTTATGGAATCAAGCTTAATTGGAAAATTGAATAGTTTAAACTTTTGTTACGTTCACTCAGAAGCATAACTATGCACATACAAATATATGCATGCAATTTTATATGGATATAATAATTTTAAGATCACTAAAAACAGCGCAGTTCGCACAGGTGATAAGAATAGGAGACACACCTAAATCCTTTGGAGCACATACAAACACGCATGCACTCCTATCTAGATAAAAATATATGCAAGCAAGAGTTTGCGTCATCTCTCGCGTCATACATTACTTGAGCTACCTACTCTAGATTCGTATGTAAGTATGTCACAACGTCGGAGCACCCAATCCAGCTTAGTTACGTATACGCATTGGTTGTCCCGCGAAACAAAAAAGTGGCAAAAGTTTTGCCATCATTTTATCGCCAACTAACTTTATAAGCATACACAAAATCCCACACAAACTTTGATGGTAGTTTCAATTTGACTACTAAAAGCTACTCAACCGCCACTTAGACTGTATTGAAAAACAATTTTCTGATTAAAAATACATACTTACAAATCTACATATTGCTTTACCGGCATGCAAAACATATGTCCAAGTGTATTTAAATACATCTCATTTCGGTTGTAGCTCAAATTAGTGTGTCATTAAAGAATTTTTCATTGTTTATTTACCATATGCCTAATTAGGACACAATACATACATACATAAGTAAATAGTCGCATACACGCGGGTAACAATGGCAATCATATAATTAGAAAGTTTGGCAACTTTTTGTGAAGCCGCAGACAAATACATTTGTTGACAAACTAAATAAGCCATCTTATACACAAACACGCACACAGATGAAACATGGATATACCAGTGATGGGCATAAGTAAGGTTAGAATAGTGGCGGAAAAACTTTTACTCACCTCTTCATTTTGGGAACTATTTCGGTATTTTGGAGATTTTCCGAATTCTCGAGAATTAATCAGGATTTTTAAAACAATTCCGAAGTTTTCGGATTTGCACTAGCTGCATTTATCGATATAATAATCGACGCTTTTATGGATATATTTATCTATGTATATATTTATTGATGTTTTTTATCGATATACTTATCGATATATTTAGTCTTGAAAACCCCGAAATAGTCCCGGGAGCCCAAAGCATCTATAAACCTCGAAATAGTCCTTATAATCCCGAAAATCCTGATATAGTTCCGAAAATCCCGAAGTAGGTCCGATCTTCCGAAAGTTGTTATTGAGCTGTACTCATTATTTATAACTGAAAAGTATGCCTTATGAAGCCATTATAAAATGCACCCAAAATAACTTGATGTAAATATGTAGGGTACTCGAAGTGATATGTCAAGTAACTGATTAGCTAAGTTACATTTAACTTTTAAAACAGGTAACAACCCTCTTTAAAAATATTTTCCAAAGAAAGCTTACTGAAACCTTCCTCATTTGAAACTCATATTAAAATGTTTCATTTAACTTATACATTTAATTTATTTCGTGATAATAAATAGGTGGCAACCCTATTCAAAAATATTGTCGAAATACGACTCTCTATAACCTATCAATTAAATTTATTCGGTATTTCTAAACAGGTAGCAACACTTTTTAAAAATTTACATACAAAATAAGCCTTTCTTTAACTTTTTCTATTAAAATCTATGTATAGCAGGTGGCAGCCCTCATGTAAAAATAGTTTCGAAATAAAGCTTTTAAAAGCATCCTCACTACACCTTCTTTCGCGTCATGCCTATATTACAATAATTCGTTTAAGTTTGTATTTAAATCGATTTTGAATCGCTTTAATCGCAATACTTTTCTAAAATATTTTTAAATAAAGCTTTATTAAATGTCTGTCGCTTGATGCCTGTCAATTAACTTGTTAATTAAAAATGATTTGAATTTCTAACCAAGTGGCAACCACCTTAAAAAATATTTTCGAAATAAATCATTTGGAAACCCCTTCGTTTGACATTTACACCGTTGAAATATTTTAATTCACTTAATAATTGATTAATTTTAAATTTTTAAGGTGGCAACTCTGTTAGAAAATATCCTATGTTTGAATCCAGATTATATAGCCTATTTGAGCCCCAAACTTGAACAAAACTCATTAAGCCGGTTTACGGTGAAAGAGCAACGAACATACTCACACAGGCTCGCTGCAGGACTAATTCTTTCCCATAATATTTTATTCTTAGTAAGCATTAAATAATTTTTTTCAGCAAAAGTTTTAAGATTATCTCTAAAATCATAATTTCTAGGTCATAGATGAAATTTTTAATAATTCTATGGCGTACACAATTCCCTTCGCGGATTCGAAAAGCAATAGAAAATGGGATGCGCGAAATATGTATGTATGCATGTAATTTGTAGCACAAATGTAGGCGCTCCTTAGGTAATGGTGTCAATAGCGTATAAGGTCTGAAATACAAGTTCATTTCATTGATACTGCGACATCCATATCAGCCTTACCAGCTTTGCTGTAACTGTTACTAAGCGGCATTTACACATAAGTACATACGTATGTACGAGTATGTATGTACATATGGGCTTTAGAGAGAGAACCCTGCTCAAAATGCAATCAATGCTACCTTCCACATACCAGTTACTGATTTTATACATATCCATTCGAATGTGTGTATGTATGGGTGCATCCTAATGTATGCACTTGGGGAATATCAACGGGCGCTGAAATGTTGCAGTTAAGTCAAAGTTTTAGCTAAAGTACTTACAAAGAACTTTAAATAACTTCAGAAAAGTTTAGTTAAGTGTAAATTCAAATCTCGGTACCGTTGAATTTGCCGCTGAACCAAGCGCTCTTCTTACGCAACCGCATAATTTATTTTTGGCAACAATTTTTTTTATATATAAATGTAAATTTATTCACTTAATTTTTTACTGTTTTTAATTTTCTTATTGCAGTGCGTTTGCCGCTTTGACCGCCAAGGTGCACTGTGCGAGTTACCCATCATCATCAAAAATGCGGCCTTCTCCGGCGATTCATATGTGTCGCACCGCATCCACAAGGACATACCACATCATGAGTCATTGGATTCGGTGCTGCCGATGCATGTACAACTGAAGGTGCGCACACGTGCCACAAATGGTCTGATAATGCTGGCCGCTGCTCAGGGCACCAAGGGCGGTCATTATATGGCGTTGTTCCTGCAAAAGGGTTTACTGCAATTCCAATTCTCTTGCGGCTTGCAAACGATGCTGTTGAGTGAGCTGGAGACACCGGTGAATACGGGCAATGAAATTACGATTAGGGCAGAGTAAGTACTAATTTCCACTACTCTTTGAATTTCATAAATATAGCAAATCATTTGAATGTACTTATATTTATCATGCAGCCACACTTACAAATATGTGTGCAATTTTAGTCACATAGCATCTTAAATTCATAAAAAGCAAAAAGCATAAAAGTCGAAGTAGAAAATTAAAGCAAGGAAGATGTTCGACAAAGTGCGCATTTTACGGTTCTAGGAATTAGCATTCAAAAGCTATGTGCAGCTTCTCAAAATTTCTCTCTTCTTTTATTGTCAAGGTCTTAAAAGAAGCTTACGAACGAAAACAATTACAAATGCCACTATTTTAAGGATAACTCTGGCCCTCTTCGAAATATTTGTATGGCATATTATCAAAAAAAAGTTGATTTCAGGTAGATCTGCCCTCCCAGTCTAAGGTTTCGACTTGGAACATTCTACCAAACCCGATCTTCTTTGTCATGGAATTGCAAAAGCTCTATATCTTCAATCCTGATATCTTTCCGCCAACTCGAAACAAATGGGCTGAACACAAGAACTGTCGCCGCCACGTTTTCTAGTTTACTTTAGACCCATCAGATTTTTGTTAAGTCAGTTATGCTGTTTCCAAACTTCCACATCGTTACCAGTTATATGTCTTCTATCAGTGCTTCTGTACCAATTTGTTTCTTTTACCTCCTTTTGGATGCCGTAAGTCACTCGAAATTTTCGCCCGTATGCTCGATCTGATCCATTTTTCATGCCACTGACGTGTGCTGTCTTGTCTAGCTGTAGCTCCTTGAGCTTCATTGTCTTTACTAAAAGTTTCTGCCAGATTAGTGGCTTCTGGACTTAAACCAGAGATTGGATTGCTGCTTTCTTCGATACGCGGGTTACTCCGAGTTATGCGATTGACTGGAAGTAACAAAAGCTGATCAGTTGCGATGGGATGGGAGATGCCAGAAACGCCTTTCGGTATACCATGGATATGGTTCTGTCCCAGCCAGTGGCTGTTGGAATGCTGCCTTCATTAGAAGTCTGGCAGAAAGTGCCAGCGGAGCATAAAATAATATTTCCTGACGAGGATCATTAACTCCTGGAAATGTAGGTTATGTTGATTCGACATTAGAATATGTACCATTGTAGTTCGGAGTGCGATGTTCTTAAAGGTCTGCAGCTTCTTTCATAATCCTCGGTGCTGAAAATGGGGTAGCGCAATTTAGAACCGCCCAGCCTGCGACCTTGTACAAAATCTCATCAACAACTTACCTTATTTTTGCCCTATGTGTTGCCGGCGAATGATTTTGGGAAGGGTTACCTTTGGCTTTGAAAGGGGGAGAGTAAATGCAGCATCGCAGAGAGAAATTACAAGAGGTACTCATTTACTTTCAAACAAAGGCGCGAATAATATTTTGTAGTCATCAGCGTATAAGATGAACTAAACTTCTCCGATGGCTGGGAATAGCAGCGAAGAGAGGATACCACCATCCTGCTTAACTTCCTCATTTCCGAAATATCCATCAGTAAGAAGAAATACGCAAATCCAAGTCCCGATTTTCCAAATGTTTAATAATTGCAAAGGATATGTTCGAGTGCGCCTTAAGCGTTGTTCATGTCACATGTTGTACACCTATAACTCGTTCTAAATAGCTTAGCTGAGTGAAACAATTTCGTTCTTATCATGAGTGCGGACAACATCAAATTTACTAGTTTAGTCATGTAGGTCCACACACGCCTAATCCAAATGTTTCAGTATCAGCATTCGTAATTCGTCAATACCATTGGGTTTGGGTTCGCATTTCTCTCCGATGGCCATCTAAACTTCATCGCTGGTTAAAGTAAGAGACGCACTATCGGTCTCCTAGTCATTCGATGTAACCCCTTATTCCCCCTGCCAATGCGCTTCGTCAGGTCGACCAGAGAACTCACGATTCTACAAAGCATCAGAAGTAAAGTTGCTGTTTTCAGTTGGCTATTTGACACCATTCGCCACCTACGATGCTGTTCGGAAATATGGAATAAGGATCTAGGACTCGAGTGACTTTAATGTGGAATGCCCACTAGCTAACTTATCAGTAGCCCCAATTCCGGGAATAAATAAATCATCTTCGATCTAATTTCTAAGGCTATTCAGTTCTGAAACCTGTTAGGCTGCATTCGGTTCAAATTGAAATCCAATCTTGCCCCTCCCCAAACACATACAAGTAGCACACCTTACTGTCTTGTAAAATCTTAAAGGGACAAACTCCATAATAAATTGCCTCCCATTTCTGTAGCACATCAGCATGAAATATGCAGCTTGGAAAAAGAAAAAGGACTTCACTTAAGTGTGTCATTCTTTTACTGGCAGCCATTTCTCTGTATTACACAAGTGAATAACTGTAAACATGTACTCGTTGTTGCATACAACAAGTCCAACTTACTTGCAAAGCAATGAGCTATTCCATAGTAGGCTTACCTTTGAGCAATTCGAATGAATAGCACTCTAACGATAAACAGCCAAAGAAGTAAGCCACAGCGAGGGACAAAAGCAATGCAAGCCACCCAGCCAGCTAACTAAGCAACCAACCAACCAACCAATAAACCAACGAGCTAACGACCGACCACTCGACATCAACAAACAGACAAATCAATGCAAATATTTAGGTTACAACAACACCAAAGACAATGATTGCGATGATAGCAAAGGCAAAAGCAAATGCTTGGGCAAAGACGAGGACGACGACAATTGTTATCGCGTTATAATTATCGTAATTGCGTGCACACAACGGCAATGGGTCTTTAAGAGGTGAGATAGTCAAGGAGTTTGATTGTTTGATTGGTTGTTTGGGCTGGTTGGTTGAGCGATTGGTGCCTAGAGCGAAGACGTTAGAGGTTTATGTATGTATGTAGGGAGTATGGTTAAGTAGGATGGATTGTGCACTACAATCGTTGCCGAAGGACATCGTTTTGGCGTGAAAGCTCATTAAGGCTAAAAGCGGTAATTTCATGAGAATGCCCTTCCGCTTCCGTTATGCGCGTCTATTTACATATGTATGTACATACACCCCATGGCAAATTGTAAATGGTCGACGAAGGGAGCAGCAGAAGACTTAATTGCTGCGTTAACCCTTAGGGGTATTTGTTTTTTTGGTTTTTAAATTTGTTTATTTGCTTCTTGGCTTTTGGTTTTCGTTGGCAGCCAAAGTACTTAAATTCTTACTTGTCTTTTCATTTGCTTACCTATTTATTTTGGGCAATGTTGGTATGTTCTCCTTGGAGGGCTATAAATGTGTGGTTTTGTTGGACTTTTTCTTGAAGGCTTTAACAATACCCTTGAGCAATTGGTGGGTGATAAAAAGTACGCATGAACTTTTGCTCATATCTACATGTTCTTATATGTAAGTATGTATGTGAGTGCACATGTTTTGCTCTTATCGCCCAAAGCTGTTTGCCCTTAAAATACCATCTGCCATTATTATCGATGAGTAAGTGGCATTAAGCGGTCAAATGGTCAAGAACGCTTTGAGTCAAAATGCTCAAATAGTCTATTGATGTAATACAGTTGAAATGTTTATGGTCGTATATATGTATAGTACTTAAATGCAAAGATATTCAGCGTAGAATATACATATGTACGTGTTGGGGCAATTCCATGTTTCTAGACTGGCTTCATTTATATGATTTTCTGCCGGATTTTTTTGGCAGGCATCAGCACCTAATTTATAGACGAAATGTGTACTCAGTTTTAGGCAAAGCTTAACATTTCCTAACTATTGGTCGCATCTCCTGAGCAATACCTGAATAAAATTTTGAAAAAAAAAAACCGTTTTCAAATCGTGTATAGCAAAAGACACGTATTTTTAACATTGCCATGATTTTTGACTTAATATGTCGGATTGGTAACAAGGGTTGCCATTAATTGACAGCAAGATCCTACTATCAATATTTCATATCAGTCTTACATATACAGACCTCCCTTATAAATTTTCTTGACTCTGCATAGTGGTTCAAATTGGCATTTACTGTTCATAATTGACTGGATCCTTAATTTTTCACTCAATTGATGAATTATTATTATGAAAGTTTATAAAATTTGCAAGTGACAAATTGAGCCCGCTTTTTATTGATTATAATAGCTTTTTAGTGCAAAGTGCAGAAAAAGTAGCAATTTTGAAGAAAATCGATTCTCCTGTTCCATTTTGCAAGTGGCTGGGAGTTCTCATTTATTTTTAATAAAATATTTCTATTTTAGCATGCAAATGTGCTCAAAATGTCAACGAAAAAAATTACTAAAAATCAAGGCAAACTGTTAGCCACATGCAACTTGCACTTTGTTATATGTACTAAAAATTAATGATTTTGCATACCCAAAACTTTGTAAAAACTCCAAAAAAAAATGAATTTAGCTAAAATTTTGTTGTATTATTATTTTTTGTTTTTTGTTTTTTTGTTTTTGGGGAACCCTACAATTGAGTTCAACTAGCTTTAATTTGAAACATTTATTAACTGGAACGGGAGAATCGGTTTCCTGCAAAACTGCTACTTTTGCTGCAATTTGCATTAAAAAAAATTAGTATTAGCTTTTGTTCAAAAAATAATAATTAATTTGGTTGAAAAATGAAGTCTCCAGTGAATTACGAACAGTAAACTTCAGTTTTGAACCACTGTGCGCTGCTGCATAAAATATAACGTTGTTCTTCACTACCGTTAATAAGCAGTTCTGTCCCAAACAGCGTAAGAGAAGCGGGAGTAGACCTTCCTAGAGGGCATCCTTTCCCAACCTCTGCCTTGAGCCAAAGGCCGCCTTCCTCCTCCACAGTCAACAATCTCCTAGATAGCATGACTACATACTTCTTAAGTTGTTACGTCGACTACATACCGTCTGGCTTCTAAACGCATATAATCAAATATAGCGCTACCAGAAGCTCTCTCATTGTCTACTCCTCTGCTTCCAGCCTCATTTCGATCTTTTGTTACGAGGTCGCATAGTGACAGATTTTTTCACTTTTATATGCATTTTGATCAGTACTAATGAGCTGTATACAAAAATTTTTGTTGAAAACTAGGCTCCAGTTTGGCACTAGTAGGAGTCAAAGAACGCAGAAATTCGGTGTTGTATGAATCGTGCTTCTACATAGCATTTAAAATGCCCATTTCACGGACATGAATGATCGGTTGTTGTTGAATTTGTCGCTCACTTTAATGCCAAGTTCTGTAGTGCTCCATAGTACCGTTTCATCTTTTGTCTTAGTCCTTTCAGAGTTGAGAGCATTTATATGATGTCATGCACTTTCCGAAGACTTTCTGGAGAGTATAAACAACTTGCTTCTCTGTACGGTATTCGTCATTATGCACCAAATATTTTGTACTTTTTTGATTCTACAGAACGTTTCTTTTGTTTGATACCCACATTTTTAATCTACATTGTACTGAGGTTTTTAAATAATTGTTTGAATTAAACATGACTTTAAATTTCAAAGTCCTTTTAAGAAAAATCCTGCGACCAGGGAGAAAAACAAAAAACGTAGTTTTACTATTTTTGGCCCCTAGTTTTGCGAGTAAATTGGTCGCGCGGCGTTTTATATGGGACTCCTCCACTGTGCGCTGTGAACATTAACGCCTCACTCAATGAAATCAAAAGCAGAATAAGAATTTGGCGAAAAAGTGCTTGAAACTGTCGGATCTCTGCATTATAAAGGAGAAAATAAAAATGTTTGAATTTAAGTTCTTTAAATGAAAATTGAGCATATCTCAGGTGCTCAGATTCATAAGCTTGACAAGCTAGTGCAATGAGAAGTAGGGAATCTAAAACCAAGCAGTATTGTAACAAGTAATTTTTAGCAAAAAACTAGCAATTAGCAAAAAAAACCGACTTCAACTCTCATATAAAAATATATATATATATCGTCATTTAAAGTACAAAACCGCGTATTAACAAAATGCAAAACCGCGTATGCGAATTATATAAATTATCTTCTAGAGAGTAAAAACACTCATATTTCAAAATGGTTCTCTTTTTTATAAAGTAATCGCATACCTGGCCAGTATATTTCAGGACGAATGGATAAGGATTGAGCCTAGAGCTTGTGTGAGCAAATCCAATTTTCGGCAGCTAATGCCACTTACGCGGTTTTGCAGAATGACGATACGCGGTTTTGTACTTTAAACGACGATATATATATATATATATATATATATATATAGATATATATATATATATATCTCATGATCCACTGATCGGATCTTAACCAGATTAGTATGAGTACATAAAAAAAAAACAAAAAAAAATATATTCCGACGAACTGATAACCTCCTCCTTTTTTGGAAGTCGGTTAAAAATCCAAATTATCTGTGGCCTATGTGTACTTCCTCAAAAGCCAACTTCAGCCCAATCTGAAATCTCTGCGAAATCGAAGTTATTCGTCTGCTGTTTATGGAATGCGCCCTGTATGAGTGCTTATACCGAAACACGCTTATGTGTGTATGTATGTAAGTGTGCAAGTGCTATTCATGGCAAATGAGATTATATTTGCTTTTGGCTATCGACACGAAGGCCGATTAAATATGCTTCTAAGCGCACATTTTGTGCAAATACAAACGCCAAAGTGAGTCAAGTAGCCATTTTCTACTCAAACTAAATGCCAGTCAACCCATTGAGCACGAAAGTGATATTACGAAATACACGTATACGAAAAATTAATATGTATAAGTAAATAAGTAGTAGTGAAAAAGTATACACACGTATATGTATATACAAAGGCCACTCCACTTCACAAAATTTATAGCTCATAAATCTACTAATCTACTACTACAGCGCACACTATTTCTTACGCACTTATACGCACTCGTACGCCCTTAAATCTTCACTTTTCGCCTAATTTCGCCTATTTTACTAGCCTTTTTCTACATTCACTTTCTCCTGCCGAAATATGTACGTATGCCATTTTCGTATCCTTACTTTGGTCAATCCCTTTGGTCAGGGCTAACATCCAATGCGGCTGGCTGGCTGACTGATTGCACTTGACCACCACTTGTCGCTGCTGGTCAAAAGTGAAAGTGACTGTGTGTGTGCGTGTGCATGCGTGTCTCTATGTGTTTGGGTGTGTGTGATTGAATCAATAAAATCATAAAAACGTGCAAACATAAATACGCCTAGCTACATAAGCACTTTCATGTAATTCCTATAGAAAATACTCGCACGAAAGGGAAAATGCGTTGAAATGGCCTTGGAGTAGCTGAGAAAATATGTGTCTTGTGCAAGCAATTAAAGGGCGGCACTTACTTTGTTGTAGCATAATTTGAACGAGGAAAAACATTTTCCACATATCTTTGTATAAATGTACATACATATGTGCATATCTGTATACTATATTTGACCTTAACATACTCACGAAAATATGTCACAAGGCTTGACATATATTTTCGCCCTGAAGCTATGGAATTTTAGTAGAAAAAATTACTTTATTACTACTCACATTCCATTGATATGTCAACAAAAGTAATTTTACATATGTACATTAGGGTGCATGTTCTTTATACCAAAAAAAAACTAGGTGAAGTTTTTCCATCGAAAATATAAAATTTATTATAGACTATCCCACAAATATATTGTTCGAAATATTATGATTTACGTGATCTGGACCTATTTGAAAATACCTCCAAAAATCTAGTTTTTTTAAAATGAAATTTGTTTTTTTTATCACCTCAGACGATAAAAGGTTTTATGCTTAACAGGTCTGCATAGAAAATGTTTAAAACGGAATCCAAATCATGAGATTATTGAAGGTAATTTCAAATCGGTCTTTCACGCGTAAATTTTCAAATTTTTCCGATATATGTATATTGTCCGAAAAATAAGCTTTATCACCGAAAATAAATAAATTTTATTCAAAAAAGCTGATTGTTGTCTAGAGGTTGCAGAACATGGCCAATATTTCGAATTTCAACTAAATTTGTCATTTCTGTGTATAAAAAAATCTTTCATTTAATAAATAGTCCAGAATATTAATACATTTGTTAGACTACTT
>NW_023458560.1:66536263-66562477 GCF_013731165.1 Rhagoletis pomonella
AGACTACTTTTAGAGTTGGAAATTATTTAAAAAATGTGACTGAATAAAGACATATATTACCAACAGTTTAATCGAATTTAACATTTAAATGGGTGGCAGCGCACTTCAAACTATTTTCGAAATAAAGCCCTTTTCAACCTGTTTCATTTGACATCCTATTGATTAAATTTAATGAGACTTAACAGCCTTTTTAAAAAATATTTTCGGAATAAAGCTTCGATTGCATTTTACGAAAACTTAAAACAAAATGGCATTTGACTTTTAAACCTTTTCAAAATGTTTTCGAAGTAAAACTTTCTTAAGCCCCATTCGTTGGCCACCCATATTGTACTACTGCATTAAACCTATTTACTAATTGAGTTAACCCTCTTAAAATATTTTCAAAATAAATAATTCTGGAGTCTTTTTCGCTTGTAATCCACATTGTTGTAACATTTTCGTTAATTCTTTAGTTCATTGATTTTAATATTTGAAAAAGTTGGCAGCCCTGTTCAAATGATATCCTATATTTTAATTCCGCGTTTAACCTATTTCTGTGCCAAATTTCATTGAATCTATTAACCCTTTGTTTACCGGCCATCTCCAATGGACCCGAATGAAGTTTTATCGAATTCCCATATCAAATTCCGATGCTTTTGTGCTCCATAACTCCTTCACTTTGCTTGCTTTCATGTAGTCTATACTTTTCTGATCAACACCCTGATTCCTAGAACCCTCTAAAGCTACTTAAGTAGTAGAATAGGCTTGCTTTTCAGGGTGCACTTCCAATCGGTTGCCTATGTCCGGTTTTAAGCGACTAAATATCTGTTCGTTCCTCCTCATAGTCGGTAGATTCTGTGAGACATCGACTCTGTCGTCTTCGGCTGCACGCTCGCGTTCATCTTCTCTACTGGTCTCACTGCCATTTATCAGAGACAAAAGTGTTCCTTCCTTAATTTTTGCTTGAGGCAACGGGCCATTTTTTTTCGGAATCGCTGTAATTCAACGACTTATTTCGCAGTGGAGCATGGTGAGCAGCAAATTGGGTACCACCGCTCACAAATCTCAGTTTGTTAAATATATACATAGTGTTTTCAAAGGGTAGGTATGAGAGTCGACTGTCGTATATGCCGGCTGTTCGAAGGGATTGCTCTACGTCCTTGTGCTCTTTTTCTAACCTACGATCTGGAAAGCCCAACCAAATTAGGCATGAAACATTTACAATGTCCATCACCAAACGTCTTCTATTTATAACATAATGGGTATTTGAATGGGTTAATTGCCAAAGGGAGTAAAGGGAATAAGTCAGCATCTTTTCGATATGACAAATTTTATGCAGTTAAGCAGAGCTCTCCTAGACGAGTCGAACTGCATCAAAATTGTTATATCCCAAAACTGCTGTCTTATTCCCTTTGGTAATTAACCGATTCGTTTTATGAATTCCCAATCGAAATTTGCTTACATTACGCCAATGAAATTGAAAATTAGTTTGACAAAGTCATGCATGCTGTATTCACTCCAATTGACTTTTCAAACTAATTTTCTTAATGTGAAAATTCAATACAAACTAATGGATTGAAAAAAATAAAACATTACACTTACGAATTCCCTAAACTAAACTCAGCAAATTGTCAATGGCTATGGAGAAATGCATCAATAAAAAGTTTTGGTCAGTATTGCTCGCTTTTCCAACTCATTGAACAATTGAATGCGAGAAACATAAAGAGCAAGGAACATGGCATGGAAATACATACATACAAATACTTATGTACATATCCAAGCAACAAAATTTGTACTCGCATTAAAATTCGGCAGCAAACACAGCGGCTTATTTATTTGTAGATATGCGAATATATGTATGTACATATGTATGTAAGTCATGAGAATTGATAATTGAAAAGTTTTCCAATGATTTTGGCTACAACTCACCTGAGTCTTGAATAAGACGAAACCAATACTCGCACAACAATCGATGACCCAATTTGTTACTGCAATTCTAAGCAACTAAAAAATAGAAAAGAAAACAGAAACAAATTTTATAAATCAATTGCATAGGAAAATAGAAAAATTCTAAGGTAGAAAAGTAGCAGCTGACAATATGGCTAACATTGTTCATGTGAAGCACTAATGTGGTTATTTCACATTTTTATACCCTTCATGAATATGTGATTGTACATTTTATTACTTTGGTCCTATCATTGTTAATGACAGAAGAAGAAGAGATTGGCCCATAAAAAAGTAGTACATCAGAATGCTCAGAACAAGAAGCTGCGTCGGTTTAGCCCCGTATATTTGTCTGTCTGCCTGCTTTCACGCAATCTTGTTCCTCATTTTGCGAGATAGCTGACTGAAATTTTGACCACAGGTGTCTTTTTATAATGTGTGAATCTCTCGTCAGAACTGTCAAAATCGGACTTCCACCATTGGCAATTTAGATTTGAGGTATAACTCACCCATTTAGAGAGCTAGGAATTTGAAATTTCGCGCTTTTTTCACCTATTTTGAATAGCAAGTTTACACGTAAAATCGTAAGGATCAGGTCACCTTAACCTATTAGTCTTATACGACTGATTATTACTAATTCATTGCCTATATTGCCTATATCCTTATCGTTGCCTTTAACACTCCCCGCTCCCAGTGTCTTTCAACGCAGACCTTCTGTTTCTGTCCACGCATCCGCCCATAACACCATCACCGTGGCATTAAATACTACGATAACATTTCGGAAAAAAAGTTTCACTTTTAAAACATCAGTTAGCTTATACCGATGCTATATCTTGGATTTATCATCGTTTTGTAGAACATTCCTCGTACAGTTACCAAACAACTGATTAATAATAGGTTAAAGTTAAATTTGCATATTTTCATGAAAGGTAAGGAAGCTTTCGGTATAACTAATGTGACCAACTATTTCGTAGCTCAAAGAAGTACAGGTTAGGTTGGGTTAAGTTAACGCCGCCAGCCGATTACGAAATTTCGAATGCGGCTAATTTCCAACCCTGAGAGCTCACTTTTTATTTAGAAGGTCGAGCGGAAATGCTTCAATCTTAGCCTCGCGAAGGTTGGACAGTCTAAAAGAAAGTGTGGAGGTGATTCCTCTTCATCTTCCTCTTGACTGCTGATAAAAAGGATCAGTTGAAATTCCTAGTCTCACCGCATGAATACCAATCGCACAATGGCCTGTCAGAAAACAAATCACTAGCCCTTGAGAGGTAACGTGTTTTAAAGTGCCCTATAAAAACATTTTCTGAAGCAGAGAAACGTATTATTTTCCTTTTTAATGTCACAAAAGGACCCGGTTTCGCTTAGCCCAATAGCATTTCGGGCAGGAGCAGGAGAGAGAACACCACCTTGTGGAGTGCTCCTAATGCCTTTGCACTGAGTGCAGGCGCTCCCCCTTTCTCTCTATCGTTTTTAGCAAAAACTGACTATGATATTTATATTATGTTCAAAAGTGCGATAGCGATCCGAAAATTGTCGCCAACTGGTTACAAAATCTTCCCCCTGAAGCACAAAATATCTCAAAGAAGTACATTTGAATGTATTTCGAAGTACGAAGTACAAGAGCGAAAAAAGAAGTACTATACTTCCGAAAGAAGTACGGTTGGTCACATTAGGTATAACCGAAGACAGCATCGTTCTTGCTTGTTTGTGCTGATACACTTAACTTTTTCTTGCAAACTGCAGTCAAGAAGAAGAAACATTTAAATATTCGAACTTGACTTGCTCGGAAAACGATTTCACATAAATAACAATAAATGGAGGAAAAAGGGAATAAACAATAAATATTCCACAATCACTGCTGGAGCACCTATTCTAAGCGCCAAACTTTAATGTCACATAAAAATGTCCAAACATAAGTAGAAACAATAAAAAAAAATCAAAATGACTTACAAAGCGGCAGAGCAGAACAAATAAAACACGCAAAATAACAGCAATAAATACCGAGTAAAGCAAAGAACCTAATTAAAAAACAAGTACGAAAGTCTAAGTTCGGGCGGAGCCGAACATTAAATACCTTTCGCAAATATTAAATAAATGTTTTTTCACCTTTCCGAAACCTACCGCTAGATGGTTAGCCGGGGTGTATCAATTTTGAGTAAATTAGCGTCTTTAAATTTCGAAATATTGCAGTTTTAAGCATTTCTGAAATTTACCGTTATATAAAAAGCGGCCGTAATTTTAGTCCGATTTCAATAATTTTCAACGTTTTGCTCTTATGTGGCAAGCACAATAAAAATACCGAGTTTGGTACAAATTGGTTGAACGGTTACCGATATATATATATGTCATCATAAGTGGGCGGTGCCACGCCCATTTTCCAAAATTTTGTCATAAGAGTATTTCTTGATAAAGGATTGTTGCAAGGATCAATTTTGAATAAATTAGCTTTAATATTTACTGATTTATCGAAGATTTCGTATTTCTCCAAATTACGGTTATATAGGATGCGGGCGTTGTTATTGTCCGATTTTAAAAATTTTCGGCCATTTGGTATCATGTAACCATAAGTGGGCGTGGCTACGCCCATTTTTCAAAAATTTATAATATTCTTATTTTTCGTCTAAAAATTATTGTAAATATCAATTTTGAGTGAATAATCTTCAGTAGTTACTAAAATATCGCAGTTTTCGTGTTTCTGAAAATTACCGTTATATGGGAGGTAGGCGTGGTTATTGTCCGATTTTTCCCATTTTCAATACCATCCGTCCTACTCCCGAAAGAAGTACACGTACCAAGTTTAGTTAAGATATATTAATTTTTACTCGAGTTATCGTGTGCACAGACGGACGGACAGACGGACGGACGGACGGACAGACAGTCACCGCTTAATCGATTTCTCTTTTCATCCTGATCATTTATGTATACATTTGTCTATATCTATCTCGATTCGTTTTGCCTGTTACAAACAACCGTTATGTGAACAAAGTTATAATACCCTTGTGCACAAGTGCGCTCGGGTATAAAAATAAAAGCCTGTAAAAAGGAACCACACGTGAAGGTGAAAAAAAAATTATTGAAAGTGAAGGAGATTTTTATTTATGTATTTATAAACGTACGCGCACCTACACCTAAGCTGCCTCACTTGCGTGTGAAGTGAATTCTATTGGGGCAATTTTGTTGCAAATTTCGGCTGATGTTCGCCGCTACAACTCTACAATGCGTTTGCTGTTGTACCTACAAGCACACATACATATACATATGTATGTACCTTTGTTGGTCATGCGCTGCGTTGCCAATAAAATTCACTTGTGCAGCAATATCGCAAAACATTCACGTACGCGGCGGCCGCGCACGGTCCGCACGGGTTCGATGTAAAAATATGTTCGACTGGGCACAATAAAATGGCTATCAAAGTGAAAAATAAGAAAGCAAAATAAAAGTAACCAAGGAGCAGCGAAAGCAATGGTGTTGCACCACGCGCTTACTTAAAAGGCGAATTATTATGCCGGAGTGGCACATACAGAATAGAGTAGATATGTATGCCAATTCTTTTTTTTTTTTTTTGAGGCAGCTACACAATAATTGCAAATTATGGCATGTGAAACATGTTTACCCATTTTTTTATTCTTATCGGCAATTCAATTTTTGGGATTCCTAGTTGGATGCTGGAATATGGCTGAGTCATTTTGTGGTGATTATAAGGTTGAGGTGCGCAAATATTTTGTTCTAAAGGTATTTATTCCGAAAAGAAATATTTCACACTGTGAAAAATAAAGAAAATAAGGAGTAAAGGAAGCGCCTGACAAACCTAACGAAACTACAAGTAGCTCAACGCACGTGCAAAGAAATGGCAGTCAGTGGGAACTATTTATGCAAAAGAAGCCAGGAACGAAGAAACCGATCACAGAAGGAGAAAAGAGGGCAGGCATGGTCAAATCTAAAGAAGAAAGTTTAGAAAGAAATTAAGAAAACTGAAAAGCCAAAAGGCTTCACCAAGGCTGCGTTAAGTTAGGTCATTGTGGCAGTTAGTTGAAATTACCGGCCCACTTAGACATTGCAGGCCAACCTTAACTAAAGCTGGGCAACTGCAGAAGAAGTGCTTGGCTGTTTCTTTCTCATCCTTGCAATATTCCTAATGTCGAAAAGTGCCTACCAAATAGCGAATGACCGGTTACACAAGATGCGGCCTTAGAAATTTCCTCTCTTGAGAAGCTGGGTAGTCCTTCCATTCTATTCTTATCGATTTCCGTTCATAGTAGCCTATTTAGTTGTTGTGCAAGTACCCCCACTATCCACGAGCTATTGCCCTCTTGATATGGTTATCCTAATAGTACCTCTATTTTCACACAGTCGAGGATAAGTACCTTCCCTAGATAGCTCATAAGTCCTGCAATTTCCTTCAATGTCTCTGTGTTCCGTGATCCATATGAGGCTGACCTTGAAGACGGTGCTAGTAGCATTTAGAGCTGCCAGGCATTCGTGTGAAACCTCTGATCTTAGCATTATTTCGTTCATTGATTTGCTGGCCCCTTGGCTATCCGAGAACATATGAATTTTAGGCTTTATTCCGAGTCCCCTACTCTCTGTCCAGTTTTAATAAATCATGTATCGGTGCCGGAAAATGTACAAAAATTTGAGCGTTTCCGAAATTCTGTGAGATGGTAAAGAGCATTTTCCGGATTAAAATCGTTTTGATCAACTTTTAAGATCCCGACAGAAGAAGGTTTTCAAGGAAGCAACGTACCCATATTTAAAATTGGAACCAGAAATGTGTTCGCCTGGACCAGATACGACACCTTCACTATCATATATTACTATTTTAACACTTAGCCACAGCATAAAAACCTATGAGGATAAACTTGAAAACACCGAAGATACAGCTTTAAACCTGGATGGGCTTCTGGTAAATTCCGGTGACGTAATCTACATAGCTACGGAGTAGGTAATGCCAAATACAGACTCCATAGTTAACGCGTCGTAAAAATGGCAGCCCTACTCGGTGCTCAACACTTGAAGTGCAACAAATTTTCGAAGGCGGATAGCAGATCAAGCTGGACGAAAGTCAAAATTTTCTTGTTTTTAAAATACTTAATGGTACTTGGAATACATTCCTGACAATACATTCAAATAGAAATTGCATTTATTAAAGCATTAACATATGTAAACAACCAAAAAAAAGGTAAGTCAACGCCGCCTATTTGAGAACTCTATTTTAAAAGCTGAAATTTAACTTAAAAGATTGCTAATTGCACTGACAGACATTTGCATAATTGCAAATTGACTTTATAAACAAAAAATTACACTTATTCTGCTATAGATTCGGAGGTCATAACGCAATTTATGTCCACATTGGTATAAGCAAATTTATTTTGAAAAATCGTCGTTTTGATTAATTAAAAAAATAAATTAAAGAGTAGGAAAAGTAAAGGCCGCCGAAGGCCGTTATAAAACCACTTGCATATTATTCTTTACACCTTCGCAAATGCAGAGGGTAAGTTCGATAACCAAATCTAACCAATTGGCTTAGATATTTACATTTTAGTGACGGTATGTCAAATCTCAAAATTCAAACGTAATTATTAACAGGAATGTATCTGAATATAAATATAAGATCAGTGGCGGATCCACGGGGGAGAGGGGGGGTAGGGGTTGTGTGTTAAAACAGAAAAATACTTGGAGTTATAAAAACTTTGGTTATGTAAGTGATAAAAAAAAATAGTGACTCGCGAATTTTCTGCTTTCTGAAATTAAAAAATTATACAACAGACATGTAAATGTTTAAGCGCTGTTATAAAATTTTTTCTGAAATTTATTTGTGTTTCTTGCTGTGATCTTAAATTTTAGTCATGGTAAATAAAATCTTAAGAAGTGAGTTGTTTGACATTTGGAGAAGTGTTGCTGAAACTTCTAAAAGACAACAAGGTGTCCGTGATTATGTGATTAGTAAATTGAAAGAAATATCTGATGAAAATGCTCGTTGCGAAGTAAATAAAGTAAATTAAGTAAATGACTTTAGATTCGTAATCAGCAACCCTGAAAACCCCCAGATACCCAGTTACATAGAAATCTACCGATTTTTTTAAATTTTCGTCCGCCATATTGGATCCGCCATTTTTAATTTTTGGTAAATGACTTTAGAGATGTAATCAGCGACCCAGAAAACCCCCAGATACCCATTTTCATAGAAATTACCGATTTTTTTTTATTTTCGTCCACCATATTGGATCCGCCATTTTGAATTTTTGATAAGTGACCTCAGATTCGTATTCAGCGACCCAAAAATCCCCTAGGTAAGAAGTGGTGTAAATATCCATCAATGAGTATTTGTTTAAATAGTTTCGTCCAGCTAGATTTGCGATCCGAACCACTGTGCATCGCACTCCCGCATCAGAGGGAATAACAGACATGATTAATAATCCATTCCAACCAATCGAGGATTTCACCAGCAGAACAGACACAAAATAATTTTGGAATTTGACTTCGGCAAACCAAACTACGAAGGGCGTGTAACTAAAATAGACGCTACATAGGTAGATCAACTGGAAATTATTTCAGAAAGTAAATAAATTCTCGGTACCTAAATTTAAAATAATCGCACATTATTGGAGAGAAGACTTCAACCAACTTAGGCGCATGTAGCTCCACGCGCTTACACCAGGGCTTGCAACGAAGAAGCAGAACAATGCCAAGCTGCTAGGAAGGATCCTAAACTATCAATCGTTTCCAGAAAAAAGGATAATTGGTATAAACTACGTCAGGACATAAATTTGAATCTAAATTCCTGTAATCTTGGCCTTAGACCGAACTCGGGCCAGAACTGAAGAAATAGAGTAGACAAACGTTTTAGAAATAATCCCACTACTCTTGGGCACTCCTAAGTATATACGAAGTTGTGCTATACCGTCTATAGTATATCATAATGTCTGTGGGTACGATGTTTAGAATCGTTTTCGTTGTTTCAGTGGCTGCTGTCCAAAGAAATTAGGCATTCGTAGAGCTATCCTGTGCACTTTTTGTAATTTGTAACTCTATAGAGGTGTATGGGTATAACCACGACGGTATATAGCCAGTGCAGAGGCCTCATCCATTACAAAAATTCCCTTAGGCAATGACCTGAATCGCACCCTGAAGGAGACCGGCATACTACTCATAAGCTGCGTCAGGAAGCAGCTCGCTATTCACGACCCAACAGTGATGGTGAGGGTTCGATTTCAGGAGAGTAAGAGGACGAGGTTAAATATGGAGGTGAAACCAATGAACCAATGAACCATATTCCCTTTATTAAAGCACGTAACCATTCTTAAATTCGTGGTATTGTTTTCAGTATCCATTTAATGCAATCGACGTTATCGGGACCTAGTGATTTACAAGATTTGAATGTCCATATAGACTAGACCACCCTACTGAAAAAGACTTCAGTCACTGACATTGACATGTGGCTCCTCCGGCTTAATGTTCGTTGCTCCCGGGAAGAGTGTGTTTAAATTATAAAATATAATATAATTAAGATATACGTGGGCTAGACCAATATGAAAATTTGTATATCCAATAAACTCATTATTTTGATTCCAAATTCCAAAAAATTTAAAAATACTTTTATTTAGGATAAGCTCGATTTTTGGAACAATTTTTAAATGGCTCCAGCTCACGTAAATCTAAATAGTTTAGCGATATGTTTTGGTGGAAGTCTTAAAATTTAAAGCATTTTATTATTCCGATGGTAAACCAAGTTTTTTTTTTTTGGTATGTAGAGTGATGCACACTAATGTACACAGATACCGACATATGTATGTCGGAAGATTCGCTTGTTTGTACAAACTTTGATGCAAAATATTTCAACTATTTTATTTGCTTTAGTTACATAAAATTCTCAAAAAGGGCACACAAACCAAAGCAGCAAAATAAGTTTGTATATTCTGGCACAAAGTTTATTTATAACATATGGAATTTTCACCACTACTGGTACTCGCCATGCTACGAGCATACGTACAGAAAGCCAATTTCCTGCCAACCATGTTACACCCACTTTCCCCCGCTTTTTCATACCCTAAAGCAATACATAAACGTATGTATATATGTAGTACACCTTCGATGGGCGCCAATAAATTTTTGTTCAAGGACGTTTTTAAAGCTACAGCAGCACAAGCACGTGTAACCATGACTATAACAAAAGCAACAAATACTGATATTAGTACATGTGGGAAGGTATTCGTATACTAACTATGTACATACGTATGCAGGTTGTTGTACAAGCAGCGACCCAGCAAAGGGAAATGTAAACGAAACATGGAAATAAAATAAAAATTATATTTTATACAGGCATTTTTGCTGGTCATGTCACACACAAATTTCATACCTAAGTAAACGCTTTAAAGCTTAGAGGTAAATATTAGAGCTGGTACTAGCCGCTTATTCGGATATCCGGATATTATTCGTTCGTATATTCGTGTATACAGGTAGTTTACGGTTAACATCCGTTCTCTTTAGTTATACGGTTAATTTCCAGAGATTCGGTGTTTTTTAATCAAATATTCGAATAGTCGATTTATCCGCAAATTAAAAATCCGTATAGAACTCCCAGCATTAGTAAATATATATAAATTAGGATGCACCATTCTCCGTACAAAACAAAATCGCTACTATTTTCCATCGGAATTATAAAATTTCCGCCAAAATATTTCTAACAAATTTTAAGATCTATGTTTGCTGGACCCATTCGAAAATACCTTTAAAAATTTTGTAATTTATAAATAAAATAAGTTTTTAAAAAAAGTTTTTTTTTTCAAAAAAATCACTTCAGATTCACCGTGCGACAAAAACAAAAAAAAATAATAATTCGACACACGAAAGAATCGATATATTCACTATGGACCAAATATAGTAAAATTTCTTTTTTTAGTTTTTCACTCCGTCGCAGGATTTTTTTTTTCAAAGGAATTTGAAATTTTAAAGATATGATAGATTCAAAAAATTATTAAAAAAAAATCAGTGCAATGTACAATAACAATATGGGTACCAAATGAGTGATAAGATTCTGTAGAATTTAAAATCAGTACAGTTTTTGGGCTTACAAGGACGAATAGGTATTGAAAATGCGCTTTTAATAAATTTTATCCTTTTAAGTTAATAAAGTTTGGAGGCCGAAATTCGATGAGGAGGTCGAGCGTATATTAGTCCTCAAACAATAATTTTTTCAAAAAATTTTTTGCAAAAGTTTCAAGGATATTTAAGGACACAATTTTTAAAGAACATTTTCCATACCCATTCGTCCTTATGCACCAAAAAATGTATTCTGCTATAACTCTACAGAATTTTTTCTCATATATAATACCTTTACTGTTTTTTTAATAATTGTTTGAAATTATCACATTTTTTAAATTTCAAAGTCCTTTTAAAAAATTCTTTATGTCCAGAGAGACCAAATAAGTACGCAGTTTTACTATGATTTACCCGTAGTTTCGCGAATATATTCATTTTTTTTATACCCGAGCGCACTTGTGCACAAGGGTATTATAACTTTGTTCACATAACGGTTGTTTGTAACAGGCAAAACGAATCGAGATAGATATAGACAAATGTATACATAAATGATCATAATGAAAAGAGAAATCGATTAAGCGGTGACTGTCTGTCCGTCCGTCCGTCCGTCCGTCCGTCCGTCTGTCCGTCCGTCTGTGCACACGATAACTCGAGTAAAAATTGAGATATCTTAATGAAACTTGGTACGTGAACTTCGTTTGGGCGTAGGACGGATGGTATTGAAAATAGGCGAAATCGGACAATAACCACGCCTACCTCCCATATAACAGTAATTTTCAGAAATACGAAAACTGCGATATTTTAGTAACTACTGAAGATTATTCACCCAAAATGGACATTTACAATGAGTTTTAGACGAAAAATAAGAATATTTTAAAATTTTGGCAAATGGGCGTAGCCACGCCCACTTATGGTTACATGTGTATATCTTGGTAACCGCTGCACCTATTTCTTCCGAACTCGGCACAGTTGTTGGCCTTGATACATCATACTAAATGGCCGAAAATTTAACAAATCGGACAATAACCACGCCTACCTACCATATAACGGTAATTTTCTGAAATACGAAAACAGCGATATTTTAGTAACTACTGAAGATAATTCATTCAAAATTGATATTTACAATGAGTTTTAGACGAAAAATAAGAATATTTTAAAATTTTGGCAAATGGGCGTAGCCACGCCCACTTATGGTTACATGTGTATATCTTGGTAACCGCTCCACAAATTTCTTCCAAACTTGGCACAGTTGTTGGTCCTGGTACAGCATACCAAATGGCCGAAACTTTTTAAAATCGGACAATAACCACGCCCACATTCCATATAACGGTAATTTCGAGAAATACAAAATCTTTGATAAATCAGTAAATATCAAAGCTAATTTATTCAAAATTGATGGTTGCAACAATTCTTTACCAAGAAATACGTTTATGATAAAATTTTGGAAAATGGGCGTGGCACCGCCCACTTGTGATTACATATATGTATCTCGCTAACCGTTCTAGCAATTTGTACCAAACTCGGTATGATTATTGTGCTTGCCACATAAAAGCAAACCGTTGAAAATTGTTGAAATCGGTCTTAAATTACGGCCGCTTTTCATTTAACAATAAATTTCAGAAATGCTTGAAATTTCAATATGTCGAAATTTAAGGACGCTAATTTACTTAAAATGTATACACCCCGGCTTATCATGTAGCGGTAGCTTTCGGCAAGGTGGAAAACATATCTTTAATACTTGCGCCGGGTATTTAATGTTCGGCTCCGCCCGAACTTAGACTTTCTTACTTGTTAAGTGTTGAATGTCTGCACACAAAATTTTATCAACGGAGTCAAAATAATGCAGCAGGACGGCTTGCTCAGAAAATAAAGACGTCCGCTGCGGCGATGTGGTATACTTTATCTTCCGTTTTATTCAAGCGTCTTTTCTCTTGTTTGTCAATATTACTTAAAAACGTTTAAACATGCCGCTTATGGTCTAGACACACACACTCAGAAAAAATGCAGCTACAAATGTTTCTCTCAACACATGATTTATTTCGGCGGATGTTTTAAAATATAATACATTTTAGAATTGGTGATGCACCCTAATGTATGTACATATGTACATCTACGTGATAACGTTGACGACAATTTGTTTGCCAAGTTCAACAAACGCCAGCGCACCTTCGCACCTTCGGACTGACCTCTGACTTGTTGCAGCGCCCCAGTTGGTGCCGACTGGCTGGTTGCCGCTTGGCAATTTCGCTGCATTCGTTTGAGAAACTTTTTACAAGCTCGTAAATAAACTTGTAAAATTTTGCAGCTCAAATAACTAACGCATAAATAAGTAAAGTGCCTGAAGAAAATCGCTTGCAGTCACCTGGCTGGTTAACGTAATTGCTGCCGCATGCAGTAGCCAGTCACAGCTGGCGAAAGTGTTGGCTATTTGTCGTCGAGCAATTTTCACAATTTTCACAATTTTCAGTAAATTGCGACTTTATTGAATACTTTAACTCTGCGTAAAATTTCTGCAGAAACCCATTGCTTACTAAATTTATTTTCTCACACATTTTTCGCTGCGAGCTTCTAAATTTCACACTTAATTAGATACGGTATTCACATCTACTAGTATATGGACACACATGCAAACTTACAAATGTAATTTTCTACTAGTTATTTATTTATTTATTAATTTTCTTGCTGTTTATTGTTGTTTATTTTTTTTTCTAATTTCCTTGTTTTTCTCTCTCTCTCTTGGTTATTTGCAGATTGGATTTCAGTCGTAATTGCACACATTGCAATGCATCCCTGCTGGTCAATGACACGCTCGCCATGTCCGGTGATCAGCCGACCTGGTTGAAATTGTTACCGCCGCGCATGCAGACACCGGAGGTGATTCTCAATACATGGCTGCATTTGGGTGGCGCCCCACAGGCACCGATTGGTCTCATAATCGAACTTCCACCGGCTCAGAGTGGCACTGGTTTTACTGGCTGTTTACATTCGTTGCGGATAAATGAGCAAACGCGCGAGATATTTGGGTAAGTAATAATTGAATTAACTTTTTTTATTTTTATCAGCTCTTCGTTTGGTGTCAAACTGATGTAGCAGTGAGGGTAAAAAGCTTTACCTTTACCCTTTAACATTCTGTCAAGATCAAATAACTTGGAATTGCCTTTGATAAGCGCACTAATGGAACTTTCATGTAGATAAAGACTTAAAAATGGCTAATGTCTTCGTGAAAGCATTAGTAAAACTTCCTTACCTAGAAGGTAGAAATTTTCAGTTTTAATGAGCAGATATTTATTCATATATAAGACCGTTTTTTTGCCTAAGAGTTTGTAGTCTCGAGATGGTCAAAAATAAACCGTGATCAGAGCTTTAAAAGAATTTACAATTATCTTTGATAAATAATATTCAGATACACTCTGGCAGAACTATCACTTTTCTAATCCTGGTAGCCAAAAACACTGTAACACTATGCTGGCGGTCACTCACGAGCTTGAGGGCAACGAAGTCACCAATGAGCTGACGAGAGGCATATGTATGTATCTTCAACAGTTTTTGTGCGCTCTTCCACCAGACTTCCAGAGTGCTTTAATACTGGATAGCGCATAAAGTCGAACCTCTTCTAATTAAGAATTCTTATACTAAGACCCTTTTTCTTTGCCAATTTTCCAAAGTAGCGAACGGCTTGCGGTAAACGGATATGAAACTGGGAAACTAAGACAAAATATTGAAGTTCAGACGCCAGAAGATTACCAAAGAATTGTTTTCTTACAAAGCCGTAGGGGACGTAACTTCTTAATTTCTCTTTCCTTGGGCTACCAGAAACACAAGAAATTAATCCGGACTGAGAGCATATTTCCCCTTCGTGAGAAGTGGATATATTTCCTGGGCTTGTATGTCATTAGGGCGATGTTTATCTAGAAGCGCCCCGGGAAGAGCTCTCATTGTTTTGCGATTAGGCTAATCGTCAGCCTGCGTTGCTGATGAAGATGCAGAGAAACATACTAAACTGAGTTAATCGAGATCGCCCATGCCCTTCGCATAATTATAAAGTTAATGTAATAAGCCTCTGAGGCAAGTAATCACATTGAGGCTGCGCGTATCGTCTACAGTGATACCCTAAAAAATGTTATGCTTTTATCGACACTTAGATCTTACTGGTATTTTTCAATAAGAAATCTGCATCTTTTCGACAGGATCAAGTACTTCGGTCTGATCTTAAAAGCGGTAATGGGAACCTAATATTACGGAAAGAGTTAGGAATGCTAAGCGCGAGGGATTTCTTGGCTCTATTAGTATGGAGCTCTGGACTGGTGAAATTCACTAGAGAGACCTACAAAAGCCTAGCAAGGTCAATGCTTGAGCACTCTAAAATTCTTGAAAGCTTGGTCGTTTCGTTTTTTTTTCTGTACACAGATTTCGTGAAACGATTGATGGAAGAGTTCTTTTAGCATAATTTTTAGGATTCAAGACGTCTGTAGAGTGTTTCAAGGTTAAATGGCTGACAAAAAGTAACGCGTCAAAAGTGGAAGTTGTCTCCCTACTCTGATAGCCCAGTAGCAGTTACGGACGTTAGCTCGCTGATGGTGCGCTCAAAACTGGTTAGGTAGTGTCTAACCGCACTTTCGATTCCGCCGCAATATTTTACACTGCATGGAAAATGCGTGGCTGAGGAGTTGAAAAGAAAGGGTACTTTGATACGATATCACCCAAAAAGGAAGTTCACTCTTGGTCAGATGGCACTCATGTCATATCATGGAATGCTAGTTGTGACTGAAAGAAGCTTCTACACGAGGGTCAAAGTAATGCTTATTCTTGCCTTTAGGCTTTTTCATGGGACAAGTACGCTTGTAGGTTTGTCATTGCCTGCCGATAGGCCAGCGCTATTAGAAGAAATTCGCTCCAAATTAGAAGTTAGCTGGATCAGGGATCCGACCAAGGTTCTACGGAGCGGTAGTACGCAGCTCTAATCACTCAGTCACAGCGGTAGATACCGTGTAAACGTCTGCCCTTAAGCGCATGCGTCCCGCTACGTTTTGCATGATGCATAACTACGTCCAATAACCTTTCCATAGACTGTTGAAGAAACGATGTCAGGCTAATGGGCCAATAGTCCTCGGGTATACGTGACCACTTCTGCCCACTTTTAGCAGGAAAACTATCCTCACAGTCCTCCAAGCCGTTGGAACCTAGGTCAGCCTTAAACAGCCTTCAATGGTTTTGCACAGCCAGCCCCTGGTCTTCAGACGCGTTTTCGCCAAAGCCCACCACAGTCTTTCAAGGCCAAAAAAAATCTGCACTGAGTCAAATTTGTTAGAAATGAGTCTGGTAGCTCCGCTCATCGCAAAGCCATTCAATATTATGTGCGCCTTTCTGTCTGAAAATATAGACGGTAACAAGTCCCACACAATCCAAGGATTACAGAGTATTTCTAAACCCATAATTAATTTCTACAAAAGCACCCTTTGTCCTGCCTATGAGTGATGTGGCGCTCTTGCACTAACTTCGGCGTCCAAAATGAAGTGCATTAATAACAAAGCATTCATTTCCGCCAAACTTACAAAAAAAAATTGGCAGCTGATACTCGAGACCTTTCAAGCACGCTCATCTCATAATTACCGTGCCTTTGTAAGCAACTTTTTCCTTCGAATATTTCTCACAAAAATCAGCTCCACAAGTAAAAGCTGGCATTTTTAAGCATCAATGAATAGCACAAAAAAATTTCGTCAATAACTTTTCAAGCGACAAAGCGCACAAAACTGCAGCGTTTAATATTATTCACGTGCTTGGGTGCGCCAGTAGCGGCGGTAATGCGAACGCAAAAAAAAACAACAACTACAACAACAACAAAGCGAGTTCACTTACTTAGTTAAGCATATCTTGTAATTAATTTGTAAAGTTGAGTGGCAAAAGTTTTCGATAACTAAACTCATTGGTAGACTCGTCGCTGCTGCTGCACTCAGAAATTAATTTAACTTTTCAAAAATGTCAATTGTGTACCACTTGACCTCGGTGTGAGAGGAGGAGGAAGGAACACGAGTAGCTACGAAAAGTAGATGTACAATAGTGATGCCCTTTCAGGCACAATGAAGCAAACTGGCTCAGTGGCGCTTGGGTGTGCGTGTGCGTGCTTGTGCCTTCAAGTGCACTAATTTAAATGTCAATATTAACGGCAATGCAAGTGCATTAATATTTCAATAGCATACCTCTACCCCTCCTGCCATCCTACCTGCATATTGCACAGTCACGTGCGCTTCTCATTCACTGATGCTGTACGTATGTACATAGCTGACCCAACGACCAAGCGACGACCCATTAACTAACTCGCTGACGGCTATTCAGGACGACTGCACTGCGTACGCTTCGTGGCGCGCGCGTCACTTGCAATTACAATGGCCTCAGCTTGTGCGCTGGCCGAAAAGCGCTGCATAATAAAACATCATCTCCGTCACTGCCGCCACCACCACGCCTCTCGCCCTACCCTACCTACTATCCCACTCCCTCTATCTCCCAATCCACTCTATTTTCATCTTTTTAGTTTCCGCGCACTTTACGCTAAAGAATCGTTTCCATTTCCGTTTCGCTTCCGTTTGATGTGAAATTGTCATCCACACAGCGCATTTGCGAGTCCCCCGCCTGTTGGGTCGAGCGACCCGACGACGACCTCTCCAACGCCGCTCTGTAAAGTGTATTCTTTCAATATTGCTTGGACTTGTTGTTGTTGTCGTTGTCGCCGCCATCGATGCTGTTGTCACTGAAAACCGTTGAATCAGATTGCGCTCTACTTAAGTATGTACCTTTGCTGTATAACCAAATAAGGTGGGAGCGCGTCTTAGTAAGGGAAGTTACAAAAAGGTGCATAATTTCAGACCTATTCAAAGAGAAACGTGAATAAAAATACGGGTGAACTACGAGTATTTGAAGCACATACAGCGACTTTTCACTCTTTTGCATGGAAACACTTTAAAAGTTTCATTTTTATGAATAAACTAGCAGACCCGGCGAACTTCGTCCCGCCCAAAATTAATTTTTTGTATTGAAACATTTTGGTACAACATTTTCACCAACAGTTCACGTCCATGATTTTCAGTGACGCGTTTATCTTCTAATATTACGGTTTGGTGGTTGTCGGAAGGCATATTTCCATTACCATCTTAAATAACCTAGCAAAATTGTATATGCATACAAAGATACGTAATAGCTTCAGTACCGTTTGAAAGGTGCCACACCCCCCTTATAAAATAGCCGCAATTTTTTCTAAGAATATGGGAGTGATTTCTCTTATTTCCATACCATGTTCAAGTACTCTACCATGAACACTTCCAGAGATATGCAGTGTGAAATATTCGGTTTGCATGGGAGGTGCCACATCCCTTTTTCCAATAGGCCAAATTTTTCTTCATGACTATGTGATTGATTTTATATGTCTTGTACATACCAAGTTCCAGTACTCTACAATGAACACTTGCAGAGATATAAAGTGTGAAAAATTTGGTTTGTATGGGAGGTGCCACGCCCCCTTCACTTAGCGGTAGGAAACATACTTTACACCGTATTTTCATACCTACAAAATATACACAAAAAATTTCATTCAAATCGGTTAAGCCGTTTCGGAGGAGTTCGACCACAAACTCTGTGACACGATATTTTTATATATTAGATTTTTCATACAAAAATACCAAAAGATCTAAAAGAAAAAAATAGAGAAAATTTTTTTAGGATAGGGACACCCTAATCGCCAAATTCCAGTACTCTATCGTGAACACTGCCAGAGGTATGCAGTATGAAAAAATCGGTTTGTATGGGAGGTGCCACGCCTCCTTTTCCAATAACCACAATTTTTCTCCATGAGTATGCGATTGTTTTCATATATCTCCAAACCAGGTTCGAGTACTCTACCATGAACACTTCCAAAGTTAACCAAAATGAAAAATTAGATTTGTATGGGAGGTGCCCCGCCCCCTTTTACGATAACCATAATTTGTCTCCGTGCGTATGCGATTGCTTTCATATATCTCCATACCATGTTCGAATCCTCTTCCATGAACATTTTCCGGGATATGCAGTAAGGAAAATTCGGTTTGTATGGGAGGTGCCCCCTTTTCCAATAACCGCAATTTTTCTCCATGAGTATGCGATTGTTTTCGTATATCTCCATACCATTTTCGAGTACTCTACCATGAACACTTCCAGAGATTTGCAGTATGAAAAATTCGGTTTGTATGGGATGTGCCACGCCTCCTGCACCTTACGGAATGAAATATACTTTACATCCGATTCTCATACCAACCATATATGCACAAAAAATTTCATAATGATTGGTCAAGCCGTTTAGGAGGAGTTCGACCACTAACACCGTGACACGAGATTTTTATATATTAGATTTTTTTGTATAGGGATACCCTAATCACCAAGTTGCAGTGCTCTGTCGTGGACTCTGCCAGAGGTATGCAGTTTGAAAACTTAGGTTTGTATGGGAGATGGCAAGGGGCTTTTTTCCAATCGCCCCAATTTTTCTTCATGACTATGTGATTGATTTCATATACATACCTCCATACCATGTTCGAGTACTCTACCATGAACACTTTCAGAGATATGCAGTATAAAAAATTCGGTTTGTATGGGAAGTGCCACGCCTCCTTTTCCAATAACCACAATTTTTCTCCATGAGTATGCGATTGATTTCATATATCTCCATACCATGTTCGAGTACTCTACCAAGAACACTTTCAGAGATATGCAGTATGAAAAATTCGGTTGCATGGGAAGTGCCACTCCCCTTTTTCCAATAACCACAATTTTTCTCCATGAGTATGCCATTGGTTTGATATATCTGCATACCAAGTTAGAGTATTCTACCATGAACACTTCTAGAGATATGCGGTATGAAAAATTCGGTTTGTATGGGAGGTGCCACGCCCCCTGAACATAGCGGTATGAAATATACTTTACATCCGATTCTCATACCTACCAAATATACACAAAAAATTTCATAAAGATCGGTCCAGCCGTTTCGGAGGAGTTCGACCACTAACACCGTGACACGAGATTTTTATATATTAGATTTAGTACAAAATAAAACACTAATGTAGTTGAATGAACCCAGAGTCTCCCCTTTCCCACACAACTATTTTTTTGATATTCTTTTTATAATATGCCAGTTCATACTCGCGGGTTCAACCCGCATTTTCCACTGGTGTGGGAATAACCCCACATGTGTCTGCCTCATTTTTAGCTTGAAAATCCACTTTTCCATTGCCATCATAGCCCTCATGAGTAGGCACCCAGATTATGGAGACCCTATTTTGGGCGGGTAGGTTATTGAGTGCTCTATGGCACTCTACAAGCGTTATTGTTGAGAACGAGTAGATATCTGGAGCTTTGAGGACATATTGGCTGTCCGAAAATATTGTGTTTTATTCTGGCATATTGCATGTTTATTAAGATGTTGGGCGGTCTCCAGTATGGCAGTTAGTTTCGCTTTGAATAACGGTGCGTCTTTACTTACACCCGCACCTACACCGTAAAATGTTTTTGAACCATCGGCTTACCATTGCTGTGGATCATCATCATCATAAGCTACGTGGGGTTTCTCCTCCAATAGTTTCGAATGGGAAACAGGATCTTGTACCTCTTCATAAAGCTGAGGATGGGATCAATTTCATATGAGAACAGGGTTTTGACCATGGTTGCATCCTTTCTCTTCAAGATATCAAGGTGTCCAATAAGGTCGCCATGTTTAAATTTATATTTCCTGTGTACCATGAGTGCTTGCCTTGCTGCTTGAAGGGGTGTAAGATTGAGTAGAGCCTCCATACCTGCAGTGGGTATTGTTTCCATTGTCTCCGTTACTTATTCCAGAAGGTCATATGCCTAGTTATTTTACCTCTTTCCTTAGGGGAATCATAGTCCCATTTATGTTTAGATCTGGAAAGCATAGCTTTCTTTTCCTAGTCAAAAGGATGAATGTAGTTTTATTGGAATTTAAGGATAATCCCTATTTCCTACACTAATGATATGTTGTGTTTAAAGCGTCCAGCATCAAGTCCCTAATGGTGCTTTCATGCTTGCCGCTTATGATAATTGATATATTGCCAGCGTAGCCTATGGTTCGATATCCTTTCACATTGAGGACTTGAACTAGTTCATCCACCAGTAAAGACCACAACAGTGGAGATAACACTCCCCATTTTGGACAGCCTTTTACTTCAGTGATGCTGAGTTCTCCCGATCCTATGTTCGCCTTGATTGTCGTCTGAGTAAGCATATTGCCGATCCAATTACAATTTTGGGATAGTGCCACTCCTGTGGATTTGAACCTAGCATTGTCAAAAGCACCCTCTATGTCCATGAATGAACAGAGGGCAATACCCTTCGATGCAAAAGCTTTTTCTATTACACCTGCAAAAGAGTGAAGTGGTGTAATTGTTGGTTTTCCTTTTTTATAAGCGTATTGGTCCTTATGTAGTGGAGAGCTAGAGAGTATCTCCTCGCTTAGGTGCTGATCTAGTAGTTTTTCCAATGTTTTTTGCATGAAGGATGAAAGGCTAATTGGCCTGTAGGATTTTGGAGAATCTAGGCGTTTATTCTCTTAGCAAGTTCGTAAGATTACTCGTTTCTTAGTTTGTTGTAAAATCCCAATCCAGTAGCCAACCTCTGAATCAGAACCAAAGACAAAGGTTCTGGAGTATTCAAGATCTGGTTCCGATTGTACAAACCACTGTTCGCTGTCTAATCTGTCACACTTTCTGAGTAACTCAACTTTCTGTGCACAGGATTTAGGACCCATATCCGGCACTAAATTCCCACCCCTCCTGTGGGTTTTCACATTCCAGCGACTGGTATCCAGTCCGAAATTCTTGACATAAAAGGCACTCAGGACACCTGTCGTTTTCCGGGTACGTCCCTGAATCCAACAGATGGTCTAAGTAAGTTTTGGGAGTCCAACGCCTTCAATTCAGACAAATCCGAGTTTTTCCCAGAGGTTAAATGAGCTCACGCGCTTTGCGCATGTGATCTAAGAACTTTTAAGATGTGAAAGTCACAAAAGAATAATCCATTTGTGATTACGTAACCCCTTATCTTACTAGCGTCACCTCATTGCAAACAGAGCATCACTAACCAACTAGACAACTTATTGGACCACCATATTACTTTCATTTATGTGCGTGTATTGAGAAGCGAGGTAGCACATCTATTCCCATGATACAAATATACTTAAACGGTTTTGTGGGGCTGCGGGCTACGTATCAATTCCATTTCATCTAGCTGTTATAAAAAAATCTAATCTAGCGTACTTAAAAACCATAAGCTCCCATAATAATAGTAATTTTATCTTTCTGCCTTAGTGACGCTTTGGATGGCTTTGGCATTACTGAATGCGGCTCGTTGGCCTGCCTATCGAGTCCGTGTCGCAATGGCGCCGCATGTATTAAAATCGAAACCAACGAAGTGGACGAAAATGGCGAAAAAGCAGAGAAGTGGAAGTGTAAATGTCCCACCGGCTATATGGGCCCAACCTGTGAGATATCTGTCTGCGAAGATAATCCATGTCAGTATGGCGGCACTTGTGTACAATTCCCAGGCAGCGGCTACCTATGTCTGTGCCCGTTGGGTAAACATGGACACTACTGCGAACACAGTAAGTAGACAACAAAATGAAATTCACACAATCGCACGTAGATGTATGTACACTTTGTTACTCGAGTAAACATCCTCATCCATGTAACCCGTTACACTTTTGCAAGTGTTCGGCGAGTCAGTGTTCGTGCATACCACCATTTGGTAATGTTGTACTCTCGTCCATATGTACTCGTACTCGTACTCGTAGGTACATTTGAAAGGTACATCTTGGAATGCAGTGGACTAATCCAAATTGATCTATCCCAATCCCTGTGCAACTTTTTCCTTAATCAAATCCCATATCCGAACACAAGATTTTCCTCCCCGTACGGTTTCCCCTGCTACAATTAAAAATCTTACAGATCTCGAGGTTGCCTTGCCCTCGTTCTCGGGCAGCGTTAATGGCCTCTCATCGTTTGTCGCCTACACTGTGCCCATACCACTGGAATACTCAATCGAGTTAAGCTTCAAAATACTACCGCAAACGATGTCACAAATTTCACTACTCGCCTTTCTGGGCCAGACAGGATATCATGACGAAAAGAGCGATCATCTGGCAGTTAGCTTTATACAGGGTTACATTATGCTCACTTGGAATTTGGGCGGTGGTCCGCGCCGCATATTCACACAGAAACCGATCGATTTCCGGTTGGATGCGCCACGCGTACCCTACGAAATCAAAGTCGGCCGCATTGGCCGACAGGCCTGGCTCTCTGTGGATGGTAAATTTAATATCACAGGTCGTTCGCCGGGCAGTGTCAGCCGCATGGATGTTATGCCGATACTCTACTTGGGCGGACATGAAATGGCAAATTTCAATACACTGCCGCACGATTTGCCGCTACACTCAGGCTTCCAGGGTTGCATTTACGATGTGAACTTGAAGGTCGGCCAGGTGACGGTGCCGCTGCAGGAGACGCGTGGTGTGCGCGGACGTGGTGTGGGACAATGCGGTACCAGAGAATGCCACCGGCATGCGTGTCAACACGATGGCGCTTGCCTGCAACATGGCGCAACATTCACGTGAGTATTTGGAGGGGTTACAGCACAAAAGTGTATGTGAACAGACGCTTCCTCTTTTTAGTTGCATCTGCCAGGAGGGTTGGTATGGGCCACTTTGTGCTCAGCCCATCAACCCATGTGACTCGTTCAACAACAAATGCGCGGAGGGTTCGACCTGTGTGCCGCTCGTCAATGGTTACGAATGTGACTGTCCTGTGGGCAGAACTGGCAAAAATTGTGATGAAGGTAAGTAAGAAATCTGGAAGTGTAGATAACTCTATCTTACCCACAAATTTGTATCTTCCACAGATATTCGTTCGCTGAGCGATGTCTCACTAACCGGGCGCCGTTCTTATTTGTCCGTACGCTGGCCCTATCTCTACGACAGCTCTGATAAGATCGGCTCGAAACGTTCGCAAATTATCAGCTATCGCAATTTCACTAAAAACCTAATGCCACCGAAACCAATCGCTTCCTCCAATCAACACTTCGTCATGAAGCTACTCAACGAAGTTGAGAAGCAACGCAACTTTTCACCTGTACCACTCATGGGTTCAAAGACTTTCGAGGAGCATCATCGCGTACAATTCTTCTTTATCGAATTTCAATTGCGTCCACTCTCCGAACGCGGTCTTCTACTCTATTTCGGCACGCTGAATAATAATCTAGACAAGAAAGTCGGTTTTGTTTCGCTCTCCTTACAAGGTGGCGTAGTCGAATTCCGCATATCTGGACCAAGTAGCCACGTAACGGTGGTGCGTAGTGTGCGCATGCTCGCAATCGGCGAATGGCATAAGATTAAAATGGCGCAACGTGGCCGTTGGTTAACTCTATGGGTGGAGGGTAGCGCATCGTCTGCGTTGGCACCCTCTGCCGAGGTGCTCGTGGAACCCGATTCACTGCTCTACATTGGCGGTCTGAAAGATTTGTCCAAACTGCCACACAATGCCATTTCTGGCTTCCCAATACCATTCCGTGGCTGTGTACGCGGTCTGGTGGTGAGCGGTATGCGTATTGTGCTCAACGAAACAAATATTATTGGTTTGTAGCCAGCGAAGACGCTTAGTGTTTAGAGTTAGCCTGCTACTAGTGATCCCTTAATTTTCAGATTCACGCAATATTCGCGACTGTGATGGCACTGCTTGTGGTGGTGATTCCTGCGAGGCGGGGGGCCACTGTTGGCTCGATGAGAAGTTGCAACCTCATTGCATTTGTCCCGAATATGCGAAGGGTGATCGTTGCGAGTACTCGGAGAGCTGTAAACTGATACCTTGCAAGAACAATGGTCGTTGTTTGCGTAGCGGACGTTGTTCGTGTCCGAATGGCTGGGGTGGGTTCTACTGCGAAATAGGTGAGTACGATGAGAGAACATTAAATAGAGATTATTGAAGGAATGGATTGTAAAACTTCGAGAACTGCTGCTGGTTATCAAAAAACACGTTTTGAGTGCAGACTCATAGTTTAAATTTCACGAAGGCGCTTTCAGTTATACCCAGAGAGAGGACCTAAGTGCTTTACTGCCATTTTCCAAACTTCTAGCATTACAGTGCCTTAGTAGCCGCCTGGCGGTCCGAAAAATACTATGTTTGATCTTGAGCACTCCTCGCCGAAAGCAAAAACTTTAGACTGGAAAACAATTGTTGAATTTGGTAGCTGTGTAGACATTTTTGTATTTGAAGGTAACGCGAGAAAATGGGGATGACAATTTATTCTGATTCACCGCTATGCGATCTACGCACTAGTCTCATCATCAAAAACGGGCTCGATATTTTTCTTGAAATGAACGTCTTTGCTTTCGGAACCATCTAGACGTTGAGTTGTTATGGTCACATGGGTATAATGCCATTTTGATATTGCAGCGAATGGGAGGAAAGAAGGTATGGGGCATCCCTTTGCTATTGTTTATTATGGTTTAGACCAATCAATTTAGACATATTTAGGCTGCAGGCGGTCAAAGAAGCTCTTAACTGTCCATAAACGATATCACCGAACGAAATATCTTTGCTTTGAACTCTGCAGTCGTTTTGGAGAGTTATTTTGTTTCCTGATCTTACGGTGGATCGATACAATGTATTTTAGAATACTGCTTACCGTCAGACATGGCAAAAGTTGGGAGCGCTTACCGTCAATGGGATTTTCTTTTACCTGTCATATTTCTAAGGGTTGATTGCGACCGTACCGGCTATGAACTTTATAATACAAATCATAATTTAACCGTCAAAATCGCTTTCTATTTTTTCGATCGAATTTAACTGTAACTAAATAAATACTTGACAACTATTCACGCTTTCTCAAAAACTAATGAACTACCGACTGACTAATTCTTGGTAATAAAGATTTGATATGACTGATTGATTTAAGCGCGACAATATAAAAAATTCAAAATATCGCTAAAATAGAAAACGTGGATCTTTTATGATTGCAATTAAGATGGCGTGAAAACAATTGAGACGCCGCCACCGAACGTTTGACATTGAGGGTAAAAAGCACATGGCCTGTAAGTTCACAAATTACACAAATGAGATAGATATCGATGAATCAGCGCTGCATGTGGGCCATTAAACAACAAAAAAAAAAACGATTTTTTAAGAAACAAGTAAGAAAGTCTAAGTTCGGGCGGAGCCGAACATTAAATAC
>NW_023458560.1:66567477-66604672 GCF_013731165.1 Rhagoletis pomonella
AAAAAAAAAAAAAATTTTAGAGTTTTTTTCAAACCGGCCCAGCTCACGTAGATCTGAATATTTTTCCGAAATATTAAGGCGGAAGTCTTTAAATAAAATATATTTTATAGTTCCGCTAACAAATCGCCACATTTCTTGATGTGTGTGCACATAAGTAAGCCAACGACATTATGAAAAAGTTTATGGAAATAAGAAAGTAATTCAGATTTTAATCAATGCTGCTGTCGCCACTTTTCTCAAACAAATTTGCATACAAATCCAAATATGGCAACATAATGCACACAAATTACTTATTATTAACTAAGATAAAGAAACAAAATTCGCATTCCAAATGCAATTATAATCGTTACAAATTATTTTCTTTTCTCCCCTTCCTGCTACGTGTGACTTCAATCAATGTTCACCGCCCAATTTCAAGCCATGAGTAAGCCCACAACGCCTAGCTTCCGTGGAAATAGTTACCTGATCTTGCCGCCACCCCGCATACCAATGAAAGACAAACGCCGCGGCCCATCCATGTACGTACGACCACGCGAAGCCATGCAAGTTTCATTGAATTTCTCCACAATCGAACCTGATGGCCTGCTGTTGTGGAGCGAACATGATCGTAATAAGTTTTTAGGTTTGGGCTTGGGAAATGGTCATCTGAAAATGGCTAGCAATTTGCTGGATTCAAATAATGATACTGTGGAGATGCCATCGACTGGTTTCATTGCGGACGGCAGCTGGCATTTGGCAAAGGTCATAATGGATCGCAACCGTTTGGAGTTGCAATTGGATGGTGAAGTGATATTCTCCGAAAAAGTATTGGATGCAGCGGCGTCGCCGGGTTCAGCATTAGCAACAACACAGCGCAGCTTTTTGACGACGCGTCGTTCGTTTGCGACGCGACGTGGTAAGGAGCCGTCAATTACCTATGAGGATGTTTTCTATTTGGGTAAGTTTAAATGAATTTTATAAATAGAGTAAAACAATGAAGGGAATAAAATTAGTCTGATGGTGAAATGTTGTTTAAATATTGACTATGTTCCAAATAATAAAAATCGCAAGATCATCCCTTGGACATATCGTGTCTTCTAATAACATTTAACTCGTCCATAATATTGGGTTTCCACGACTGATTTGTGTTAGGGATCAGAGCCAGTTACTTTAGCCTGTCAAAAAATGTCAAGCAACAATCAAGATTCCACTAAGGAATGGCGTGAGTAATTTTAAATCCGTTTGGAGGGTACCAAATTCCCCTGCCTGTAGGAAGTGCTCTAATAATCTTCACTACCGTGTTATTGAACCTGCCGTAGTTGCCATCAAAGTCGGCACCATCTATCTGAGTACAAAAGACAGTAAGGTCAATACCTTCGTTGAAGGAGTGAAGGCGATAATTATCCATTAAAGTCGCGTATATAAAACAACTCTTTGGGCACGTCTGCAGCACTCTTTTCTAGCTCTCGGACATGAGCTAAGATAAGATAAAATCAAGGATATGGCAGAAACAAGAGAGACCACGACCTAAAAGGTCTTTTGCATCTCCAAAGATTGTTCACAACCCAGTTTACCTAAGATACTCTCGACTTCTACTAAAAGCGCCCTGGTAGACCAGTTTCTCAGTTCTAAAGGGTTGACCAAAAAGGTTGACTAGACAACTTGTCAGCGACCTCGTTACCTTCTATCCCACAGTGGCCCGGCACATAGCAAACATTTACGGTATTTTTAGCTGCTAAAGTTTGAAGCGTGTTAAATCCGTCTTTTGGATTTCATCATCCTGTTTGAAAGGGGCCCGTACGGCTACTTGGCTATCTAAAAAGATAACCAGAAAGTCGCCCTTCAAACCCTTTTCAAGGTTTAATTTGGCGCAGGTTGGAATTGCGGAAACCTCAGCCTGGAACACTGTAGGCCATCTGCTCGTAGTAATTTCGACAAAGACAGGAAGTCCGTTTTCCCAATCGTTGCAATCTGGGAGTTTCACTTGGAACTATCTGCCAAAGCATATCTCTTTGGTTGGTTGGAGCCAGAAACTCGGCATATTTCCAAACCTAGTATCTTCCTAAGAATACCAGCGTGAAGTTTTTTTATATGGAAGCAGTCGCCGGATGCTTTAAATTGCAGCCAAATATCTCGTAGCTGCTCTTTCTTGAATAAAAATTTGGAGAGCAGGCCATCCTACAAGCGACTCAAGAACCGCAGTTGAGCAGGTTCTTATCGATCCAGTTGCGCAGAGATATTCCATTCATTGTAGATGATGACTGAAGGCAAGTTAGAAGAGGAGTCGAGCACAACTGCACCTATTTCTTACTTCAATTTTTCAACCATATACATGGCACAATACATAATCGTCTGCTCAACCGTTCTCAGAAGAAATACTCATATGGGCAAATCTAAAAAACAGGTAACCTTGGTGTTATTTAGCTTTATTTTCACTGTTGGAAACTATATCAAGCTGGTTGCTTTTGGATATAATTCACTGACGTATACTTGAAGCCTCAAAAAAAATTTGGATCAACTTGCTGCATAACTTTTGAGTTATAGGTGTTTAAATTTAAAAAAATTATGAAAACAAGTGAATTTTTTATGTAATTTTTAAGAGGGGCAAAATTAATTTTATCACAACTTTTGAAGCACACCATATTCTGACTTGAAATTTAATGGGCATTTAGCACTTATATGTATACTTCATATGTAGTAGGTAAGAAAAGTGTGCATTACAAAATAACGAAATGGCAAGTAAGTCAAAGTCTGTAACTCCACGTTTCACAATTTTCAAAATTTTCGGTTTATCGCGTATAGTTTTTGAAGCATTTTATTTTAAGAACTTCTTAAGTATGTGTTGTATTCTACAAACAATTACGAATAATTTGATACCTTAGCGAGAGGTGTGCTTTCAGAATAAACTAACTTTTAAAGATAAAATATTCTGCGATCTTGAGCGTAATTTTTATTCCAAAAACACCTTAATTGAAGGCACATTTGTAAAATACGTCGAAACGATGTAAATCTTTCTATAACTGCTAGTCCTTATAACGTTGCATATACCTGTAAAATGCTTCAAAAAATTGTTCTCTAGAAGTGTTTAAAGACCCCGATTTAGTACTTTTAATTATGCTCCTTCTTGTAGTCAGAATATTTCGAGCGTGGTATCAAATCGAATTTTTTTCGACAAAAGTCCTGATAGTTGCTCTTACTTAATTGGAGCCTTTTAAATTCAATGGCGTCCCCAGTTTTGCCCTATTGTCTCCACTTTTGGAGATAGTGGTACTTGAAACTTTGCTTAAATTTTAACTATTTTATAAAAAAAGTCCCTGAGTTTTAAAGATATTTTAGTAAAATTTTGCACATGACCATTTTTTAATATTACCTTAACTATTCCATAAAATCATCGAAATCGGTTCACTAAAACATCTAGCTCCCATACAACTGATTGTTCAGAGACGTTGTTTTGCGTTATAACTCCTCCAATTAAACAGGTTAAAATTTAGTATAGGTTCAATTTAACATATAGCACGCATACAATTTATTATTCAGATATGAAGTTAGAGTTATGGCGCAAAAACGCATATCTGATTAATCAGTTGTATTGCAGCTATACGTTAAAGTGCACCCATTTCGATAATTTTAAGGAATAATTAAGGTAATATTAAAAAACTGACATGTGCAAAATTTTAGTAAAATAACTTTAAAACTGAGGCAGTTATTTATAAAATAGTTAAAATTTGATCAAATTTTCAAATACCGTTATCTCGAAAACCGGAGCCAATCTGGTAAAACGGGGGATGCTATTGAATTTAGAACGTCCCAATTAAGTGAGTTCAACTTTCAAAATCTCTGCTCAAAATTTACAACTTCAACAACGTAATTTGAACCCAGCTTATTCTTTTGTTTTCTATTTCATGTTTATTCCTCGTCTAACTTTTGAAGCACTTGATTAAAATGAATTACACTTATATTAATCGATTTACTAAGAGAATACGAATAAAATGATATATAAAACCTAGGTGTGCTCACAAATTTAAAAATTAAAGATTTTTTTTTGAGGTGTACCTATTTTTTAGATTTGCCCATATAGGATTTGTTCTTAAGGATGATAGGCGGCCCGGGGACCTAAGTACGTCGGGGTAAGTGTTTAGAATGTTGGTGTGTCCAAATCAAGGGTAAAGCAAAAAGGTTTACTGGCAGTAAGTTACGTAAGGTTTCTAGGGCTTTGGTAGACGTGATGGACGAAGGACCAGTGGTAGCGAGTATGCTGCTCTTTGAACCTTAGTTACCCACTTATCCAGTGAGGTCCACCAGACTCTGACGGCGTAGAATAAGACGGGACGTACAACGTTCAGATAACTATCTGCCTACGAAGATTTTTCAGACGTAGAGGGTGATAGCGGCCAATCTGATCCGCTCTTCCACATTGCGCTTCCAAGTCAACCTCCTGTCCAAAATAGTGCTGGAACATGCATACGCATTTATCACGAATAAGCAAATACGGGAAGCTTGTATGACTTCCCTCTACCTGTGGTCCGAATTCCTACCTCGCCTGAGTTTGAGGACTACTAGAAAGAGCGTTTCTTGTGTAAGTACTTACCTCCTACATACCTGTATTTCTCGAATGTTCTGAAGCTTCTGTTAACCGGTAATCCTTTCACGCCACAAATAAATGCATAAAAACAAATCTATCAAAAATGCTAATGCACTGATCTTAAATACCAATGCTGTACATGTAAATGATCATAAACCATAAAAATTCATCTTTGCTGCTACTTCACATGGGACCACCTCTTACCTTTCTCTCTTTCTTCTTCTAGCGCGCGCCGATGACAAAAATTCCAACACGCGCGCTGCAATTTTTAACTTTACGAGCCAACAAAAGTTCGAAAAGTTAGAAAGTTGCCATAAATATTCAAAAATCTTCTTTGTTTGTTTGTTCGCTCGCTCGTTCAGCGTATAACGTTAAGCACTTTAAGTGTCATTCACGCAAACTCACAGAGCAACGATGTTGTTTAAAAGCCTTTCAATGCAATTTTTTTGTATGCGTCTTACGAATTTATTGGCATTGTTTACTTGTTTGTCACAAGCCAAAAAAACGTCGATGATCGGCGATCGTTCGATCGATCAACGACTTCTTCTTACTAACTTTTTAAAACAATCAACAGCTGCTGGCGAAATTCCCATATACTAACTACCAGATAGTAAGCCGCTCACATAGGCCCACAAGGTAGCCTATGTACATATGTAGGTATGTAAGTTGCTGGCTGGCTGGCTGCCTACCGAGTTGGCTGTCTGGCCGGCGAATTCGCACATTCACTTGCGCGTTGCACTTTTTCTTCTTCCCTTGACTACATGCGAGTGACTTAGCAGAGCCGCCATTGCCGCAATCACTTTGGTAATTCTCATAAACCACTTTTTTTGTAACTTTGCCTTCTTGTTGTTGTTGTAGTGATAAGTAAGTATCGCATTTCACTAAGTCAGGTTTTAATTAGGGCCACTTGCTTTTTATTATCTGTTGTATTTTAATTTCACACTAAATTTGCAGACTTTTTGAAAGGCTTTTTGTTTTTCGTTTTAATTATTACCACTTCACTTTATTAATTTTTATACCCGAGCGCACTTGTGCACAAGGGTATATTAATTTTGTTCACATAACGGTTGTTTGTAACAGCCAAAACGAATCGAGATAGATATAGACAAATGTATACATAAATGATCAGGATGAAAAAAGAAATCGATTAAGCCATGTCTGTCCGTCTGTCCGTCCGTCCGTGTACACGATAACTCGAGCAAAAATTGAGATATCCCAACGAAATTTGGTATGTAGGCTTCCCTTAATCCAAGGTAGGTTGGTATTGAAAATGGGCGAAATCGGACTTTAACCACGCCCCCTTCCCATATAACGGTATTTTCCAGAAATACGAAAACTGCGATATTTTAGTAACTACTGAAAATAATTCACTCAAAATTCATATTTACAATAATTTTTAGACTAAAAATAAGAATATTATAAATTTTTGGAAAATGGGCGTAGCCACGCCCACTTACGGTTACATGTGTATATCTTGGTAACCGCTGCACCAATTTCTTCAAAACTTGGCACAGTTGTTGGCCTTCGCATAGCATACCAAATGGCCGAAAATTTTTAAAATCGCTCAATTACCGCGCCTACTTCCCATATAACGGTAATTTTCAGAAATACGAAAACTGCGATATTTTAGTAACTACTGGAGATTATTCACTCAAAATTGATATTTATAATAAGTTTTAGACGAAAAATAAGAATATTATAAATTTTTGGAAAATGGGCGTAGACACGCCCACTTATGGTTACATGTGTATATCTTGGTAACCGCTACACCAATTTCTTCCAAACTTGGCACAGTTGTTGGCCTTGGTACAGCATAAAAAACCGCCGAAACTTTTTAAAATCGGATAATAACCACGCCCACATCCCATATAACGGTAATTTAGAGAAATACAAAATCTTCGATAAATCATTAAATATTGAAGCTAATTTATTCAAAATTGATGCTTGCAACAATTCTTTACCAAGAAATACGTTTATGGTAAAATGTTGGAAAATGGGCGTGGCACCGCCCACTTATGATCACATATAAGTATATCGGTAACCGTTCTACCAATTTGTACCAAACTCGGTATGGTTATTGTACTTGCCACGTGTAAGCAAAACGTTGAAAATTATTGAAATCGGACTAAAATAACGGCCGATTCTCATATAACGGTAAATTTAAGAAATGCTTGAAACTTCAATATTTCGAAATTGAAGGACGCTAATTTACTCAAAATAGATACACCTCGGCTTACCATCTAGCGGAAGGTTTCGGAAGGGTGAAAAAACATATATTTAATACTTGCGCCGGGTATTTAATGTTCGGCTCCGCCCGAACTTAGACTTTCTTACTTGTTTTTTTTTTATTTGCCTCTACACAAAGTTCATTCGTTTGCAACGCGGCTTAATAGTAAGCTTCCAGCGATCAACTAACAACTACTAGCCACCAAACCGAACGCACGTCACCGACCGCACTAACGGTCTAATCCAACCAACTTTGGCCAACTTTGCGATCTGCACTGTTTCTTGAACTTTTCATTCTACGTTTTCATGTTTTCTTTATTAGCACATTTGTTTGTATTTATGTACATATGTATGTATGTACCTATGATCAAGCATATACATATAGATACCTCCATCGTAAGCCGCTCACGATCACCTTCCGCGCTCACAACTCACGCTCTCTGCTTCGATTTGGCTTGGGTTGTTTATCGGTGTTGGGGGCTTACAGGCTAACCTAATATTCGCGGCTTGCGTTTTGGTACGCATGCCGTCGAATTTGTTTTTTTGCGTCACCTTGCATCCGTTTGCATTTGATTTCATTGAGCGAAACGTCAAATAAAAATGTCACGCAGAACAAAAATTGGAAATTGAGTTAGCTTCATACGCACGCCGTTCAATTTCGGTTGATCTCATGCAAGTTGCATGTGCATGAGAAATTTTTGACAATAAATTGGCGACGTGCGTGAATATTAGGTTAGCCTGTAAGTCTTCTACCGAAGCGTTTGGTTTTTCGATATTTTGTTGGCTGTCATTTTTAATCGGCATAACGAATGTTACTTATACATACATACATACATACATATAATTTTAACAACTTTTAAGTACAATTAGAAACACACACACACTTCCAGCTGAGGCTCTGTGTCGTCCACGACCTCCAAGCAATGCTCTAAAATTTATGAAGTTAGTCTGTGTCACTTTGTCTCTGCCAATTTTCAAGCTGTCGTCTGGCTTAATGCTCGCGGCTGTCCTGTGTTCTGTGGTAGACAAGTCTTCTCACCTTCCTTTCATTGACGTGTAAATCCCAAAGTTTATTTCTTTGCCATTTAATTTTTATGCTCTTCAACACTTGGCATGACACAGAATTTGTGGCAAAAGGTGAGTGGCTTACAAGAGTAACACACACATGCAGGCAAATTCATATATTCAACAACGATCATCTGGTGTTTTTATAAACGTGTAGTACATATAACTATACGTATGTATACCCAGCCAACAAAAAATCCGAAAATCGAACCGAAAAGGAAAAAAAGTGAAATGCGAATTTTTCCCCGTTTACCGATTCCATTTTCGGATACTTGTACGATCCATTTTCTCACTAAAGTGTGCGTCAGAAACGTATGTAATGACAAGTACAGAAAATTGTTGTGGAACGGAAACCTTTTTGGCTGTTTTCTGAAATTTGAGTGATTGAATTTTTCGTTCAATAAGCTTTCCTTCTGCACTTCACAGATACTTTTTCATGGTTAAAAAAATAATATATATTTAAATAAAGAAGCGTCAGACGTAATTCGAACCCGTCACCTTCTGGAAGCTAACAAATAGCGTAAGCTGTTCTGTACGCTCAACCACTGCCAACTACTTTTTCAAACGTTTTCCGGATACGAAAACTGCCCTTTTTTTGTCCACGTTCTTGGACACGTAAATGAACGAAAATTGTAGTCGTTTTATAATCGTTACCGCATACGAAAAATTTTACTAGACCGCACTGTCGGCAAAATTTACGTTTCTCTGCTGGCTGGGTAATTATAAGCCTACAAAAACATTCTGAGAATAAATAAACACGCATTCGTATAGGGCTATAGATACGTGTGTGAACTCGTATGTATAAGTATGTACGTATTGTACTTATGTACTTATGTATCCACATCGCTCTCACCGTTTCGCTCTACCGGACAGTGAGCGTTGGCTAAGTGCAAACAGCTGTGCGGCGATCAGTTGTTCATACAGGTAATAATCAACAATTCAACAGCGGCTTAAACTCGTACCTTGTTGAACGTTATCGTAAACTTACTATGGATTAGTTCTTTTACACACATAGGTTTGTGTCTCGAATACGTTGCACGTAAAATACGTACGTAATACAAAAAGTAACGTAAAACTCTAATATGCGATTTAAATACAAACGGTTTGGTCTTTAACGTAATCGCCAATCGATCCTTCTTCTAGTCAGTTGGCGCAATAAGAAACACCTAGTGAAGCTAAGTTTCTATAACGCAGTGAAGGCCGTTCTTTTCTTCTGTCACCACCAGCGGGTAACACTCCGAATACCATCGGCTGTTTTTTGCGATTGCAGCCTTTCATAATCTAGTTTTCTTCCAGATTTTTATTAATACAAAATCGGGTTTTTTTATTGATTTACGGGTATATACATCTTAGCTCTCGGTATGACCCAGTTCGGGAACATTTCAAGACTAGTTAGGGATCATTTCGGTGACTGTTCAGAACTATTGCGGGACTGACTCACGACTATTTTGGGACTACTTCTGGATCATTTCGAGCCTAGTTAAAGACTATTTCAGAAACTTTTTGTTCCTATGTCAGGAGTCCTCAGTCTCCTAAGGATTATTTTAAGACCATTTCGGGACTAGTTCGGTATCATTTTGGGACTAATTGGGGACTATTTCGGGACAGTTTCAAGGCTTGTTCGATATCATTTTAAGACAAGTTCGGAATTATTTCAGGACTGTTTCGGATTTTTTTTTTCAAGATTATTTGGGAGGTATTTCACGACTATTTCAGGTCCATATCGGGACTAATTCAGGGCCATTGGAGACTAGTTTGTGACTTTTTCGGGAGTGGTTCACGACTATTTCAAGATCATGGTGAAGCTAGTTCAGTACTAATTCATGAACATTTCGGGACTTGTTCGCAAAAATATTTTCACTAGTTCAGGAGCATTTAGGAACTAGCTTCCGAACATTTAGGACTAGTATGGGCCCATTTCGGAACCTTTTTAAAACTTGATAGATATAATTTCGGGACAAATTCACTACTTTTTCGACCGTTTCGGAACGTGTTCTGGACTATTTCGGAGATATTTCAGGATCATTTCGGGATTAGTTCACAACTATTTCAGGATTATTTCAGCACCTAGTTCAATTCGGCATCATTTTGGGACTACTAAGGACCTTTCAGGACCGTTTTCACACTTGTTCAAAATCATTTCGCAACAGGTTCACGACTTTTTCATAACCCTATCTGGACAATTTTGGGCCTAGTTCAAAACTAGGCACGAGCTGATTTTGAAACAGTTCTGGCCTATTCCCGAACTGGTTATCGGAAAAAGTCGTATACTGGACCGGACAAAGTGAATGAAATAGGAACCGTCACGGTTATGCCGTTTATAATAAAAATCACAATTTAGCGTTAAAATTGGATTTTTATTTGTACGATCAAATTTTTCCGTTATTTTACGGTTTTTCCTTTTTCGATCTAAAATAATCGTTACTTTTACAATGATAAAAAAAACTGCTCTAGTGAAGAAGATACAAAAAAGGGTGCCTTGTACTTTTCATCCACTACGCAATGGACATTCCTCTTGACAAATTACCATGTTTTGCAACTGTCGGACAACTTTGATTTTTGGAATATTGGCCAGCTTTTTCGTTATTTCTCCCACTGTGTGTTCTCGGGATTTTTATTTTTTTTCGACCAGTTTTAACCGTTATGATGAAGACTGCGTTTTTATGACCAATTTAATTGTTTTCTGATCGAAAACATAAAAGTAATTAAACAACCGTTAATTTTTAACGGAAAAATAGAAGTCCAATTTTATTTATATGTGAAGATCATAATCAATACGGTCCCGGATTTTCTTTATTTATTTAGATGCATGTTCTTTGATGCACAGACGCGTGTCATTCATATCTTCGGTATGCACTCGAATCCTTCGTAAATCTAACATACTGGAAATGTATGTCTCGTCTATAACAGAATTATCAATTAGCCTTATGTATGACCTAAGAGCTCATAGAAACGGTCTTTGATAGTATCATCTGTGTGTCGAGAGGTGCTCGGTCACCGGATTCAACGTCACTACTTACCGACGAAATGTTCCCCACCATGGATTCTAGCCCAAACTTGCACCCTCCCATTATATGGCAGCTGAAATAGTCATCGCAAAGTCCAATCGACTTGATACCTTGTCCAATCCCTTTTTGCCTTTTGCTTATACGAGAACTTCAACGATTCGGGTAGCGGCGCCTAGCACCATCAATCCTAGAATATGCTCCCAAAGCAGTCCTTAAAACTTTTTCTGGGAGTGGAGAATCATCCGAGGCTTGTACCTACATATATTGGAAGGTGTTTTTATGAGGCATATCCAAAACCCCTGACACATTTAGAAAGTGGAGGGCTTGATTCAAGGCAGACATCCATTCACAGACGCTAACAAACTTCAGTGAACCTTCAACCCCCATCGTCGTAGTGGCTTTCTCTTTGTCTGCTGTGACCTAAGGCTCCACATGCGCTAGTTATCATAGTTGAAGTTAATTTTTCAATAACTTTGCTAAAACTTTGATTCTACCAGAACTATCTTTGTACTAAAACAATACTTATACGCTAAGGCTGTGCTTGATACCAAGCCATTGCAAAGTCAAAGGTTAAGAGCAGGAGAAGATCTTCAATTGCCTTTGGGAGTTATATTTACTTTTGTTTAGCGCAAAAACTCAGAACGCTGTAAATACTGGGAAACGGCAGCAGGCCTTAACTTGGCCAGTCGCTTTGGCTATCCATCCGACAGAAAGAATATCAGTATCCTTTCTAGATATCAGATTTAACTCCGGATATCTAGCCGGCAATAACCGACCACCTTTTCATGAACGCCGATTTGTTCTGCCCACAGAGTCAGAATGCCGGCGCTACGTTGAAAACGGTGAGCTACCGAGCACATTTTTGTGCATTCGGTGCTCTATGTAGTTCAAATAATTTCGAAGCGAAACCCGGATGTGTTTTTGGCAGGTCATGGGGATACTCGTAAAAAGCTTAATATCAAAGTGATATCGTCACTAGACACGAATAAAGGCGCGAGCTCCAAAGTTGACCGCGAAAAAAGGCACATAAAAAAAACTTCAGCGAAGAAAAGACTCTTAACATAGTTGACGGCGAAGAAAGACGCGTTAAAGCAGCGAAGAAGGACGCGTAAACTTATATTCGCGGTCAACTATGTTTGCGGGGGTAACAGGATGTAAATTCCCCAAAGAGATTTGGGGAATGATGCTGAAGTGGCAGTCCTTGGCTAAGTATAATTCTATGAATACGCATCTTTCTTCGCCGTCGACTATGTTACGCGTCTTTCTTCGCCGAAGTTTTTCTTAAGCGCCTTTTTTCGTAAAATTTTTTTTACTCGTCCTTTTTCGCCGTCGATGTCTAGTGACGATGTTGTTTGCCACTTATGTTAGTTATTTAATTTTAAGAATTTTCAATTGAAATACAGTTTATTCTCTAACAAAACCCATATAAACCCAAGTTTAAAACTTTGTAAGGAACTATAAAAAAATGCAACAAATTTTCACCCAAATTTCAAACTTTTTTCCCATAAGTTCGAATTTTTTTGGGTACTCAGTTTTATAGCCCATTTAATTTAAGTCTAATAATTTTCAAGTTTTAAGTGGCTAAAGATTGATTTTTTTTAGGGTTTTTTTGTCGCATTTGCTTCCATATAACGAATAACCACAACTAATTTTTATATGGAAGAAACCCGCCACACCTTCGGCGAAAAAAATTCTTCAAAACCAACGGTAATCTTTAGCCACTTAAAACTTGCAAATTATTAGACTTAAATTAAATGGGATATAAAACTGTGTACCTAAAAAAATTCTAACACTTATGGGAAAAAAGTTTGAATTTTTTGGTGGAAATTTGTTGCATTTTTTTGTAGTTTTCTGCACAAAGTTTTAAACTTGGATTTATATGGGTTTTGTCTTCGGTTAGACGAGGTTAACGACATCAACACTTAGGGCCGGTTGTTCAATGTATGATTAGCACTAATCGGAGGTAGAAGCTCTGGTTATATACAACGACTGCTTTATCGATCACATGTTATATGCATGATGTCGAAAACGTCGATAATGATGTTTAACCGGCAAGTAGTGATAACCAGACATTGAACAACCGGCCTTAGTGGATTCACTGATTTGGGACTATTAAGTTTGATTCTTTGTTAGTTTTGGAAGCTGCGCAAACCGAAGAGCAAGGAAGTTTAACAGAATAGGTGGTAGATCAGCTGCCTTTAAACATTTTTGATATGTTAATATGCATTTTTACTATATATGTTTGTGTATATTTTTATTTATGTAACTAAAAATTTCGTATTTTATTAATCACTTCTTATTTTCCTTCCCGTCTCCCCCCTCAGGTGGCTTCCCCAATCAAGAGCTCGTTAGTGCGCGCACACTTGGACGCTTCAACGAACCATTCAAAGGCTGTTTGCAGGATATACAATTTGGAGCCGAATCAAATGCAGTCATCACCGATTTTTCATCATATAAAGGAGAGAATATTGGTTCTTGTGATCTGCATGGAGATGAACCGATGGTTTTATAGGAGCGGTAAGAGTATGAAGAGCAACAGCGATAATTGAACAAAACGAAGAGCGCTAAGGGCGGTTATAGTAAAGCAAAATGGCGGAAAACAACAGAAAAAAAAAACAAGATTCAAAGCTAGTGACGAGGCCATTTATATATGTTCGGGATTTTTTTAACAGAGCAAAGATATTAAAAAAAACTGAGCAATCTGATAAAGTTGAACTAAATAGAACAAAAAAGACGAAAGATTATAAACAATAAAAAATAATAATAAAAATAAAAGTGAGTTAAAAAAAAATTATATAAAATATAAAGCTAAAATTTTAAAATAAGAATATTAAAAGAATAATTTTGTAAATTTTATAAAAACAAAAGCAAACCAAGAAACCTAATAAGGAACGCGAAGTAATTGAAAAGAAATTTTAAACTTTTTAGATTGTAATGAAAGCAAAAATAATAAAAATAGAAACAGACATTTTTGGAAATTTAATTTAGTAGACGAGGCAGCATAATACAATACATATAAACATACATAAAATATAGGAGTAAAAAGGACAAAACAAAAATACAAAGAATTAGTGAAACAGTGAAAGAATTTTACAAAACGAGTTGCTATGGACTTTCCTCTCTCATATACATAATATTAAGTGATATACAAACATATTTACATGCATACATGCATACATACATACAAACGCGTGGTTAAATCAACAGTGAGTTCGCTGTTGCGCCAGCCAGTGAAAGAACGAAGGACACTAAGGACTAGTAGAATTATTTTGAAAGAAAAAATTAAGAGAAAATTTAATAAAAATAATTATTATATTTATATAAACAATAAAATTATCACTTATTGGTTAATTAGTTAGCGCATTTTTTCGCCAAACGAATTGTTTAAAAACTATTAAATTTTTTTGTTGTTAAATTTGTGTCTATTATTACTAAATACTTAAACTCGTTAGTTATGTTTGAAATTTTTGTTGATCTTTTTTCTAATTTTATATTAACTATTACTACGATCGATTTCGAAACGCTCACCACTAGTAAACCAAATAACTGCCCTCCTTTTCTGCCATTGAATTTATAAGTGTTATTACTGCTAAATTCTTCTCTACTCTGCATTTCTTTTTAACTTTCTTAGGCTATCTATCGAGCTATCTATGTACATACACTGTGCAACAGTCATTTTATTGCGTCAACGAAATAATATCCAAACGTTAGTATCTGTGCGTGGTTGTGAAATCTTAAAAGGATTTTGCGCCAAGTGATAATATTTTTTTTTTACTGTAGGTTGAACTCTACTTTTTGGTCACAAATTCAATAATGGCGCAAAGGATTTTACCTATAAATTGACTACAAACATAATTTTTGTCTTAAGAGATCTAAAGCAAAATTTGAAGTCCAATTTTTTCGTAGATTTTAAACCTAGGCTGGCAAAATCATTCCACTGAACCGTAGTACGCTACAGAACTTCTTCGTAATTTTATTGGCACGATTTTAATGTAAGACGGTGTAGGTTAAAAAAGTTTGCAAAAATCAAACCCTTTTCTTCAGAGATTCCGTATAAAATTAATTTTTTTCGTGGAGATATTAACCCTTTAGCTCCGTGCGTTATGGGTCTTCTTGGCCTCTATTTAAACAAAACAAAAAAAAAACTTTTTTAAAAGTGGCGATAAGATGGTTAACATTTTTTAACGTGTTAATTGGAGTGTTTTTTTAAAGATCGGCCAAGATAATAAAATTCTATATCCATTTAAAATGAAACTATCCAAAATTTTCGATTACTTATCTACTTACCTTAAATCATCGAATTTGCTTTCCTTCGCGGACCCTAAGTAAAATGTATCACTTAACATGTATGTAAAATATTTTAACCCTCTAACAGCCATTTTTAGTAAAATTTTTCGAGTAAAAATCAGAAAGACCCATAATGGCACGAGTTAAATGGTTAAACAAATTTACAATAAGGCCTGGCAATATTTTACTATAGTATCGGAGGGCAAGAGCTCGATTCGCTTATTATTTCTTAATTTACGCATTTTGGGCGACAGCTAGTAAAATTTTCTGCTTAGCCTTTTTTGTAGAACAATTTAGCTCTCTATTAGCCATTATTAATGTGAGTTCATGGAACTTTTGGAAAAAAGGATTGCGGTTGAAGCTAAGGGGTTAAAATTTTCGACGAAAAACTTCGCAGCAATTTTTACTATAAGTCTCCGAAGACATTAAATCTGTTTGAAGCCAATTTCTACTTAAAATTTCATGTAAGATATGTAATTGGATTTGTGATCAAAAAATAAAAACCTTTAACCCACTGTGAAAAAAATTTTGATGAGGCGGAGGTCTACCATCGTTTGGGCATTATTTGGTAGGTACAAGGCCAAAAATAAAAAATTCTAAAACTGTTCCACAGTGCTATCCATCTATCTACTTACATATAGTATAAATTCTTACAAATCTGTTTTCGTTTTGCTGCCGCTCTCTTTTTAGGCTGTACATTTTTAGCTAAAACTAAAATTACTTGCACGCTACTCTTGCATCCGGAATATTTAATACATATATACATATAAAGCCATTTTGTTGCCTTGTAATAGTTTTTATTAAATTTAATCAAGTAAAAGTTTAAAACCAAAAAAAAAGTAAATTTTAAATATTTAGCATAGATTTGCAAGCGCGCGATGCGCACTTAAGCTGCTAAATTCCAATTTAATTAGCCTGTTCAAAAGATTTACTTATTAACTATTATACATACATACATACAAACATATGCAACCGTAAAGATGGGTACCCAAACGAAAAAAAAAACACAGAAATCAAGAAAAAAATTTAAAACAATAAATTTTAAAAAAAAAACTCCGGCAAAATTATTAAAAACCATGCAAATAAGTAGCAAAGTTGAATAAATTGCATAATTCAAAAAAAAAATTCTTTTTGAAAGCGAAAATTGTGTTTTTGATTGATTGTGTTTTGAGTGAAGATTGATAACAGTACATAAATTCATACATATGTACATACAAACATGTGTATGTAAGTTTACATACTTATACTATACATACAAGACATATTATAAATTATACAAATTTAAAATGGAAAATGAACTCGAATTGAATTATTAGTAATATGTAAATTAAAAAAAAAATAATATCTAATAATAATTATATGAAAACGATAAACAGTATGAGTTGCAGTTGTAAACATATGTTTGATTACGAAAAAGAAACAGCATGTTAATTCTGTTGAGGAAACAAAATAAGAAATTAACTGATCAACGACTATTCAATTAAAAAAACAAACAAAAAAACTGTGTAATCACAAGAGTTTATTTCGAAAGGAAATTTCATAGAACTATTATTTAAAAAAAACGTTAAAATAAAAAATTTCCAAAAATCATTAAATGCTTTTTTTCTTTAGCATCGAATTTCGATTTAGTTGCTGGAAAACTGGTAAGTATGTATAGTGCTACCTGGTTAATGAGCTTAGCTTGAATTGTTCCTAAGCACTTGCTCGCGCTGCTCCAATAGTCGCAATGGCCGAGTGAGCAAGGCACTGCCGTGCTATTCGAGAGATCCGGTCAAGTCGACGGAGAGCGGACTTTTGCTTTTGTATACATAACTAATTATTTTTTTCGTTTTTTAATATCATTTTCTTTTAGTTTATAGATTTTATTATTTTGAAAAGAAAAACATATTTTCTTTATTTCATTTAATTTTTAGAAAAAATGTTTACTTCTTTTTTTGATTTATTTTATTTTTTCTATTTTTATTCATTTTTCTTTTAGATTTTAGTGTTTTAAAAAGAAAGATATTTCATTTAAAATTTAGCAACTAAATTTTTATTCTCATTTTAAACTATTTTTGTAACCTTAGAAACACATTATTTTCTAATTTTTATTTTTAGAATGACGTATTTTTATTTGATTAAAATTTTTTTTTTGTTTTAAAAAAAGAAAAATATTTTTTCTTTATTTCATTTTATTTTAAGAAACATTTTTTTTTATTTTTGATTCGTTTTCATTTAAATTTTAGATTGTAGTGTTTTATTCAGAAAAAAAAATTTATTTTAAGGAGAAACATATTTATTCATTTTATTTCATTTTATTTTGAGAACCATTTTTTACGTCTGTATTTCATTCAATTTTTTTTTTTAATTTGAATTTAAATTTTAGGTTTAAAATTTAGCAAATTTAATTTTTTTTTGTTTTAAACTAATTTTTTCTTTAATTCTTAGACATTTTATTTTCTTATTTTCATTTCTAAAAAACACATTTTTTAATTTGATTTTTAGATTGTATTGTTTAACAATTTTTATTGAGGCCATATATGTAATACTTCTATATTGCTAGTACAATATGATCGCAATGAGTTTTCCATTCGAAATCAAAGAAAGACAGCCTATGAAAATGTTTGTGATTGTAGAAGTATATGTACGTGTATATTTGTAAACTACTACATAGAATGAAGTGCCATATCATAACAGGGCCGGTTCAGGGAATTCAACAAACAAACACAAATTTGACGGCCTCATGTTTCCTTCACGCTGAAATGTATATCGAGCCCTAGCCGCGAAAATGGAGTAAGACAACTATTTTCAAAATTTAATTTTGATGCGTAAATGCCTCTAGGAGCACCTGCATCAAAAAGTACATTTTAAAAAAATTTCGTCGTTTAAAGTACAAAACCTCGTATCGTCATTCTGCAAAACCGCGTAACTGACATTGGCTGCCAAAAATTGGATTTGCTCACACAAGTTCTTGGCTCAATCGTTATCCATTCGTCCTTAAATATACTAGCCAGAAATGCGATTGCTTGATAAAAAAGAGAACCAATTTGAAATATGAGTATTTTTACGCTCTAGAAAATAATTTCTACAACTTCACATACGCGGTTTTGCATTTTGTTGATACGCGGTTTTGCACTTTATACGACGATATATATATACATTATTTTAGCGGTTAGGGCTCGGTATGACGAATTTCTCCGATGCTCCTCGTTATTTGGAAATCTGAAAAATTGGAAGAAAGAAGATCTTTTCCTAACAAAGGCAAAACTTATTTACACATAAAACGGTGTGGTACTCGTATTTTATATGTTGGCCGAATCCAATAAATCACGCTATTCCATTCCCTTCTATGCTGATTGACGCTAATTGGAAATGCCAACTGATGCCAAGTCCTTCTCTAACTGGTATTGTTATCCGCTGCCAGCACCAACGGCCGCAGCGCTTCTCATAGATTTACAAAAATTTTATTTTTTGTTAATTTTTCATAAGTCGCTTTTAAATAAAAATTTGTGAAACCTCACCTGAATTTTGAAAAGTAAAATTGTCATTCTGAGTACATTCTCTTATCGGATCTGTCTTTCTTTTTTCAATATTTCGGCACTCTGATGTTGGGCAATGTACTTTGAATCATCGTACAGTTCCACGATTGAGAGAATACAAAGGTTGCGCCGATCTCGGACCGCTATTCCTCTCTTAACGAATTTGACAGAATCGTTGTTTGCATGACGTCACACTTGTGCAACTTGTTTACGTTTTCCTTGCAACATTTTTTCTTCTTCTTCCATTCTTGCTCACGTTTTGGCATTCCGCTCTCGCAATTGCACCAGTGTGACGTCACACAAAAGTTATTCTCAAAAATCCTCTCTGATCGGCGCAATCTTGTATTCTATCATTCTTGGTACAGTTCCATAAGTAACGTAACTCTTCTTCTTACCGTTTTTATGGCAGGCTGTAGGTGTGATTTTGGCAGGCTCTAGGTGTGTTTTTGCTAGTGTATTGGTGTTTTTGCTTGAGAGTATTGGTGTGGTTGCTAGCCAAAATGACGTTAGAATGGGTTTTGTGAAGCACCTTCAGGGTTTTGTGAAGCTGTTGCATCATTTTTTGAAGTTTTAATTTTCGAACCGGGTTGTCGTGTTATACTTTTTTCAAGTTTAAATTCTTTAGATTTTTTGTTTTGACATTGTAACTTAAATGCGAATTGTTGCACAAAAATAATTTAAAATATGGTAAAAAAATTCAGTTTTATGAAAAATATTAGTTTTAAATTTTTTGAGCTCCGAAATAAATTTTTATAAGCAAAAGAAACATCTTATGCTTTGTAATTTTTAATTTCGTACTATTGTGATAAGGTAAGGCAACCCTCTTGGCATTTATTTCAGATATTCAAATTGAAAAAATAAGACGCAGACATTCTTTTATTCTTTCAATACATAAATTGAATATTTTTAATAAAATATTCATATTCTTCCTGAACTACAGATTTCGCTCAAGTGGTACCGTGTAGTAACAATTCAATAGGTAAGTTATTTTAATGTATGCCATTTACATATGTATATACATATGTACATATTTATTTGAACATAGTCGTTATAACTTTTTGTTTGCATCTTTTCAGAAGCAAAATGGTGAACAAAAGTTGCATCGTGGGATGTCCATTGGGATGTCCTTTATATGTATTCCCTCCGTTGGGAGAAATGACCAGGTGAGTGATATCAGTTTTATATGTACATACATATATACATATGTATATTAAAATAATTATAATTATATTAAAGTAAATATTGCACGTAAAATAATAAAGAGGATTGATTTCAAACTTATGTTTTTGGAGATTTTAATATACAATTAAGCTTGATAAGGAGAATATGTTCAAGCTAATAGATAACTGATATACCCAAAAATTGCGAATGTACCTATGTACTTTTCTACTTTTTTTTTGGTCATGCATATATTTAATTCTATTTATTGTTGAACGTGCAATATGTAGAAAGTATTATTTGCAAATAATGCAAAGTGGTAAATTTTGCCGCATAATATCGAATCGAGAGCGTAATAACATGGGAGAGCTGCAAATTGTTGGTAGTGAAAGTTTTGCTAGCAGAAATTAGCTAGCAGAAGAACAATAATAAATATCGAAAGCTACCATTTGTTGAATTGGTTAAGCGTAAACAAAAGTAAAAAGAGTGGAAAATAAAATTAATTAACTAATTGATGATAAACAGGATTGTGTAAATGCTTGTGCGCAAAGCAAAGAATTTAAAACTGATTTATTAATTGTAAAATGTTTACAGCGGGAATATCAAAGCAATGCAACTGTTTATTCGTAAGTTTTTACTAGTTTTGCGTTCAATAAATTTTTCTGCCAGTTTTCTCTTTTTCTAAATTTTACGCTCTATTTAGCTTTTACGCTCTCGCTGGAATTTTTTACTGGAAATGTTACTATACACACCTATTATTTCGCGCAAGCAAAAAATAAAGAAGATATCAATGGTTAAAATTAATTTTTTGATTATTTTAAATATTAATGTCTTCTGAACTACATAACTTATTAAAAAACTAATGATGGCAAAGTAAAGGTAATTAATGGGTCTTTTACTTGAGAACATAATTTTTTCGTTTTTTTTATATATATTTTTAAGCCAGAAATACTTAAAAAAAAAACAAGTATACTCTTTTAAATGGCGTTTATTTAAAATTGGTTTTAAAAAGGGTTATAATACATAAATCGAGTAAAAGGTATTTAAATTATCTTTAAATAAACATCAATACTTTTTTGATCGGTGAAGTAGTTTCCGAGATATTATAAATGTAAAAAATATGAAAGAAATATATGTATGTACATAAAACAATATTTTTTTGTAATGTTCGATTTTTTACAGAAACCAATTTTCCAATTAACGGACCAGAACGGGTATCGTTATAACCAATTTTTTTACTTTATTGTTTTTTAACACATCATTTTCGATTTCGCTTTACTAATGTAAATACATTTAACCATCTCCCTTTGCCCGTGATTTCCTATCGATTTCCACTTAACATAAAATTTCAATTTCGCTTTACTAATTTATTTTTGAGTATGTTTTGGTTTTCAATTTTAACTTTCATTAAACTAACAACTTTAATTGGACTAGCAAGTGTTTGCTAAATTTGGTTTTGGAAAATCTTTGCTTATATTTAATATGATGTATTAATAGGTTTCTATGATAAATGCTAGAAGTTCCAAATTTTCCGCCAGTATGCCAGCAAAAACTTCCAACTTCTAGGAGTTAGTACACACACCCCATCTTTCCTATACTAAAACTGCTTGGTTGTATTTTATTTGTATTTTATTCTATTTATATATGTACTATATTACCATTGTATATGCATTAATTAGTATGCTAGTTTTGCATATGGTATTTAGCTTTAATGCTAATTACTTTTTTTCAATAGGCGGCGTAAATGGCTCCAGTTGTTGGGTGTGGTGGGCCCAACAGCGAAACATATTTTCGCCTGCCAGAGGCATTTTTCCCATCAGATGAGAAGTAGCCGAGGCCTTCACAAATGGGCAGTTCCCGATATTAATTTAAGATTATATTCGCCCGCAGTGACAGCTAGTAGGGAAAATGAGATTACTGATAGGAATGTATCAGGCAGTTTAGTTGAAGACGTACAAGGAGTCATAGAAGTAGGAGTTGAAGATTTTCAGCCAAGTTTCGATTCTATTATAGAGATTGATTGCGAAATTTTGGATTCGAGCGCTGACCCTGTAATAGAACTTGGCGTTGAGGATTTTCTGCCGATACCTTTTTCGCCCGAAGCAGCAGATAGCGCCTCGACTTCAAATTGCGAATTGGTAGAGGCATCCTTTGAAAAATCCCTTCAATCCCACCAGGATGAAGAAGACACACCTTCTTCCTCTTTAGGTAGGTCCAATTTAGTTCAAACCTGGGCAAACAGTCGGCAATCTCAAACAGATTTTTATTTGAGTGATGGGACTCCTAGAAAGAGAAAGTATCGGGAGGAACTAGATAGTGCAAAAGATGAGATAAAATATTTACGCAATAAGGTGAGAGTTTTAGAAAATAGGGTAGAATATTTGTTAAAGGAGCCAAGTTTGCCTGTCAATTCACAGGATAGACTAATTTCAGAGCTAATTTGCAACTTGCCTGCACATTTAGCGATCTGTGTGAAGAATTGCCTTAAAAATGCCCCCCGAACTCCACACGGGTATAGATTTGACAGAGAACTGAAAACATTGGCTCTAGCAGTTAAATTTTTATCACCTATGGCATTTAGATATTTAAAGCCCCTTTTTAAATGGCCCTCCAAAAAGACCCTAGAGTTGTTTGTTCAAGGCTGGCCACGTAACCCTGGCTGCAACTATAGCAGCTTAAAAGCCCTGGAGTTAAGAAGCCGAGGTTTCACGGACGCACAGAGATATGTTTCGATCTGCTGTGACGAAATGTCTCTGAAAACTAACGTTCAATACGAAAGAAGTAGAGACATGATTATAGGATTGGAGGATTATGGCGATGAAAATCGCACACCAAGTGTAGCTTCTAGTGTTTTAACAATTTTGGTCCAAGGCATTGGTGGAAACTCTTGGACTCATCCCTTAGCATATTTTTTTGTTCACAAATCGTGCAAAGGTCATATAATGGAAAAATATATTTTCCAAGCCATAGGTCAGCTCCAGAGTATTGGTCTGCGTCCGTGTCAACTTGTAACTGACCAAGGCTCCAACTTCATGAGTTTTTCTAGGATAGTAGGAGTTACGAAAGACAGACCATTTTTTGAAGTTAATAGCGAGAAAATCTTTTATTTCTTCGATTCTCCCCATCTCCTGAAGAGTACGCGGAATTGCTTAGAAAACCAGAAAAATAGAGTTAGTTTTCATGGCAGACCTGTAGACTGGATGCACATCATCCATGTATATGAAAAAGGCGCCAATTATGACATTTCTTGCACTCATAAATTGACCCCGGCACATGTAAGACCTAAGCCTTTTAATAAAATGAGCGTGCAGTTAGCTTCTCAGGTTTTCAGTAATTCTGTGGCAAGTGCAATGTTTGCTATCTACAGCTCCGGGTTTTTAGATAATTCTGAGTCTCCATCTTTTTTCAATACAGCCGAGTTTGTTCTTTTTTTTGATAAGTTGTTCAATATTTTCAATAGTCTCGTGTTTGGAGCAACCGGTAATTTCAAACAACCATTTTCAGCAAGTGCGGACCAATTAAGTTTTCTTGAGGAGGCCGAACAGTTTCTTAATTCAATGAAAGTGCAAGATAGTTTGGATCGTGATATCACCAATACCTTTTGTTTCATTAAAGGTTGGCTCCTTAACATTAATAGTTTACGACATTTGTGGAGCTTTTGGTCACACCAAGGTTTCACCCATTTAATGACTAGGAAGTTATGCCAGGATAAGATAGAAAACTTTTTCGGGCATATACGAAGAGGTGGGGGATTTGATGTGAGAATAACTCCACAGCGTTTCTCATATCTATTTAGACAAGCGTGGGGCATAGGCTACATTCGATGTGTTGACAAGGGAAATTGCGAACTCTTGCCCGCGGATCAGTGGGAATCAGTTTCTAGTAGTACCCTCCAAAATGCATGTAATGACGCTCTGGTTAGAGATACGTCTTGGCAAATTTTTCAAGATTTGCCTAGGCCTTCCCTACACTCCGTTCAAAATCTTCAAATTGATGTATCGGTTGAAGTAAATGAAAGTAGTTTCCTTCATCGCAGTGCTTTTGTCTATTTTTGTGGCTATTTATATTTTAAATATTTTAAAATGCATAGTTGTTTAATGCCTCTCCCAAGGTTCGATGGTTTTATTACTGAAAAGGATTTCTACTTTACTAGAGAAAAACAGTTCAGTAATAGCAATCTTGTTAAGCCTCCAAAGGAATTCATAAATTTCATTTCAAGCCTTGAAAAAATATTCACCGATCACTTTGTACAAATGTATTTGCAATTCCCTTTCTTTTTGTGCTTAACTGCATACATATGTATGTATGTACACATTTGTGCAGTTGCAGTTGGAGCGTTCATTTAGTGAAACATTAGGGGTATTCTCGAAGTATTGCACGATGCACGTATTGCACGAAATGCAAAAATACTATCCCAAATTTCGAAGAGTACGAGAGCACCCCATTGCAAAGTGGTAGAATGCATGGGTAGCAAGCAGCGAAATTATGTATCAAATACAATAACAAGAGACAGCAGAAAAAAATGAAGTGAGCGAGATGAGAGGAATGAGAGAAATATGTAGCAATTCCAACAACAAAACAACTAGCACAGGGTCGCATATATCTTGCTATGCTATTTTGCAAAATATATACATGGGTTTCGACGTTGCATATTTTGCAGCGATAGGAAATGTCGTTTCCCATGTATTTTGTTGTTGTGTGTTTGCAAGTTATGCAATCCATGCAATCCGTGCTACGTGCAATGGCTTTGCAAGATTTGGAGAATACCCCTATTCTTTTGCAATTTTTTCATATACGCCTCACTTTATTCTGTTTGCACACATATCTACACATGTAGGTACCCAGCCAATATGCTGGTTGGTTGGAAAGATGCAACTAGAACTGATGCTAATAATGCAGCGAATGCAAATATTATTCCTGACCAAAATGACTGTTTTCAAAAACGCATCAATTCTTTAGTGCACAAATAAACGAAATTTGTGCGCATTGGAAAGCCGCCAAAAGGTGAGAGTCTACTGCACTTTGCACATATTTTGCAGCACACTTTTTGTTCTTTACATACATATGTACCTATTTGCAGCTGGAGCATTCTGCTGCACTTTCTAACATACATATGTATGTATATATTAGCACTGCACTTCTTTTACCTACATATGTACACATTTAGGTAGTTACAGCTGGACCATTCTACTGCACTTTTTAAATATTCGCACACTTTTAAATTTTATTGTTTATATATGTGTGTACACATTAAGGTAGTTGCAGCTACACTTTGTACAAATGCCCTGGTACAAAACTCACCGAACAATGTATTGTCTTCATTCCCCTCGCCAACAAACCATGCTTGCACAATTATTCGTGCGTGTTTTAGGCCAATGGCATTTTCGCACTAAGTTTTTCAGCTACATTCAGCTATGCTTCGGCCACATCTTCAACAGGCAATGCAATGGTAACGGTTACCCAGAGCCATTATAGAATTCCTAAATGAACGTTCTATAAATATCTGAAGTCATAAATAAATGATTTAAAGAATATAGCAAGCTTACCTTCACAATTTTATACGTATACTAGCCAATGCCCACTTGCTTCACGGCGCCTAATAAGAACTTTTGCGTCGGTTAATGCTAAACAAAAACAAAAGAAAAAACAGTCTGTAAAGTCAAAATTTTTAGTAAGTTGAAACCACTAAAGCACGGTATCCTCCTCACACATAGACCGAGAATAGTAACGCTGTGATACTGTATGAAAAACTAATCCATTTCGGTGACATGAGCTTTGCCGCGGATGGTCTTATTTCCACCTGTGAAATCTCTGCCAAGCGTGCATAATCTTCTTTGATCTTGCAACTACAACATTTTTCCGATGCGTAAGCCAGTAAAAGTCCTCATAAGGAAACTCAAGAGCACAGATGTGCGTTTTCTGTTATAGGAGGGCCAAGAATCCTCGCTGTCCTGCTGGATGAAAAGTTTTCGCGAACATTGGCTAAATGAGTCGTGTGATCCCTTGAACATCGTTCAAATTGAGCAATCGATATACCTACCGTTTTCCTTCCTTGTTAATTCGCCACTTATACAATTCGTGTTAATATTTATTGGTGCCTATTTGTTGTTAAAAAATTTTGTAAACTAGACCGCGGCCATATTTATATGCAGTGATGTATTTTATGGTACTTATAAAATGCATCATTACAATCACAAAGTTGCATTTTATGGTAACATTAAAATCAATGCAAAATCGACAAAAGTACTTCAAAATAATATCTATGACTAACAAAATTTACACTAATTCATATTTTCTTAGTTATAGTAATGCTTTTTTAATTATAAATTCCTAAATTTGCACGAAATTTTTTAAACTTTTCAATAAGATATATTATGATTTTTTAACCTTTTTAATGCAACAATGTTGCAAAAACGTGCGTTTTAAAATCAGGTGATCTCAGCTGTAGGCATTTTTTGGCAATCAGCTGATAGTGTTTTTACTTATGAAACTGTACAATGCTTTGAATGTACTAGCAATATAGAAGTATTACATATATGATTGAGGCCGTTTTTAATGAAAAACTTCTTATGGAAAAGCAACAATAATTTGAAAAAATGGTAGAAGTGATAGCTATTTCGGAAATCACCACATTTCCTCATCAGACTTCTTTCAGTAGGATTCGAACCGACGATCCCACTGACTCAGCTAGTTGCCTACGCACTGTGCTAAGTTCCTTGTTATTCGTGTTGCTTTGTTCTACTTTTTTGTATTGTTTAAAATAAAATCTTTTTTAATTTTTAGAAACATGTTTTTCTTCTTTTAATTATTAAATTTTTTCTTTCCTTTAAATTTTCGATTGTACCATTTTTTATATATATTTTTGTTTGTAATTTAATTTAATTTATTTTATTTAATTTTCTTATTGTTATTAGATATATTATTAAAAATTAATTTTTAGGATCTTATTTTATTTTGTTTTATTTATTGTTCTAACTTTTTTTTTAATTATAGATTTCACTGTTTAAAAAAAATTAATTTCATTGAATTTTTAGGAACTTCTTTTATTTTCGTCTTATTTTGAACTAATTTTTTATTGTATTTACTTTTCATATAATTATTTGATATTAAAAATTAATTTTTAAGAACTTATTTTTTTTCTTGTTTTTAATTTATTTTTTTGCAACTTCATTTAATTTTTAGGAACCCCTTTTATTTATTTATTTTTCTTGTTTTGAACTATTGTTTTTTACTTAATTTTCTTATTAGTTGATTACATTATTAAAAATTAATTTTTAGGAGCTCATTTTTTGTTCTTATTTTAAATTTTTTTTATTGCAGATTTATTGCATTATTTTATTGGTTATTTTCTTTGTCCAAGTCGATGCCACCTGATTTAGACCATAAAAAGTTTGTTATCATATCACGATAACTTCCACCATTCACCATAACTGTGTCGGTGACACAGTTTCGTCGAATTTCTGCAATAAACGACTGATTTCTGCAGCAGTTGACCGACAAACTGACTCGAAAAAGTCCTGAACTATTCTCGAATGAGTCCCGAAATCATGCCGAAAAAATTCCAAACTAGACTCGAAAAAGTAGCAAACTAGATAAAAAGAGGTCCACAACTAGTACCGACTAGTTCTATACTATATTACCGAGTATTGTTGCTAGAACTGCTGCACATTAGATTTATTTTCATTTTTACTATTTCTGAATTAGGCTTAGTTTACGCAAATTTTGTCTACATCGAAGCAAGGGGTCCCAAGCGAAAAGTTTCAGTATTTTTTTTTTTTAATTTCCGCCTTGCTTTCCATCAATGCACTACCGTAGTGCATACACCTAAAACTATGCAACGAAAAGACCCATGCACAGGGTGAAAAATTTGCAGGGTGCACACGATGATTTTTTCATTCCGTTATTCAAAAGATATTTTTGATGATGCATTTTCGAACGTTTTTTTGTAGTTTGCTTTAAATTTTAAGAAAAGCAAAGATAAAAATTAAAAATTAACATAAACATCACAAATAAGTGCTGTGAAAGATCTGCATCACCCTTGAATAAACCCTATACAAATAATTCAGTTAAATAGGTGCAATAAATATAGTGACGCTTCTGGACAAACAGTTACAGTTGCTCAACTATGCTCATGTCCTTCTCTTGCGTCCCCGATCCCTGGACAACGTGAGCTACCCATGTGCGAGATGCATTAACCAACCCGGGTTGGAACTAGTTGATGAAAGAAAGAGACGAAGCTTCACTGGGGCCGCTGTCTAACGTGCGGCTCGTTTTGTTATAAACGTATTCTCAACAAAAGTAACCCAAGTTGTGGTTACGCGCCAGGTTTGGGACCAGCTCGGTAAAACACAGTATCATTAAGGTCAATATTGCCTTGGGCAATACTAACTTCTTTTGATTAATCCCATTTTCACGGCGACCGTGGCGAATGTTTATAAACTATGGTTTAAGGATAAGCACTTGGTATGTTCGTTTCCTTCAAGGATTAGATGCTTCTGTCTGGTTGATGTACTCGGGAAGGATAATGCGGATATCACCGTCATCGAAGAAATTCGATGGGCGCGGCAAAATGGATAAAGCATTTGTCCCCTTGACGTAACGGAGAGCAACTTCGGTTTTGGATTCCTCATAGAATAGAGGCTTCGCCGCCGAGCACTGTCGTTGACTCCAGGGGATAAGCGTTTGCAGCAATCCGCATCAGAGCGATGCTCTTTAACATCTTGTTCATTTGCACCCACATCCCGTGGGAAGGCAAGAACGAGGCGTCCTGTGAGCGCTACCTGCGTCACGATATCACGATCTTGTGCGACGATTGCAGTGCCAGGGTGAGTAAGAAAGGGATCTTTGGTTCCACCATCTGAAAATTCAGCCTCCACGATGAAACGTCTAATAATGGACTGAAACTGATCGCCTTTAGCCTTCTACGTGACTGTCTCCTGGTCGAAAAACGGGAAGCCAAACCGATCATGTTGCGATAGACGGATTACACGTTTTTAGTATTCTATGTAAACGTACGTACGATTCAAGGACCAGCTCTTGAAATGCTGAGCGATGGATAGTGCAGCTACATATTTGCAGGAACTACAACGACTCCGCTTGTTTATGGTCTATTCTTACACTAAGTCACGAACATACATATGTATGTACGTACTTTCTCCTATGGCCATTTAAGCCCAATATTTGAGATTCCATCGAGGTCCTTTTGTGCAAATTTTGTGCAACTGGGTACAATCATTTTTCGTCGGAAATACCCATGTCTTTTAGAATACCGCTAGTCTCTTGGAATACATCGTAATAAGTAGGTCGCTCTGTAGAAGCTAATATAATGGGCCGAATTGGCGCTCTTCATCGCATTTAATTCTGCCTTAAAAAACGATACAGTGATGAGGTAGACAAATACTGAGTATAAGTACAAGAGTGAACCGCCTACCTACCTACTCCTAGAGCCGTTAAATTTGAAAGTAAATTACGAAATAAGAACCACGATTTACGTATATGTCCCTGGAATGTCAGGACCCTCTAAAGGAAAGATATTTCTATCCATCCCTGCAACCCAGGAAATACCAGGATCCACATCAAGGGAGGAACGAGACTGGAAGCAGAGCAGTTCTATGAGCGCGCTTAGAAAGAGAGAGATGATATCGACATCGTCGGCCTGAGAACCCGGGGCAATAGTGCAGCATTTTCCAATTTTGCAAACTAATCGAAAGAGGTTGGTCTAGTGGTGAACGAGGACAAGACAATTTACCTCCTGGCAACATATAAAAAGACTTAAAGTATTGGGACACACGTCACTGTCGGCAGTTATAACTTTGAAGTAGTGAAGGACTTTGCCTAACTAGGATCCAGCACCTAACGCCACCAACAGTGTCAGCCTTGAGATGCAGCGAAGAATAACTATTGCCAACAGGTGCACCCTTGGCCTCGGTAGGCAATTGAAAAGCAGAGCCCTTACTAGACGAACAAAAATTATGCTCTACAAATCACTCATCATATCCGTCATTTTATATGGCGCAGAAACATGGACGATGTCAAACAAAGATGAAAAGGCTAGACTTGTTCAAGTCTTCTAATAAAAGCGGCAATACTGCTGCAGTAATGCAAGTTTGCAACACTGTTGTAACTGCTCTACTTGCACATCAACGCTAGAAATTCGCAATGAACGTGATATTTTTATGATGCGCGCAGTACTGTGGTTGCGATTGCAACTCGAACAAGCCCGCTTTGGGGGCTTTCGTGAGAACCTATATACATATATGGCCCGGTTAGGGTGGGCGACGAGTAGACAAGACAAGATGGAAAGACGGACTGTATGAGTTTTTTAACGACGCGGGATTTGTTCCAGTTACAAGCCCATGGACATATGTAGTTAAGCACATACAAATTCAACAATTCAAGAATTGCGCTCGCTCGGGTCGAACCGGTAAATGGCTGTAGTGCCAAATAAGAAGAGAAGGTTATTGGCTATCTGTGAACGTCGTTAATTACTTGCCTGAGAGTTTTTGGGGAACGACGCTGAAGTGACAGTCCTTGGCCAGATACGAATCTGGGTCGTTCTACCGCCATAAACGAATGACAAAACTGTTCATCTTTGGCTGATGAAGTTGAACGAATAACAGACGCGTTCAGATACAGGTAAATTTTTATTGAGAATATTTATTTCTTTTTTCAACTGTTTCTGCAGCTCATTTAAACTGAAGTCATTGTTGCTGGTACTTCAAAGTTCTATTATGGTTAACTTTAATTAAAGTTGCTATTCATATATGTATCCATATGTAATCGACACAGTCCGCCATCTACAATTAACACGAGATAATGTTGGCGCCATTTTAGCTACATAGTTATTAGCAACTACACCATCGCCATACCATTTTCATCTTCGCTTTTATTATACGACTTTTTGCTAAATATTTAAAAACGTTTTTGTTTATAATTATTATTATAATACATATGTTTATGAATTTTCATATACACCTTATGATTCATTTAATATTCATTCCCACCATGCAAAACATGAGAAATAGGCAACAATCGTCAATGGCAACAAATTGGCGACTCACCGATTTATTGCTGTGGTGACAAATCGGCAACATCACTTCATTCATGTCAATTTTGAATAAAAAAGTTCTCAAAAATTCCGAAACTTATGAATATGGCGTCAATAGTATTGGCCAAAAGCATCTAAATTATGCCCAAGGACAAGATTGAAAAAATAGGAAGCCTCACAGCGAGAAAATGAATTAATTCCGATTGTAAGTTGCAATTTGGTATACAATAAAATAAATGAAGTATTAAAAAGAATAAAATTATTCCAAATATCGCCTGAAGCGATAAGAAAAGGACTTATTCAGGTAATAAGAAAACGACTCGCCCAGGCGAGTTGCCTTCGGCGGACGTTTTAAAGCGACCGGTAATAGGAAATCGATTCGATGGCAATATTACCGGCAATAAATTTGTTTCCGAGGGCGACACATTTTCTTATTGCTGGCAACACAAATTGTTTGGTGGGTTTCCTCGGAATTTTTCTTTCTTTATTATGTATTCTTGTTTCATACATACAACATAATAATAGTAAATTTATTTATGTATAATTGGAAAATATTTTATTCGTAATTATATTTTCGATTAAAAAATATTTTTTTTTTTATAAATTTTATATGCATACATATACATACATATTTAAAATAATAATAATTATAGTAGTTTATTCATAAGTGTGAAATGAGAAATTTATAACTCAAATACTTTATTTATTATAAACAGCATACTTTCGTCCTCATCAACATCATCATCATCATCGTCATCATTATGATCATCATCACACAAACGTTGCGTTCTAATAGTAAATGTTCTTGTGAATATACACTAACCGAAAGTGAATTTCAATTTGGAATTGCTAATAAGAGATTTGCTTGACACATTGATAAATTGACTTAGCCAAAAAACTAACGAAAAACAAAAATGCTACCATTTTTACACCGACCTAGCGACGCAGCGACGAGACGAGCAAACAACCAACTAAGTGCTTGCAACAAGCATGTTTGTATGTACATGTTTATGGTGAACAGTTGAGCCCATAGAAACAATCACTGCAATTTCAGACGGTCACATCGCAAAAGAATATTATATGTATGTTTGTATGTTAATAGCTGTTGCTTGGAATTTCTATTGTTGTGGCGAATGCGATCAGCGCAAAATTCCAACAACCTTTGTAATAGTCATTACTCATTAAACTACACAATGCAATGCATATTTTAAATGTATTTTTGTATTTTATTGTTTACTATTTTATTTTTGAAAAAGTTTACGTTTGAACTTTCATTTAGTATAGATTATTAATTTGTTTACTGAATTTGCGGATTTTACTTTTTTGTGTTCTTTTTCGAGGAGTGAACAAACGCAAACGTAAAATGTTGATGTGGATGCGGGAGCAAAGTGAAATCTGGGTGTGTTAACAGATTATATATTTAGGCAGCTGTATTAGAAAGTAGTAGTACATTGCTGCTCGAGTATTGCTGCTGATTTTGGTGACGAGGGAGCTGAAAAGGGAGCGTTTGTTTGTTTTCTGTTTTATGTTTTTACTTTCTTTCTGTTATCGATTTTTAATGTGACTTTATTTTAATCTATTTTCATAGCATTACCATCCTTATCATAATTTTTCATAATTTAAATTTTATATTTTATATTATTATTGGTTGCTTTCCCACTCAACATCATCATCATCATTATCATCCGTATTTTTGTTTCTGCTTTCTATTTCTGGTTTTTAAATTGTAATTTAAATATTTATTTTTTTATTTATAATTATCAGCATAATTTTTTCAAATCTCTCGTTGGAAATTTCATTTTCTGTAAATGAGGTAATAGAAAATTTTTTAATGTGACGCGAAATACGAAATTGGGGGAAAAATATAAAAGTTAATATGCACTCACCTACAAAAGGACATCACTTGCAGCAATTGTTTGTTTGTCGGGTATTTTCATTATCATTCAGCCTTCTACCAGCGGGAGCGCCTTGATTATTTGCTCCGTCGTTTTTAGGTAATTTCTTAGCTGTTAGCGGGTATGGAAAAAAAGAATAATTTATAGTGCAAGTTTACAAGCACTAAAATAAAATACAAATTATACCACCCACAAAAAAAAATTTAACATTGGACGATAGAAACAAAAAAAATAGCGAAGTTTCAAATTCTGACCATAGCTTCGGACCTAAAATCTATACGAATAGCGTAGTATCGCTCTCCGGACTAAAGAATATCGCGTCATTTTATTGCACCAAATAATCATTCATAAATAAATAAATAAATACAATTTTTAATAAATAACTGCCCACTAAATATAATGAGCCCCTTCAATTTTAATTTGTTCAACTTCCCAATACATATTAGGAGAACTTGGTCAAAACTCAAAAATTATTATTCACCGCTTTTAGAAAGTTCACCTCCAAATTTAAGTGAAAAAGTTGTCTTAATTCTGCGAAAAATTGGTACGTGTTTCAAGTATTCCAGTTTTCCAGTTTGTCGACTTTAAGGGAATCCTTTCACTATGTAATCCGCTTCAATCCCTATTGTTATCAACCCTCTTGAGTATAACTTACCAATTGCTAAAAAGATATCATTAACATTCATTCCCGTTTTTGCCGATGTTTCCATGAAGAGTAATCCGTTCTCTTCGGCATATTGCTTTGCTTCTTCGTATTCTACAACACGAATATTTGATAGATCCGCTTTATTGCCAGCCAGGGCAATAACGATATTCGGCGATGCCTAAAAATGAAAGTAGAAAGAGATTATTTAGTGAATTTTAAAAAAGAAATTTTTGCGAACTTTGTCTTTATATTTGGATTCCTTAGGGAGTAAAAGAAATTTATTCGACTATACGTGTACATATATTGCTGAAATTATCCCTTTGAAAAAAGAGGTGTGCACAGCAACCTTATGATCTCTATTTTGCGTTCAACTCATCACAACACCTCATTCAGTCTTACAATCTCCAGAAAGTCTAGAAGAACTCTCGGGGACAGGGAGTGTATTTGCGCTTATCCTCTGGCCACATTGAATTCCGACTTTTTTCCCGTCTTCTCGCCACTGCCATACACTCAAGAAATAGGTACAACGGTGTCCCCTTAGCCGAATCGCATAAGTGACAGAGGTTATGACCAGATGCCTAACTTGTGCAGATCTCATCCTAATCTGCAATGCCCGTGACAATCCTCAGTTTTTCATTAGGTAGGTTAATGAGGAATCTCTGTACCGCTACATAGTGCTTGCCTGTGTGTGTCCCTCCAAAATAGTCATTCCAAGCTGTTATCCTGCAGAGCTCTATTTTGAATTTCTTTACGAAAACTACCGCCTTGTTTATTTCATCTCTTGGGAAAAGGGCTAGGGGGAGCTGGGACATTAGCTTTTCCATGTTGATGGGCTGAAAATCGACTAACCTCCTAACCGAAATTAGGGAAAAGTGAGTTATTTCCGCACATTGGTAGTCAAGTCACTAAATTGATTTCTTCGTGTGGCGGCAGAGGAAGCTTGGCTAGCTACAAATTAACAACGGTTGATAAGAGTTCGCTATCTTAACTTAGTTCATTAAGGTTTCAACTGATTCCATATATCCGGCCACTATTGATGCGGCTTTTTATGACTATCCCCTTCGTGAAACGCTTCCCGAGTTAATGGCAATGTTGTTGTTGTTGTAGCGTCTACTAAGCCCCGCTCAGCTAAGGAGAGGCCCAGGAAGTGTGCGACTTCAACAGGGTCTGTCCATAAGGACAGGGGCGTCAGCTGGCTGGGGTTCTCAGGGCATGTGAAGAGGTGCCGAGATTCATGTGGCGACTCTCCACATGCCGGGCATTGATTGGGCACATCCTATTAATTCTGCTCAGGTATGAGTTTAGCCTGCTGCATAAGCCAGAGCGAGGTTGGTCAATTGTGGGGCGGGTCTCCCGAGGCAGACAAAGTTATGTCCCGTCCACGCCAGGTGGTTGTGTGCCTAGAACGGCATTCACAGGGCGGGAGTCTACATAACTCGAGACTGATTCCCTGTGAATGCCGTTCAGGGCCTGTCGGTAGGCTGACGGGTCCAGACAATAGTGACTCCCTCTGGTGGTTGAGGAGCTTTGAAATATAATAATTCAACAATAGCGGGGATAGGACACCACCCTGTGGTATCCCCTCTATAATTTTTCTCGGTTTGCTAGTTTTGTCTCTAAAGATTCCTGACGAATGTCGACCACTCAGATAATTCGCCGACCACCGTTTTAGTCCCTGTGGGAGAGAGGAGGCTCCAATGTCTTCCAGTAGCGTGGAGTGACTGACGGTGTCAAAAGCATTTGACAGTTCCAGCGCTACTAGAATCAAGACTGTTGTTTTTCCTACTACAGTCGGCTCTACATATTAATATCTGTCCAAGGACTTTCAATTCAGCAGTTTTCCCTAGAAACTCTTTAGGTAATTTTCGGCTGTTAAACACTTAATATTGTTTCCATAAGCTCGGCTCAGTTTTCTACTTAGTAGTAGGTCTATGAAATCCCCCATAACGTTGTTGCTACCTCTTTCAGAATTTCGGGGTGGTAAGTCTCTATAACATAAAATTATGTATCCGCCAGTGGTAGAAAAGGAGGAACAAGTACCCTTTATATTGGAAATATCAAGTAGAAAAGGATTTTACTTTACTTCCACATGAGAATACTTGCGAGAATATCCATATATGTACAAATATTTTTTCTTGTTAATTTTTTTGTTAACCTATTCCATCAGCATAAACATTCTATTGAGTCATATGAAGTTTCCGCTGAGTTATGGGTACATTTAAGAAGCACATTTTCTTTATTGGAAATCATTTTTAATAAAGCACATATTGGCCATTATTATCTACGACCTTTTGCCATTTTTTCGAGTAGCTTCATAATTCGAACGGTGTAGAAATGCTACGGTTTATCGGCGAAAAGCTTGGCCAAATGATTTCCTACGGTCGCAAAGTTTTTTTCCAATAAGAGTTTTGCGGAGAACGAAACAAATGGAAATCAAGTGGTCCAAAGTCCGAGCTATACGGTGGATGCATTAAAACTTCCAAACCAAGTTCCGTAAGTTTATTCCGAGCTATGCGTTTGGCCTGGCACTGCCATAATATAACCCTTTTATGTTGGCCAATTCTGATCGATCTTTTCTTTCTTTGATTGCTTCGCGACGTTGTAGCAGTTAATAACGAACAATTGCCGTCCAATTCCACCAAAGACCAATTCCAAAAAAAAACAAGCTTTGAAGTCGTTTGTGTGTCTTTGACCATGTGGATTGTGTTTCTTATTCTCGTACTGAATCCATTTTTACATCGCCTGTAGGTAACGATTTGCTTCAAAAATTGTTCGGCTTCGTAGCGTTTCACTGATGGTAATTCGGCAATCAAATTTCTTTGTCAGCCACACATCGAGGTACGCAAGTAGCCGGGTTTTTTCAGATGATTCCAAACGGTCTTATGGTTGATATTTAGTGCATCCGCTATCTCCTGATAGCTTGTATGCCTATCTTTTCATGCAGCTTTATTTCATCGACTTTTCCAGTGACTGGCCGACCAGACGAGATACATCTTTGACATCAAAATTTTCGCAACGGAATCGTGCAAACCACTCGTGGTTCCGGAGTTCCCCCACAGCCTTTTCACCAGACACTTGACACATTTTTCGGCATATTTTAGAGCGTTTTCGATTTTTTTAGCCGCAGAGACTATTCATATGACCCAAAATTTAATATTCTTAGTTTGTAATTAATTATTTTAATTTGATATTTATTTTGTTCTACAAAACAAGCCATTTACAACCCAACAAGCATTTCAGTAAACGTTTTTAAAAATAACTTAAATTAAGTTTGCTATAATAAGCGTTAAATAAGCATTTTTAATATTAAGCTTATTAAAAGTTTTTTCAAATAAACCTTTAATAAGTTTTGAGAGCGAATGTTTATAAATAACTTAAACTTATAAATGAAATGTAAATGCCAACGACATGAAGTAGTAAATATAAAAATTTTTCAATCGTAAGTGACGTGTTTACGTTTTTTAAAATATATTATTAAAAGAAAAAATTAAATAAAACCAATGCGGTAAAACAAGAAAATCCAATCCAGGACCCGCTGCGCTAATCGGTGGAGCATTCGAGTCTTCAAATGATGAGTTCCCCTTATCCTTTCTTAGTTTAACATTCAATTAAAAATGTATTAAATTTTTTTCAGAAAAGTTCATCAATGAGAATGGCGGCGATGAAGCGGAATATATAGCTGCATCGATGTCGCTTTTCCAATTTGCCAATAACCGCAAGTAATTGAAAGCACGCATCAAGATGTAATAATTAACTTTTTTATGCTTAATTTGTATGTGTTATT
>NW_023458560.1:66604772-66607196 GCF_013731165.1 Rhagoletis pomonella
TTTTTTTTTTTTTTAAATAAATAAAAATAATTTAGTTAGATAGAAGAGTTTAAGCTTCAAAGATCTGCATAAAAATATTTGAACATTTTATCAACAGAATCAAAATAATGAGATTTTCGAGGCAATTTCTGGACAATTCAGATTTCTCACGTAAATTTTAATATTTTTCTTACATATGACTAATCAAATTTATAATTCCGATAGTAAAACAGAAAAAAAACTTTCTGTTTGCTTTTATGCCGAATTTCCTCTAGGCATTGAAATGACAAAAAATGTATGCCATTTAAAAGAATGCCATGTGGAAATTAACTTAAGGACAATTTTTTTTTTTAATGTTATGACACGATTTTTTTTAATGCCCGACTTTGTCATTGGTCATTTTTGCCATTTATGCCTAGTGGAAATCCAGCATTAGTAGTGTAGGTTTTTTAACTCCTTATTTTGACTCAATTTTCCTCCAGATTACGCACTCTTTATCTAAAGGTATGCAGATTCTAGTATAGAGGAAAACATCATACTAAAAAAGTTAATATATTTTTTTATGTATAATCGATTAAAGTGTCTTAGCATTCTTACAGGGTATATGAATGCATACTCCATTGTATGTATGTATATAGGTATCCATATGTGTACATACGATTTTTATCTACTTGCGCATAGGGCCTTGATCTCATTTCGTCGCGCAAACGTAAGCTTTATCTTCTTTAAATCGACGCTTTGCTGTCGCGTCAAAGACTTGGATTCACAGCTGCGCTTAGCTTCTTCATTTTCTATTCTTTACTTTTTCTTCTTTGAATTTAATTGCAGCTGTGATTGCTCAACAAAGCGCCTGCAGACAAAGTTCTATTGTTTTAAATTAAGATTTTATTTTTTTTAACGCTTCCCTTACCTCTGCTACTAAGCATTTCCATTATTGTGATTGTATACGCGTGCATTTTTTGTTTGTTTTTTACTTGAGTGCCGTTTGTTTTGTAGAGTTCTTTCGAAAGTTACGGAAAGGTTTGTTTGGAGTTTAATTAGCTGCCGCCGCATAAAGTTACCCAAGAACTGGGTTAAAAGTAGTAGTGAATTACTGCTAGACAAAAACAAAAAAGTATTGGCAACAGTTAGTCACTCAAAAACTGATATTTCATAAGTGACTGCAGTGGTGGTCACTGCTGTGCGACGCACAGTGGGGCAAATGTAGGTGGTTGTGGACAAATTTTTCTAGAGGCCTCAATTTTATTCGGATCTTTTTTTTTAATTAAAGCGTACGAAAATCTTCATCAATCGGTATGCGCCGATTTTTGAACAAAAAATTTAGGATGTTTTTTATTTTACAATATAGTTGAAAAAAGTATTTTTTAAGGAATTGATTTTTTTTCTGCAAAAAAAAAAGTTGAAAAATATTTTTTTTTAAGGAATCATTCTTTGAAAATTACATTAATGTAAAAAACGTATTTCAAGTAGTAATTCATAATATCAGGTAGTCAGAAAAATGACACTGAATTAGGCACAACGCCGAAACCGGTTTGTCTCCAAACCAAATTTGACAAGGGATGACGGAAAATCGTTCCGCAATACATCGTAGTATAAAGTATTTTATAAATGTCACATTAGTCTAAAAACATATTCGATTTTTAAAATTTGACGAAAAATATTCAATCTAATAGTCTACACAGCATGGTCAATTCATTGTTCTAGTCTAACAAAATAAAAACCATTTAAATTTTTTTATTTTATTCTAGCACAAAATTTTTAAAAAAAAAAAAGCTGCCTTGCCAACTTTAATGGGGAAAAGCGAAATTTTTGTCGTATTTTTTCATCGCATTATTTTACCTATTTAATTTTCTAGATTTTACTGTTATAAAAAGAAAAATTCTTATTTTTTAATTTCGTTACATTTTTGGGAACTTATTTTATTTCTCTATTTTTTAAATTTAATAATGTTGTAAATTTTAGTTTTTATTGTTTTAGGAACTTCTTTGATTTTTTTATTTAATTTTAAACCGTGTTCAAAACTGTTTTTTAAATTTCATTAAATTTTTTGGAATTTATATTTTTTGCCTTGTTCTTTGAAAAGAAAATATGTATATTTTCATTTTTATTTAGTTTTTAAAAACTTATTTTATTATATTCTCTTTTTAATTTAATCTTCTTTTTTTCATTATTAGAATTTGTTGTTTTTAAAAGATAAGTATACTTTTTATTTAAACTGAATTTTAGGAAGCTTTTATCTTATTTTTTGCTTGTTCGTAAAATAATTTTTAAAATTTTAATCTTTTTTAACAACCGACCAACATCAGTTTCATTTATCCCACTGTGCGGCAGCTTGAAGTGCCTGCTGCTGTAAAGGTTGTTTTTGCTATTTTTGTTGTTTTGCTGTTATCCGTAAATTAGTTGCGGCTTTCGCTTCGCTTCATTTTCGGTTATAATTCATTTTTT
>NW_023458560.1:66607296-66610377 GCF_013731165.1 Rhagoletis pomonella
ATGTATATGTGTGTGTGTATGTGCGCATCAACCTAAAGTGGCATTAAGTAACTTTTTTTACAACAGCACACTTTTAAGTCAAGTTTAATTTTAACCACAGAAAGTTTAGCTGAACAAGAACAATAGACAAGTAGCTGCCGGGTTGGAAGCAAGGTTTAAACAGGCAGAGCCAAAGAGGTGAATCTATATTATCTACTATATATTTGTACTCGTAAATATACATATTTGCATGTACGTACTACATTAGCAAAAACAACTCTGCCTACGAGCTAGTTTTTGCTTGAAAGAAATTCTGATGTTAACCCCAAATTACTGAGGCCTTTACTAGCTTCCTGTGTGCATTTATAATGGCAAGCAACGTACGCAAGGGAATTTACAGGCATTTAAGTAAATATGAGGTCGAATAAAAATGTTCTGTTGTTACCGTTATCGATATGCTGATACTTTTTTTCTTAATAAAAGTGGAAGCTGAAATCGATATTTTCAATCGGATGTATCGTTCCCGATATTTTTGAAGTGAAACTTCTCTAGCGGCGGTTGGTTGGTTTGGAGTAAATTGTCAAATTCAACGGAAATTGCATACGGAAATGGTGCAACGGAAATGGTTGGGACGGAGACAAGTGCTTGTTGATTGTATGTTATTAATTTAACAAAACAAGTTAAAGAATAACACTTAGAAAAAGACCAATACAAGAATAAAAGTTAAGGTGAGTTCGTACATAGATAAAGAAAAGGATAACGGCAAAAGTAAAAATAATAACAAAAACAAAGATGCGTAAAGAAAAAGGCAAAAATTAGGACCAATGTAAATTTAAACACTTTACTTATACAAGGGAAAAGGTGAAGGGAATATGTAGATGAAGAAAATGATAAACATAAAAGTAAAAACAAAGATAAATATAAAGAAAAAGATGGGGATGAGGATACCGATAAAAGTAAAAATGAAGATAGAGGAAGATAGATTAAAAAAAGGTAGTTATAGAAAAAAGATATAGATAGACAGAGACTCCATCTGGGAACTATTTTGGGATTTTAGAGCTTTTCGGGATTCTCGGGGCTTGTCGATATAATAGTCGACATTTTTATTTATAACCTAAGATTTCTTATCGATTTCGTTATCTTTTATCGGTTTTCTAATCGATTTTCATCGATTATTTATCGATATTTTTATCGATATTTTTATCGAATTTCTAATCGATTTTGCTATCAATATTATTATCGATTTTGCCATCGAAATTTTGTACCGAATTTCTGATCGATTTTGTCGTCCATGTTTTATCGATTTTGTTATCAATTATTTATCGATTTTGTTAACGATTTTATTGCTGATTATTTATCGATTTTTTTATCGATATTTTTATCGAATTTCTAATCGATTTTGCTATCAATATTATTATCGATTTTGTGATCGAAATTTTGTACTGAATTTCTGATCGATTTTGTCGTCCATGTTTTATCGATTTTGTTATTAATTATTTATCGATTTTGTTAATGATTTTATTGCCGATTATTTATCGATTTTGTTATCCATATTTTTATCGATTTTACTATCGAAATTTTTATCGAATTTGTCAGCGATTTTGTTATCGATATTTTTATCGGTTTCGTTATAGATATTTTGTTCGATGTTCTATCGATTTTGTTATCGACAGAATAACATAAATGTAATTAGAACGAACAGGGATAGAGGTAGGGATGCAGATAGAAAAAAGACAAAAAATATAACTTTAAGCAACAGCAGATATATTTGTAACGTAAGTTTCACTTCTCCAGTACGAAATTTATCGAAAAATATCGAAATCAGTTGCGTTATCGAATTTTGCTGATTTAACGGATTTTGGTGTTTTTTTAATTTATTAAATCAGCGACATGTATTCGTTTATCGAAATTTATCGGCAAACTGGAATGTATCGCACCTTCAAAGGTATAAAAAAATTTAGTCACGTTTTAGTTATATAGCAGGAGATTTCCTGGCAAATAATTTTGTAGCTTGTAAGTTCAACGACGTGCTAAGGTAGAAAGCCTCTCAAAGGGGTTTAAAAAAACTGGAAAACGGTTGAAGTATTTATACTATGAAAGTTAAAATGAGCTAAATGCTCACAATGTAAAATCTATAGACATATCAGCAAGATCGTCTATCATTTTTTAACGTGTCTGTAGTTTTTGTAACAGTCTTCCAGAGTTATACATAGCTGACAGAGCTGTAAAACTGTGAAATCATTTAAAATTTTAATCATGAAATATTTACAAGTAGGATTTCATTCAGTTTCCTTTGGTCTGGTAGTGTGGCTTATATTTTTTTCAATCTACAATCATTAAAAAAATGAAAAACTGAGAATGCTGAAGTAAACAGAATTCAATACTGAATTAGCTTCCAGATGAATGAACACTTTGCTATGTGTGCATTCTCTAATTCAGTTCCAATCAAATTTTATACACTAAGAAAAATATGTAAGTTTAAATGATGGAATAATGAGGTGTATGAACTTTAAAACGCTATTGACATAGTGTCGCGTATCAATGCACAGCGGCCACGCGGGCTAAGCCATGTCCTACGAATGAATGGTTGTGCTTGGACTCCTCCACGCATGAAACGCAGCTTGATTCACATGAACATATTGTACAAATTTATAATTCTGGTTGCTTGAAAACTGAGTGAAAAATGTTCCAAGACAATTAGCATTTATAACTTTTTTCTTTTAAAGATTGGAAAATCTGCAGAACATGAAATAATCAAGCATAACAACCATCAAATGATAGCAGCTTTTATCATTCAGTCCATGGTTTATCCACATACATATAATGTCTTTTTTAAAATACATATGTGCCAATTTTCGCGCGTCCACCCTTTATGATCAGTTTTTATTTGAAAAGAACGATATTCTCATTTCCCAATACCAGGCGCTCATGCATGTGAAGTAACAAGTTTTCTATTTCTACGTACAAAATTGTCTATATAAATTTTTAAATTTCCAAAATTCTACTTTGTACAGTTCAAAGGCTTCTACAAAAAAAATGTATTTAAAAGTTCTACCAAGGTACATTGAACAGGTAGTATCAGTAGAGCAGCTGATTTGATTT
>NW_023458560.1:66610477-66611897 GCF_013731165.1 Rhagoletis pomonella
CCGGAAATTTCGCTCTAGTGGCATCATCGGGTGGATTGAGAGGTCCAAAGAAATTAGGGAAAGTTCTAGAATAACAGTCCTTGGCCAGAAATATATGTGGGTCGTTCCGGTTTTGGAGACCGCTCTGCCATATGAACGTAAATAAAAGTCATCCTACCCTAGGAAACACTCTCTCTGGTCAGGATCTGACCAAAGTTTGAGAGGTTTTAGATGAGTGAGTTTAAGTCGGCTTATTAAGGGAAGCTTGTGTCGGGAGTCTTTTTTCCACATGCATGACATATATTCTGGATATATAGCCCCCCATTGTGCTACCATATCATACAGAAAGAAGCTGGGCAGGTGCTGGTCGGGTTTCCTTCGCAGATTTAGCTATTTTGAAATAGATGATCATTAAATTCCTATGTCCGCAATCATTGGGGAGAGCTAATTAGGGTATGGACAGATTACGTAGAAAATCATTTATTGCCTGTTGGTAGTCAGTCGGATATAAGGATAACGCGGCAAGAAGTAGCCCAAAGAGCAAACGTAAACTACTTAGATTGACCCAACGGTCGCAGTGCCTTACCCAACCAACTATCTATCTACGTTAGTAATTTTCTGTACAGACTTTAACTAACTGCCTCTTTTTCCATTCATGATTTCCTATCGTCGAAATTCAATAACGCCTCGTCACCATATTCGATGCATTCGCTTGTTCTGGCATTTGTCAATGTCAGCAGTGGCCTCTGTGATTATTATTATCGCAATCATCGAGAGGAAATAAGTAAAGTAAGTAATTTAAAAGAGGCATGTGTAGTAAGAGTATGCGACAGTCATAAGAACCCAACAAGCAAAATAAACTTAAAGAAAGTTTTTTTTTAAGTTTTCAATTATAAACATTAACACCCAAATTCATAAAAAATAAAGAAGACTTTAACTGCTTTATAAATCGAAAATTTGTAAGAAAATGTCACTTTATAGAACACTATAAACCTATTTTATTTTTTATGAATAAGGCCATACGCTTACAAAACGTTGATTTTTTGTTTATAAAACGCTTGGAAGTAAGCGTAATATAATCGAAAAGGAACATTGGTTATAAGCGTAGAAATATAAACTTGTAATAAATGTTCAAAAGAAAGCTTTTTATAAGCGTAAAAGTGTAAACTTATAATAAAGGTTCAAAAAGTTTTTTATTAGCGTATCAATATAAACTTACTAAAGAAAGCTTTTTATAATCATTTTTATAACCCTTTATTTAAAGATATTTCATTAAAAACTCATACATAGATTGCTTAACATCTAGAAACTAAACGAACGGCGAATTTTCGGCGGACTCATCTACAGTCGCGAAAATATAAATAGGGAATAGACATTTTAGCATACAAATTCACAATAACACATACAAATTAAGCATAAAAAAGTTAATTATTACATCTTG
>NW_023458560.1:66611997-66619202 GCF_013731165.1 Rhagoletis pomonella
GTGCCTGTCAAACACTGCCGCCATCATGCTTTTCAGTTTGGCAGGCACGTCCGCTGTTTGGCAGGCACGTCCGCTGTTAGAAAGAGAATAGACAAAAAGGGGCATAGGATTCCATACTTGTAAGTATATACGATGATTTGAATATGCGCGTAATTATGTATGTGTGTATGTATGCTGCCGTGAGTTGTACATATGTACATTTGTATATATGTGCGTAGTATTTAGCATCGTACAGTTCCATAAGTAAAGTAACTCTTCTTCTTACCGTTTTTTCTGGCAGGCTGTAGGTGTGTGTTTGGCAGGCTCTAGGTGTGTTTTTGTTTAGTGTATTGGTGTTTTTGGTTCAGTGTGGTAGTGCATTTTGAATAAATTGTAATAGATATAAAAGAAATTGTAATAGAAATGAAAGAAATTGTAAAAGATAGGAGCACATGCCAAAAAACAGGTGATCTCAGCTGTAGGCATTTTCTGCCAATCAGCTGATAGTGTTTTTACTTATGAAACTGTACGATGATTTTGGTAGTGTTTGACAATTCACACCACAATATAACCAGTAAACAACCTTCGGTGAATTTGGCGACTGCCTTCCTCGGGGATGAATATGCTAGGGATGAAATTATTGGTACACACGCCTTCCAAGCACGCAGGGTTGCTTTTAAGAAGCAAAAATAATTAACTCCAAATAGTTTCAAAAAGTATAGTGCAAAACGAAATTTATTGAATAATTCCACATAAAATGGTATACATAAATGACTCATTTTCTAAGCGATTTAAATAAAACGCATTTTATAACCTTTTTTGTGCAAACGGCATTTGCGAATTGATAGAAAAGTACTACGGATTGTAAATTTTTGTTAACTATGAGGTGAATGAAAATTTTCAACCCGGTCTGACGACTTTGAAGAATTTTTTTGTTCTAATTTTATTACTAAGGCGTCTAATAAATGCATGGCGTTTAGTTCTATAAGAATAAAAGTCAGTAAAGACAAGTATTTTTTGTATAATTTCTGATTTTAATTGCTCAACTTTTGTACCAGAGCAACTGTCAAATATTTCCAGCAGTAAAAAGTTACGAATTGGCACAGCAGAAATGTAAAATTTTCTCGCCATAATAAAAAGTTTTTTCAACATGGAACTTTTCTACTAATTGACATGAAATTACTATCTCAACGTTCGGAGCGCTGCCACTGAGCGCCTTTGCCAACTAATAAAAAAGAGAAAACTTGGAAAGACCAAACAAAATTTTTTTTTACCTAGCTCGTGGGACTACGCAAAATTTTTACAGCTTGTAAATATGTATACACATAAAGTTGTTGGCGGTTATAAACAGTCAAAATCAAAATGGAGAAAAGAACAAAAAGCGTACGTTAGTTGTCAGTTATGAAGTAAATCCAATTTATTTGCGAATATTTGTTTATTCTATTTATTGAAAGGCAACCACGCGGAAAAGCTTGTGTTAATTATATTGATAAAAGAACCTGGCAACTCGCACGTTGTCTAAATTCTCAAGTAACATAAAATTCTCAAAAGAATACTTTGCTTGTATTACCATCAATACGCCATGTATAAATTTTAACAACACAAAAATAGAGCTTTTGCACGAGCGTTTGTTTGCTTTTTCAACACCATTTATAATTTTCTTTTTATAAAATCACGATTTGTCAAATGCTTAAATTTATTTATCTAATAATAATGCAGCACACAACCCTGAAATCTAAGAAAAAGTCTGAGGAAGGCAATTAAATAGCAGCACACAACCCCGTGCCTCCCTCAGGAGTGAATATAACTACAACAACAACGACTACTACAACAACAACCCAAAAAGGTTGGTTACTGTCTATATTGTGATTCACACGGCTATTCGTAATTGCAGCTTCTCTGTATTAAACGTTCTCTGACACTAAAGTCAACAAACTGGAGATGAATAGCAAATTAACGAAAATTAAACTCAACAAACGTTGTGCTTATTAAATTTATGCACTTTTTAGTTGTATACTAGCATTAATAATAAAAATTGCAATAATAACTCAAAAAGGCCATATTTTCTTTTGTTTATTTACAAACATGTGTTTGTGATCAGCTGATTTTCTTACTTGCAAGTTTTCGCTGGGAAAATTTTTTCCAGCAGAAATGTGCAGCTCTCTTTCACATTTTGCTCTCTCAATTTCCCCTACTTTGCAAGTTTTTTGGGTACGAGAACGCAAAACCAGTAAAAGTTTTCTAAAACTTTAGATAGTTAGGCGTACGAGTACACACCTATAGATATGTGTTCGGCGGCTTTTTCGTTCATATACGCTTCTATTCTGTGCTTCGCAGATGCTTTTTCATAGCTTGGTAATACAAAACTAAAATTTGTGTTAACATTTCAACATCTTGGGACCGTCTGGAATCTAAGAAATAACAGCGAGCACCTCTGCAAACTCAGCTACAGCTAAAGGTATGTAAACGTTCATTTCTTACAATCATTCAAACAAATTTAATTTCAAATTGAAAACACATTTCTTCCAAAATAACTTAAAATCGCACACACGGAAGAGACAAAAAGATTGAAAAATCATGATACTTTTTTCTTTCGTCTGTCGATTTTAGAACTGGTTCGGAACTGTAGAATTTAGGACTAGTTCAGAACTATCGAAAAAGGGATGCAGCGGGGGGCAATTGACACTTCCTAGGACATCGCCATGTTAAATTCGCCAGTTGCTTGCATGCAAAAGAGATTTATCGCGAACCAGTACTGGGTCTAAATTTACTAGAAGCGCACCAGTTCAGAACTAGAGATTTTCCCTACGCGAGCAGCGGCACGCAGCCGGTTGTGATCGATAAATCACAAAAAATTAAGTATGGTGAATATTATGGGTTAGTTGCTGATTGCCGCCAGCTGTCGACTGCTGGCGAACGCACCCAGAAAATGTCACACCAATTTGCGTCTGTCGTTTCACTTATTTTTTAAGTAAATCAGTTTGAAATCTTAGTAAAAATATTTTTTTTTTGTACTTTCAGAAACAGGCTCTTCTTGAATATTCATACTTTTGTATGTACTTATGTATGTATATATGCATGTATGTATGTATGTATAAAGGGTGCCCTCGACCACCCGTCCACCACTTATAAACTGACCGGAAGCCCATCATTTTAAATGTCATATGCACATTTTAACCACAGATTTGGATTCTGCCCATACAAAAACGTAACTTTTGCGTGCAATTTTTTTCTCGGAAATGTCTTTTCCAACCTCTTAATGACCTTAGACCAAAATATAGAGCAGAAGGGATGGCCTAGGACACCCTTTATACATATGTATGTATGTACGTGTGAATTATTAACTATGTATGTATGTGTGTATGTTTATTTGAAATGTGCAAATAATTATAATCTTATAATCTTTATCCTGTCAAGTTTTGGCAAAAATTAGTAGATTTATTTAGTTAGCAGATATTTTACGTTATCCACTTTCACGAGCAATTCTTCTTATATTATATTTATTTGAGAGCTTTCAACACATGTATAAAGGGTGGTCCAAAGGAATGTTTAGACAAATTAAATTAGTATTCGCTCACTGCTTTAAGTCCTACTGCCTGAATTTCAGTTAGACAGGGTCATGTTAATACCCCCACCAGCATTGAGCATTGCGTTTTTGTGAGTATAAGGAGGATACTTTGCACTTTGCAGCATCACATGTTCGGCCTGCAAAACTTTGGAAGATTTTTACAAAGCCTTCTCATTGCTTCCCGAGTACAACTTTTCACAATGCTGCTTTATGCCACCCTGTGCAGAACTACTTTGGGTTCGTTTTCTTCTATTTACACATCAGCTAAGATCAGTTCTGGTCAAATAACGCTTTTGTTCTCTGCCAGGCATGTATGTATAAAATGTACAGAAAGCGTTTAAAAGATTGAAGCAACCAATATTCTTTCGACAGAGGGAGAAGCTAATGTATTTTGGTGCGAGTTTCTACCATCATTTCCCCCTTGGAAAAAAAACGGTTTGAAGAGATCTTATGTCTTCAGCTTCATCGACAGTTACGAGACCCGGCTACAGAAAGTTCCCTTTAATCTGGCCAACCGTTTGCTAACCTTTCGGAAATTAGGGTTGCCAAAGATTTCCATTCTCGCCATCTCTCTCAGACTGGTAAAGCAGCGTGACCTCTAAAGTGATTGAGTGGATTGGACTTTAGGCCTGGATATCGACATAGACAGGTGTCGATTAATTTTTTTATCATTCTCATCAGGACAGCTGTTGTAGACAAAACTCATTGGCATTCGCCATCCATAGAGCATTCGCAATTATTGATCTGATCTTTCTACAATCAATGGCATAAGCCAGAGATGTTCCAGTGATACCAACGTGGCGCAGTACTTCCGTACAACTCCCGTTTTCATTAACTAAGGGTCCTATTGCTCTAAAGTCGCCTAGCTATCAAGGAAGATGGCAACGAATAACCTGAAAACTTTAGACTAACATATAAATAGACAAAGCAAAGTCCCTTCAATAAATGCCGCAGATCTTTGAACGCAATGGGCGCCTAGACATCGAGATATTGAGGGTAATTGTAAAGCTGACAAACTGGCAGAGCTCTTCCTACGGGCCGTACATAACGGAGAGTTGCTGCTTTGTGAGCTTTAGCAGATCCCTTGCCCCATTTAGACAAATGTACGCCCACTTTCTCTTTTATTGGTGAATCCGCCTCACTTTGGACCGATACATTTGTATAACTCGGATAAGTAGGCTGTTCCCGTACTCCAGGATTTGCAGGTTTTACAGGAACAGCTGTTTTCGCCTTTAATAAACCTTATTTGAATGTGGCGTACGGGAACGACTTTGGACTAAATCCTGAAAAACGTGCAAATCGTATGCGTTCTGGAACGCTCTAAAGGAAAAACTGGGACACTACCGAAAAACCGAGAGCAGGCATTCCTCAACTAGCTTAGAGCGATCCGCTGGACTATCTGTCAAATGAAATATTTACCTGTCTTAGCGCCGTCGCGCAAATTTGCAGACTTTCTTAACAGTCACTTCTAGACTAAATTAGAGGTGCCACCTTTCAACCACTGCCCTTCGTTCACTAATCTCCAGAGGTGATGTGAGTTGAGAAAGAGGTAATTGATGTCAGTCTAGCCGGAGATCTTGGGATAGAGTCCAAGCTGCAACTACTCCGACTTCAAAATGTCAATGATATCTCGGCGAAAAAAGATATTTGTCGAAACTCAACTTTGACAAATTTTTTGTGAAAAAACTTATATGTCAAAAACACTTTTTTGCACTTTTAGGTTAAGATATCTCATAATATAGCTCGAAAACTCTATGTGATGTCATATACCGCAAGCACATAATAAAATAATGTACATATGTATATATAATAGTCTTATACCGGATTTCCACCGGACAATAAATGACGAAAATCTTGAGGTATTGTAGAATGAGTTTGCGACATTCCAAAATTCAAATTTGGCTTGTTAATAAACTTGTTTTGGCTTGTACCATTTAACTTCGTTTAAGGGGTGTGCAATACTGACAGTTGACATTTTGAGTTGGAAAAGCATATATGTAAGTCTTTAAATTAAATATCTAAAACGTGCATTTGGATCACCCTTTATTTGAAAACATGTGTGAAAATATGCATGTGTCCAAACATTTTTTTCTTTATAGCATTTTAAGTATACATCGTTTGCATATTATGTATATTTACTTTATGTACGTACATATATTCATATGTGTTCGTAGTACTTTTAAGTGATTTATATGCAGTTTTGAATGAATACTCGCACTACTGAAAATTTTCGTTGACATACTCGCTCACCCCTTTAATGAACCATATAGGTGAAAAGGATTTTCAGTTAGTCCCGAGGTCTTCAAACCAAAAGGTCGATAGCTCTGCTGAGCAAAAATAATTTAGAAAAAAGTTCAAGAAATTTGTATCTTCAAAGTGCAATTTTGCGAAAAAGGTGTGTGTTAACTGAAATGCAAAAGAAAAAAAAATCGAGTAATAAATCCATTTAATGTCGACAATAAGCAAATGTGCAATTTTAATAAATACATACGAAAATGAAAATAATTTTTATTCAACCCAGCTGGAGCGCCAGTGGGCTAATTAAACAAATTTGCAGAGATCGAAAGTAAATCATTTTTTTTTTGCGTTGCTTCCTTCAACTTTTTAATCGCAAAAGAATTTGATGATACATGTTCACAAGCGTGTTTTCTTTTTTAATATAACACGATGGCATAATTTGCGTTCTATCAAATGCTTTTTTTTAATTTTTATTTTTTTAAATTCTCTTTTTTTATTTTTTAATTGTCTTCAAACAGCGCGCGTGTTTGTGTGGTTCTACGTACAGTCTTTTTATGCGCTTGTGTCACCTAAAATTAAATAATTTGATTTTACAAAAGTATTTTTTTATAAATAAAACTCGCAAATAATTGGCAGCTTTCCAATAATATGTGCATATGTTTTTTTATGAAATTTCAACGTGCCTTAAGGAAGCATGAAGACCTTCGAATATACCTAATAATATAACATTTTATTGCACTATAATTCATAGTTTTAATGTGCAAAATTTAGTATAGAAATAGCTAAAAAGTTAAATTTTTTTAGCAGTTCTTGGATTGAAGGTCAATTGAATGATGAGTGATATGAGAACTATTTTTTTTTTAGAAATCACAAAAAGATAACGATGTTTCTTAAATTTTTGTTTTTGACATGGCACGCGTTTTCCCTTATCAAAATCGTGTTTCGAGTCGATGTCAAGGTCGTGGTTCATAATAAATCTTACTTACACCCGCCTAATAATAAACAATTTAATTTTACTTCTTTACAGTTGAAAAATGGGTGAATTCCAGAGTTTGTTGTCCACCTTCGGTATTCTGGCAGTACTTTTGATATTCCTTTATCTTTTGTATGCCATGTTTTAAGCTGGAAAAAATGAATAAAAATTGCCCACTGTGATTACAAGTGCCTTACTTGTAATCATGTAGTATATAAGATGACATCTCCAGCTAAAAAATTGGTAAGTAAAATCTAGTAGATATATAAATTAACAAATCTAGTATATAAATGTACATATGTACAAATCTGTGGCATTTTATTTAAACAACTTTGAATTAAAAAATAATCTATTTACTCTGAAATATTTTAAATTTTAATTAATACGGGTGACAAACGGGCTCGCTTATCTGCATAAACAGCCTTTATTTGCATTAACTTATGCATT
>NW_023458560.1:66619302-66633780 GCF_013731165.1 Rhagoletis pomonella
GGTATTTAATGTTCGGCTCCGCCCGAACTTAGACTTTCTTACTTGTTATATTTTAATTTTAATTATCAGGAACAAAGACTGCAACTGCACTCGACCGTACTCGTTATTTTATTTTCGATGACAACACTGGTAAAAACGGCCAGCTGTTGTCTTTTGTACAAGTAAGCAAGCAAAGCAAGCGAGTTCGGCGTCTGTGGCAGCCGAGTGGTGAGAGTTGCGTGTTACAAGTCTGTAGGTGCCAGGTTCGATCCTCGGTTGGGGCGGTTGTCAAAAGTTATTTTGTTATTATTTTTTATTTTATTTTTTTTATTTAATTGAATTTTTTATTTTATTTGATTTATATATTTAATTTTACCTTTTTTATTTTCATTTGTTTTATTTTATATCATATTTTTTATTTTCTATTAGTTAATTTAAATTTTTATGGCCTTATTCATAAAAAATAAAATAGGTTTAAAGAGCTCTATAAAGTGACATTTTCATACAAAATTTCGATTTATAAAGCAATTAAAGTGTTCTTTATTTTTTATGAATTTGGGTATTAGAGTCTAATTTTATTAAAAAAGTCAACAAAAACTAACTGAAAGCAACCTTAAATATATAGAACTAATAAATGAATGAATTAAAAAGAAATAAATGAAAGTTCTACTGGTCTGTTAAGGCACAATTATAATCAGATAAAATGCGCCGTTAATCCGGATCAAAGCTGCTGTCTGTCTATGCTTATTGGACATCTTAAACTACACCTATGGTTATTCGTTAAAATATTTTTTGGGAACCCAATAAAATGGCCTTTCTCAAGATAAGTTATTTTAATACAAGCAATTTTTAGCAAAAAAAAACCGACTTAAAAAAAGAAATATATATATATATATATATCATGATCGAATGATCGGATCGAAACTAGACCACCTTTGAGACACTACCTTTCCGATGCAAAAATAATTATCGAAATCGGTTGACGTGGTCCAAAGTTATGCGGTAACATACTTAAAAAAAATATATATATATTCCGATAACCTCCTCCTTTTTTGGAAGTCGGTTAAAAATGCCACAGATATATAAACATCCGAGTTGTGCCCGACTTTGCAGCCAACACGTTGAGGACTTTTCTACAATCTATCGCAATTTTTTTCGTGGTTTCACAGCATTCCAGTGACTTAATAGCTACTTGACTATCGGAGTCTATGGTTACTGAAGGCAGATTAAGCGAAGATTCGACAAGCCAAGATACGGCAGTGGTGTGGCGACCAAAAACAAAGGACTAGTGAAAGGCCCTTCGAATGTAACCCACTATCTACTCTTAGATTTTGTCTAGAGCCATATGTGTAGACGGCTGAAGATTTATTTTACCAGTGGAGAACTTGTTTTCGAGCTCGAAAGGCCGTGGTGTGTAATCTGGAGACGTAAGAGTATCAGGATACTTGTTAGAATGCTGGTATGATCGAGTGCTGTATTTCCTTTCTGACTGTGTATTATCGCTGGCCTGAAGCTTTCCGAAAGGTCTACATGAAGAAGTGTTTGCAGTGTTTTAGTAGACGGGATGGCAGCGTTGTCGCCTTGTGAACCTTGATGAGTTTAGAATTAATGATAATATATTTATTTCGGAGTTTTAATAAACATACGTACCTGAAAACTTGCACATACATATATGTGCAAAGCGAACATTTTTTTGCAATATTTTTTTCGCATAACGGGACTTTTTCTCCGAAATATTGTATAATCTCTAGCGTAATGTAGTTTTGCAAAACGAGTTGTTGTTTTTGTCATAAATGCCAAATGAAGCAAAACTGCCAACAGATAATAAAAAAAAAATTATGATTTTCCTATTAATTTTAAAATTCCAATTCCAAATCCAACTACATACATAGGTGTACAGCAGTGATGGAAAAGTAGGTACAATTGTACTTTTTTCGGCTCTTTTTCAACATGAAAGTACATTCGGTACATTGGTTCCATTTTAAGTACATTTTAAGTTTGGCCAAATTATTTGTCAAGGAAATTTGTATGCCGATTTTCTTTTGCCAAGTGGATTTTGGTTAAACATATTAAAACATAGAACTTTTTGATAGTGTGCCATTGGGAATGAAACATTTAATAGCATGTCATTGTGAACGAGATATGTGAAACGAAGAAGTAACTAGCCTTTATGTGCGCGCAATTTGAATGAATAATTAATGAAAGCCGACAAATTAGAGAAACTGCAATGGATAAGTAAGTTTCAAACCGTTTTTTTAATACAAACTATTTCATTTTTGACGAAGTTTATACTATTTTCAGTTGGATTGTTCGCAAGAAACGTGAAAATGCAGCTGCAGGCAATGATGAGAAGTAAGTGTGACAAAGTTCAACTAGCGCAAAAAAATTTACCAATAGCATTTTTCTCATATTTAAGCAATAACGAAGAAAGCAACGTAGTTTCCGTGGCGAAAAAGTAAAAGTATGAGATCAAATTTAAGAGGGAGTGGGCATCTAAGTACAATTGGCTCCAAGAAGACTCTACCGCAAAGCAAGGTAAGAGGTGCATGATATGCGGTGTTCCAATTTACGGCAATATGTTTCACATCGATCGGCATTCAAATTCAGACCTCCATAAAAAAATGCTAATATTGCTAAAGCAACCTTAAAAATTTCGAGTTTTACTAAGCCGAATAGCGAGGAAATGGAATTAAGTCGCTCAGCAAAGGCAATGGAGATTCGTTTGTGTATGTTCGTTGCTGAGCACAATTTGCTATTTACTGCTTTGGACCATTTGGCAAAATGTATTAAAACGGTAAAAGATTCACGCATAATTTCAAACCTGAGCATAAATAGACATAAGGGTCAAAATATTATAAAGTCAGTCACTGGTCCTGAAAACTGCAGACAAATTTCTGAAATAACAAAACAACCATATTACTCCGTGATCATTGATGAAAGCACTGACATTTCTATGGACAAAAACTTAGCAGTTATTATTAGAGTTTTTACGAACAAATGTAGAGATAGATTTTTGGACTTTGTTCAAGTGTCTGATTCTTCTTCCGCCGGAATTTTCAATGCCCTTTTAAAAGTTTTGAATGATCATGATATTCCGTTGAGCAATCTATTGGGATTTACGGCAGATAACTGCGGTGTCATGATGGGCAAACGAAATGGCGTCCAAGCAAAATTAAAAGAAATTTGCCCTAAAATCTTTGTTATTGGCGATGTATGCCACAACCTTAATCTATCGTCCGAGGCAGCTGCATCAGTTCTTCCACAAGAAATAGAAAAGTTAATTCGCTCTATAAATCACCACTTCTGTCATAGCGCTAGTAGAAAAATAGAGTTTGAAAATTTTCAAGAAGATTTTGGAAGTGCGGTTCATAAGATTTTGCGATTTAGTTCAACACGATGGCTTTCGCGGCAGGTAAATTTTCTTTTTAATAATAGTTGTTCAATACATTTTTTTATTTGAAGTATTACATTATGATTTCAGATTGTAGTTGAACGGATATTGGAGAAGTGGAGTACTTTACAATATTTATGCAATTTCGAAGCAGGATTTGGCAATGAAAGTAATAAGTTTATTGCAAGTACCCTTTCAGATTCTAATATAAAACTGTACTTCTATTTCTTGTCGTACGTTCTTAAAGTTATAAACACTGTTAACATAGAAATGCAAGCGGAAGAGTCACACATTCATGTTTTATATCCCCGCTTGACATTTCTTTTTAATCAAATATGCCGCAATTTTATAGCGAAAGAAAATATTTGTACCAATTCAATATATTCATTGAATTTAGCCAACCACATACCTATTGAAAACATTTTTTGTGGAACGGAAACTGAGCTGTTTTACACTGACCAAAACCTAACAGCATCGGAAATTTTTCAATTTAAAAATAACATTTTGAAATTTTATATTAAATTTTGCGATGATTTAAGAAAAAGAATAGATTTTAATAATGAAATTTTAAAACTCTTACCGTCAATTGCGCCGAAGGAAGTACTATCTGGTAATATTAATAGCATTTTACCACTGATTTTAAAATTGTTTCCCGAAACTGAATTAAAAAAAAGCTGAACAAATTAACACCGAGTATCGAGCATTGGCCGATTATGCAGAAATTAAAAAAATCGAAAACCTTCCTGTATCTGAATTTTGGACTGAAGTCGGCAGAATAAAAAATGAACTAAATCAGCCAGTATTTTCAAATATATTTCGCGTTGTTCAGGGTTTGCTTGCTTTACCACACTCCTCTGCTTGTATTGAGAGAATTTTTTCAATTCAGAACCTAGTTAAAACAAAGTGTAGAAATAAACTGGCGCTAGGCACATGTGCCGCATTAATACAAACAAAGGACTTAATTAGATGCAATGAAAGTTCTTGTTTTGATTTGAAAGTGGAGACTTTACTCGGCTACCGTCTTCAAAATAAAAACCTTAATGAAAATGAATTAATTGACTAAGTTCTATACCGAAAAAAATATGCACCAGCTTTTTTTATTGAAATCAAAAAATATTTTGAGGTCGCTCAAAGCGCTCAAAGTTTTACACGTATATTATATTGGGAAAAACAATTTTTCGTAGCGATGATAGAAAATACATATATATTTTTAGATCAGTAACCTCTGTTTCCGTTCAGGAGACTTCAAAAAATAATACCGAATTATTAATTTAATATTTTTTTTAATATTAACTATTATTTATAGATTCCACCATAGGGGACCCATAAAGAATCGTTAATATTAAAAAATATATAAACAATCCGGAGTATTTTTTGACGTCTCCTGAAGAGAAACAGAGGTTACAGATCTAAAAATATATATATATTTGCTATCATTGCTACGAAAAATTGTTGCTTCCCTAATATAATATATGTGAAGAACTCTGAGCGCTTTAAGCTACCTCAAAATATTTTTTGATTTCAATATAAAAAGCAGGTGCATATTTTTTCGGTATAGAACAATCCTTGGGGTGAGAGTATTAAAATTCCGACTCTAAATTTTTTTGGACCATCCTAAGGTACATATATAAAACGCATAGCGTAAAATAACGTATTTTATCTAAGTTATTTAATTTTATGTTTACAAAACTATGCAATACAAAGTACAAAAATGGAATAGTACAAATAACTGTGTATATAACTATACGCGTTAACACTTGCAATGTGTTTTTTTTTCAATAAAGGTTGTATATACATACATATGTACATATAAAAGTGTCTTCTTTTTTTAGGTACATTTGTCCGCTTTTTAGTACAATCTTCTTGTCATATTAGGTACAATTTGGAAAATTAATTTTCCATCCCTGGTGTACAGTATGAAGATCTCTCGCGCCTACACAAAACCAAACCAAGCAATTCCATGCCATCCATGCCATTTCCATGGTTTATTTTATGTTTAATATTTTTTTTTTTATAAAAGCCTGGCTAGCTATACAACAAATACCATATAAATCCCCTTTTCAAACTTTATACAAAAATTATAAACAATCGACAAATTTGCACCAAATTTTTAAACTTTTTATTCAGAATATAGCCAAAACTCTTCAAAGTAAGGCGAGTCTATTCTAATGACCGCCAGTGGTATGTATGGCTATGCAATTGTATGTATGTTCGTATGTTATTCATTCTGCTGCCGGCACACTTTTCATTCAATTCCGATACAATTCCGTGCGGCGCTGTGCGATGCTAATTGACCGGCCTGGTCTTTCTGGAGAATTCTTGCAGATGCGAATGCCAGTTTTTCAAAGGCATTCGGTACGAACGGTGTGCTCCGAACAGTTAACTCATTTACAGTCAACGGTGCGTGATTGCTAAATAGTATAAAAAAACAGCTTATAAAATAACATATATATACTGCATACATACATACATAGATTCAAACAAATATACATACATATTTAAGGACATAATAGCAAAAACTAAGAAAAGCAAAAAAAAAGATCGAAAAAACTGTGTCAAAAATCGCCTTAAAAATTCCAAAGCTATTTGTTACCTCTTCTTCTATTACCTATTAAAAACAGCTTAAAAAGACTAAATATCGATGGCTGAGTGGAAGATCGACCTATTGCGGTAGCGAGTTCGAAAACGCCCCATCTCAGAAAATTTGTGAACAGTGCCCTACTTCAGAATTTGGTTGAAGAACGCCCTATCAGAAAATTTGGTTCAAAAATGCTCTATCTCTGCTGCCGATCCAAAAACGTCCTATCTCAGCACATTTGTGAATTGTGAGATAGGGCGCTCTTCAATCGAATTCTGAAGTAGGGCGTTCTTGAAAAGTTTTCTGAGATAGACCATTTTCGAACGGCTGCCGCGATAGGTCGATCTTCCACTCAGCCATGGATATTACATAGTTAAAAAAAAAATCAAAACTATTTTCCGTACAACTTTAACATATTTTTTTATTTATATTTCACTTTGCCCCATATAGCTTAAACAACCAACAACAGCAACAAAATGAATGAAGCCAAGAGTCTGTTCACCACCTTCCTTATCCTGGTCTTCTTGTTGGGTTTACTGTGGGCTTTCTATGAAGCGGTTTTCTAAAACTCTAACTATGTACTTAGACATGATTTTCATGTTTTAAACTTTAATATACCCCATAGAAACACACACACACACACACAAATCCTGTGTTTTGGGGTACTTTTTGTTAGTTTTTTTTATTTATCATCATCAAATGTCATAGTTTGGAAATATTTATTTATGTACATCAAAGATGTCAACATGAAATCTGGCAACAACAACAACAACAACAACAACATCATCGTCTTACATGATAGAATGAATGCGCGAAAAATCAATTCCAAATAACATTAAGTCAACGAATTCGTAAATGCAAAAAAAAAATTAAAGAATTCGCTTGGATAGAAAATGAGGTAAGTGATATATTTTTATTTACTAAATAAATATTTTGTTTATTGTTATTCTCTTAAATTACTACACCATACTAAAATTCAAAGACTTTATGGAACTGCCTTGAAAGCGGCACCTCTGCTATTTGACCAAGATCCTAGTGCTGCCAGAACTAACCTAATTTCGATTTAACACAATTTAGCGAATACCCCAGCCAACCAGCGGAGTCCGCACGGTGCACAATTAGGACTCCCTGTGCGGAGCGCTTATTCTCGTGGGGAGGTTCCGAAAAGAGTCCCTAAGGAGCATATCCGCTGAAGAAAAGTGCCTTATCAATATATATGAAAAAAGTGTGCCTTTAGGACTCCCTTGATGAGTGATTTCGGAGAAAGCTCCCTCAGATAATCAGCAAAAGACTCCGTCCGGACTTTTCTATTCGCCTATGATATTGTGAAAAAGACTCTTTAAATCATCCGATGATAACTTAGACAGAGTGTTTTGGAGCTGAAGTCCAAACTTATTTCAGGTGGATATCAATAGGCATTAAATTGACGAGAGCATTTAGCGCTGCTCACCCCTAGCTTGCTGCCTTTGTATGCTTTTTAGTTTGCAGACATTATATGAATTTTCGCTTAGTCCGGGCCATCAGACCATGGCGCCGTTCATTAGGATTGGTCTAATGGTCGCGGTATATATCCACATCACAAGCTTAGGTTTTAGTCCCCATTTTCTGCGGAAGATTGTCTTGAAAGTATAGTAAGCTATCCACATCACAAGCTTAGGTTTTAGTCCCCATTTTCTGCGGAAGATTGTCTTGAAAGTATAGTAAGCTATGTAGGCCTTCTGCCTATAAAATTCGACATTGATTTTCCAAGATACTTTGGACTCCAGCGCGACTCCAAGGTACTTTGCGCTAACGTGTGTCTTGCGGTCCAGCCACGGTAGTTTGAATTGTGGTATTTTGTTTCTGTTTGCAAATAGGATAAGTTCTGTTTTGGCTGGGTTCACATTTAGGCCGCTTCTCTGAGCCCAAGCGTGTAGCCTTCCCAGGGTTCTTTCAAGAATTGCTCATATTTTATACAAAAAATAAACAAACCATTGAATTTGACAGTATGTTTTTTATCCGCTGGTGAAATCCAACTCAGGTCCCAAATTAAAGGTGGAGACTATTCGTGCATGTATACACAGATGGCTGGAAGTTGGCTGCTGACTGTGTCTTTCAAGATGGGGTGGTAGTAATTGATAAGGTCACAGACAAATAAAAGGCTGCCCTCCATGCTGACTAAGAATTGCCGTAAGTCATACAGGTGAATTATAAAGCAGATGCAGGGACCGAACATAACAGTTATTGATGAAAACTCTCATGGAAAAATTTACTATGAAGAAAATGTTCTACAACTAAGTAATACATACTAATCGATTTTTTTCACCTAGACTCAAATTTGAAAATAAATTTTTATTTGCAAGTTTTATGCAAAACTAAAAAAAAATAACAATTATAATTTTTATATTATAAATTCAAAATAACAATTATTTTTGATTTTTATATTATATGTCTTAGATAACAGTTATTGAAGACTTTTATTTATAAAAGTCATCAATAAAAATTAGTCAGTGACTTTTACTTTTAAATGCCATCAATCTAAATCAGTCACCGTCTTTTATTTTTTAAATCATTCGTATAAAAGTCATTAACATTTTTCGCAGTTTAGAAGGTGTTGGAAACAAAAGTTTACTACAACTTATACAAATGACTTTTATAAGTATGATTTAAACAATAAAGGCCAGTGACTGATTTTTATTTATGACTTTTATAAATAAAAGTCTCCGATAACTGTTATCTAAGATACATAATTTAAAAATCAAAAATAACTGTTATTTGCAGATTATTTAGATCGAAATCAAAAATAATTGTTATTTTGGATTTGTGAATTAAAAGTCAGAAATAACGGTTATTTAAGAAGTAATTAAATAAAAGTAAAAAAATAATTGTTAAAGAGCGATTTTTTTAATAAAAGTTGTAACTGTTACGGTTCCTGAGCAGACGAAATCGCCGACTTAGTGGAACATCTAGCCTCCTCCTTTACTTCGAAAAATTCGACTAGTCATGTAATTAGGAAAGCTATCGCTACTGTCTCCGTTCTTGGAAGACGCAGATGTTATCATAAAATTTAAAGCTTACAAATTTGTATGCGGCCATGATGAAGTTTTCATTGAGAAAATCGAGTCTGAATATATGGAAGAGATAGAAATTGTTATTGCTGCTATCGCTGATGCAATATAGCTTAATTAGCGTCATTCGCAACATCAAAGATGCAATTTTTGAATTTCGACAACTAAAAATAAAGCTCCTTTGCGCATTTTTATTGAGATATTCATTCGCGTATCGAATCGAAATCAGGAATTGGAACGTTTTCACTTTCCAAAAAACATACATGAAAATATATGCAAATACTTAGATAGATACATACATATGTATGTATGTATGATGGATGTACATATTTTATGAGATTTTCATGCGAGGTCTGCCAAAATTCTAGTATTTCTTGTTTGCTTTTTTGAAACAGGCGGTTCGTTAGTATCTATGCGTTGGGACATTTTTTAAGATATGCCATCAAATAAGTATATCACTTCTTTATTTTTATAAATCAACAAATTTAATGAGCCATTTTTCCTCTAAATATCCATGTACCAATACTAGCGCAGTATCGAGAAAAATATCTAAGAACATACATATGTATTCTATATAAAAAGTGTGAAAGCGTGCATCGATTCCCAACACTGTTGCGAACGAGCGTTCCGTGGGTTTGCCAAAATACTTTCAACAGCATTTTCGATACAAAATTTGTCAACTTTCTGAGTGATACGTGCACAGCAATAGCCGCGTGTGTGGAAAAACATTACATATGTAGATGCATATTTATGTATGTATGTATGTACATGTAATTTATATTTTTCACATCTTTCGAATAGAAGTAAACTCTGCTTGAATTCATCCATTGTCACTTTGTTGCACCTCGTTGTATATATTTTCACGACAGTATAGATGTTCGTGTTTTCAACATCAAGTTTACCGTAAATGTTGTACTATTTTTTGTTGAAAATACTGCAATTTATATACATACATACAGTGTGCGTCAAAAATAGGTATACCCTGACATTTTGACGATTTTATTTAATTATATTTTCTAAACTAAATTTTTCATATTTTTTTATCAAAATATACATAGTACATTCAACAGCAAAACCACAATAACCAACTTTTCCAATCTCATACAGAGCCTTGTTAAAATGCAAGAAATTTTCAATTCGTTTTCTTAATATTTGAGATTCAGGTGCAAATTTCAAGTCGCTAAAATTATTTTTTATATTTGAGAATTTTTTCTCTGAGAAAAAGAATTGAAAAATTAAAAATTTTAAGGAACATTTCTTGCATTTTCCTGACTACTGAATGAAATAAAAAAAAAAGGATTCTTGTGGATTTTGCTGTAGTATGAAGTATATTTTTATAAAAAAAATAAGAAAAATTTGGCATGGAAAATATATATATAAATATATAAAATGGTCAAACGTCAGCGTATATTTATTTTTGATACTCCTGTATATATAAAGCTTTTCTGTTGATTTTTTAATACTTGTGTTTTTTTGCCGGCTGTTTTCGCTTGGTTTAGCACACCTTCTACTTAAATTTTTTTGTGTGTGGAATTATATTTAATATTCTATATGTTATTCGAGTAGTATTTATAGCATTGCTTCATATTTTAAACAGTGACACAATATATTGTCAAGTAGAAATTTCAAAAATTAAGATAAATGTCCAGTAGCTTACATTGATATATGTATGCATGTATACTAAATGTACGCTAGAGAATAAATAAACCGTATTTTAACGCTAAAAATACAAAATTTTGAAGAGAAAATTACCAGGATTAAATATTCAAAAATAATATCTTTTTAGATGTTAACATAACAAAAATAAAATTGATTACATATTTTTTCTAAGTGTAAATATTAGAGTTTCCCCAAGATATGTTATTTCCGTGGAAACATTTAGAACAGTGCCCCCAAGTAGCAGCAGTATATTGAATAGTCGTAATTTTAAATAGGTGGCAACCATTTAACAACATTATGATTGTTCCTTCCAAAGATTTCCTAGCACTCTATAGTTTGACACCCGCATTGTAATATTTAAAATAATTTGTATATAAGTTAATCAAATTCGACTTTTCAACCCTCGAAAAAGTATTTTCAAGCTAAAGCATTCCTACATTTCCTCGCCTAGAATCGTGATGAATATTTTAAATAACTGATCAATTAAATTTAATCTGATTTTTAAACATGTGGCAACCCCCAAAATATACTACAGAATAAAAGCCTTTTCAAGCCCATTTCGACTGATACCCATATTTTAATTATTAACTTGGCTTTTAAAATAATTTCAATCGAACTTTTTAAACAGGTGGCAACTCTCTCTTAAAATACCTCAATAATGTTTCTAGTGTTCAAACTAAAGATTTCATAACAATTTTTCGTTTGACTCCCGTATTTCAAATAATTTCCGTATAAGTTAATTAAATTCTACTTTCTCTTCAAACGCAGTTTCAAGCTATAACCTTCTTAAATTACCTTCGTATGACATTATGGTACATATTTTAATTAACTGATGAATTAAGTTGACTTTGATTTTTTAAAAATGTGGCCACCCTCTCAATATAGCTTATTAAATAATTTGAATATAACTTTCTAAACAGATGGCATCCCTCTTTAAACACCTCAAAAATATGGTTAGTAACTAAAGATTTCTTAAGACTCTTTTGTTTGACATATTTTAAGCGATTTTTGCATTCCTGAACACTTCTGCATCTGTTCTCCTTTTACTCTCACTTGAGAGAGTAGGATTGTAGTTTGACAGTTTCACAGATTTTAGTCCGAAGTTCAATAGAACAGACTAATTATTTACTGCGTTTGTGCGTTCTTAATTGGAATATGCTGCTTTTATCCGGATACCGAGTCATACAGTTAACATTAATGTATTTCTACGTTTTGCTCTGCACGCATTAAATTTTGTTGAACCTTTCGCATCTTATGTCTCCAGCTGTCGGCGAATTAGTTTACAAACTTTATGTAACAGAAGTTGTCCCCAGGCTATCTAATTTTTATTGGGTATTGGGTTTCGGAGCATTCACTTCTATGTTGCAGGCGTAATTTGTGTCGATTTGATGTTTCCAGGGTTTCCTTAGAACGGTTCATAATGCAAACTAACCTGAAAACCGAATATTATCTGCATACAACTATTTCGAAAATGTTTTAGACTTTGATTTTACCAATCCGAGATTATCTACTTTTGTGTTGGGACTAGAATTCATAGACATGTAACCAAATAAAAAATAAAAAGTTGAAATTTTCCGAAAGAAACCAACTGATATTGCAACACACTCCAATGTGAAGGGAGGCGTACTGAATTACTTACATACTGCTTAAGGCCAGTATGCAGCTCCGTTATTTTGTGGGTGTGCCCAAGGAATTTTGACATCTGATACTTCACCAGCCTGTTGCCTCGCTGTTACCTCAAGAAATAATTAGTCTGTTCCAATAGCAGTCCGGTTTACAGGATTTAGTCAGAACTTACACGAAGTCGTTCCTATTGACATAAAACCTGTAAGTGGGAACACATTTGAGAGAGTAACTGAGCAACTGTTCCTAGTCAGAAGTTACAGGATTTAGTCCGTATTTTTTTTCCTGTAAGTTCATGAAAAGTGTCAAACGATCAGCTGATTTGCATGTGCAAGCAAAAACAAACAGCGGTGAAAGCAAAGTACCTTATATTTGTAAAAAAAATGGAAGTAAAGAACGAAATGTTTGAATATATATAGATTTTAATAATTATTTAGTGATATTTCAGCTAAATCAGTGTTGTACAAATGACATGTAAACAAACCGACTGACGTTTTTACAGGAAATAGTGCTTTTTGCGTTCCTATGCACTTCTGCATCTGTTCTCCTTTTACTCTCATTTGAGAGAGTAAAATTGTAGTTTGACAGTTCCACAGGTTTTAGTCCGAACTTGCCAGCATGGGTTGCGCTGTGCTCTTTTTTCACAAAACAACTTTAGTAGAAAGCGTAGCAAATTTCTTAAGAACTGCGTACTGTCTCAAGAAAATTTTACACAAGAAATATTCTTAGCCATTTCTTGTACGTAATTTTGCATGAAGTTTTTGTTTTTCTTGAGAGCTGCATACCGGCCTTTAGTATAAAAATATACGCAATGCATATTGCTTCTAAAAGTTACCATATGTTTGCCATTTCAAGTGGTTTAATGGACTTTTGCCAATCATTTCATGTAGGCCATTAATTTTTACATTAATACAGTTTGAAGCGCCATGCAAAAAGTGATTTAAAAGCACACATTTTCTTCGCCATTTCAATGTCGTACTAAGTGCTATAAAACATTTGGTCTGCTGTCGACAGCAAAATATAAATTTAATTTTTTTTGTGGCTGAATATGGCTGAATGGAAAATGGATGCATTAGGCCTGTAAATGAGCAAATAAGAAGGTACATATACAATGTTAAATGTACTTGAAGTTTTGGAATTAGTACCAATATATAAAAATTACTAAGTTTATATTATAGTTAGATATTTGTTTATTATTGCTGCTTAAAAATACGTACATTTCACGGCATTCACAAATAATTTTTAATTTCAAATTTTCTCATATAGATGACGTCAACATTTAAGCAGCCGCTGGGATGCCAATACGGCTGGGTTGTTGCGATGGGAAAGCGATTTTTCGCTGTTCACAGAGAAAAAACAAAACCAAAATCGATGAGTTTCACTGTAAATAACTCATTGAGAAATATTCAAATAGTTTTTGCGCAAATCTTGCTAAATTACAAACAAGTGCGAACGCCATAATCGATAAATACGATTGCATTATGTACATACGTGAAATTTTATGGCTGTATTGTATTAAGTATTATTTTTGGCTGTGTCTAAATTTTTTGAAAACATAATCAATTGCGATGTTTATAATGCTTATTTATTTTCTTTTATTTGTTTATTTTTATTTTTTCATGTCAAGTAAAGTCTTGCTGCCCCGTGGAAAATATTGTAAGCAAATTACCATCAGCATCACTGTGACCTTGCGGCGTGCTTGTTGTAGACACCTATTTATTTGGAAAGTAAAAATATACTAAAAAGCGTAAAAGTGGAAATTTTCAGCAGCTGTCAGCAATCCATCAGTTCATCTTCAGTAAAATATTCCAGCCAACCGACGTTCATGTCATCGACTTCTAGAAATTGCGTTTATTTAAAACAACAAAATAATTATGAAAGGAAGCAAAAAAAAAAAAAAATCATAAAAAACTTAAACGTAAAAAAAGCAAAAAAAGTAGTTTGCACATAAGCAAAAAAAAAACCAATCATGTTTGGATCGTATTTATTACACAATATCTTCTTCTTAGTTGTATAAGGGTATTTGACATAAGCCATAGTTGTAGTGACTTTATATTGTTATGAAATATAAAACAGCAGACAGGAACAAATAAAAAAATGGGTATTTATGAATTGAAAAAAAAACAACAAGACCTTAAAATAAAATAAACTTAAAACAAGTAAGAAAGTCTAAGTTCGGGCGGAGCCGAACATTAAATACC
>NW_023458560.1:66634180-66641895 GCF_013731165.1 Rhagoletis pomonella
AACAAAGTTATAATACCCTTGTGCACAAGTGCGCTCGGGTATAAAAACACATCACAATAACTGCATTATATATTGGTGGACTTTTGACAAAACAACTTTTCTCGAGTGAGGTCATTTTCTCTTCAAAGCTGTAATTCATTGAGTTGTCGAATGATATTTTTTTTTATGTTTAGTCATTAATAGTTGCTTATTATTTTTAGATTTTTGTAGGCCAATTATGTTATATTGCTGTCTTTCATTTTGAGATTATAATTTTGCATTCCATAAAACTCCTGCGTTAAACTGAAAATGAAAAGTTCAAAACAATTGATATCAAGCACACCACGTTTTGTTTTCCGGTAAAATTATTTTTATTGTCAATTACTTTATACTATTTTAGGTTGAGTTTAATAGTTGAATTAAATCAAGTTAGGGAACTACCTATTCCTCTTAAACGAAATCTGTGCTAATCTTAATGTCCATCTCAATAAAAATTTTAATTTCAAACTTATACCCCATTTCTGTGCATTTAACATTAATTGTCAATCTTAACTATTTGTCAATAAATTTACGCCTAAACTATGCTGCAAAAATTTAATTCTAGACGCTTTAAAAATTTAAAACAAATTTAGCAAATACATACAAATCTTAGCGGCATAGCTTTAGGCGCAAATTTATTGACAAATAGTCAAGGTTGATTATTGGTCAAGTGCACAGAATAGGGAGGTTAATCTCAATTCAAATCTTAATCCCAATCGGAGGAAGGTCCGTGTAACGTGAAACCCAATGTCTTTTGACTTTTTAGCCTTACGTATTTTATTTTGTTCTGAAAGCAATAGAAAGTCTATCCATATATTCATCGATATTGTTATCGACAAAATAATCGATAGTGTTATCGATATTTTTTATCGATATACATAATAGATATTGTTATCGATATTGCTAGAGTTGTAATAATCAATATTGTTACCGATATATTTATGGATAAGTTATAGATATGTATATTTATCGATACGGTGATCGATATTGTTATCGATATAATAATCGGCATACGAGATGTGATCACATGACTTAACATTACATCATATCAACTTGAAGATTATTTAATTGCCGACAACTTATTCTACATTGCCCCTCAACTGAATCGTATGCAATAATTTGCTAACGTAATCAGCAGTTTAAGTAAGAAATTAATGACCAAAAATTATTAGAGCCTAACTTAGCGCTGATAATGATACTTTAAAACTTGCTTAAGCATCCATTAAGTTCGGTACTAAGTAAATATTAGCAACTTGCATCACGTACGTAGACTACATACAATATACTTATAATACGTATACAAAATCATATAATCATATAGAAGGCCACATTTGATTACTTTGTGGGTAATCGACCAACAGATAAAATTTGACATTAGAAGTCAACAAACTGTGAAAAAAAAAACTTGACATTAAGTCTTTTAAACCGTAACAGAAGTTGAACTTCAATGCTTAATTAAGCATGAAAATATTGAAGGGAAAACGTTTAGATGCCGAAAACTAGATATGGTGTAATTCATACCTAGTACGTGTGTTTTGTATCAAGTAAGTAAGTACCTACATGCGAATGCATACATACCTGTGTGTATTACATACATACATAAAAATGTACATATGTATGTAATCATGCCTCAGGGAGTATTCTTTAATTGCTCGCTTAGGAGATCTCTCATTAAGCTCCTAAGCGAGCAATACAGGAGTACAAAACCGAGAAATCTCGTTTACTGCTCCCAAATCATGCCTCAGGGAGCATTATTTCGTCGCTCGCTTAGGAGATCTCTTATTTGACTCCTAAACGAGTAATAAAGGAGTACAAAACCGACAAATCTCTCTTATTGCACAGAAATCAGGTTAAGGGGAGTACTCTTTTATTCCTCACATAGGGAGATCTCCCTTCAAGTTCTAGTGGGTATGTACATGCGAATGCATACATACCAGTGTGTATTACATACATACATAAAAATGTACATATGTATGTACATTAAACCGTACCAGAAAAAAAGTTTGCCGTACACCATGGAATCTAAGTTTGTATGGAAATTTCGAAAGAATTTTTTTTTTGTTGTTCAAACGTAGAAGTCGCCTTTTTACATTTTCCGTCTTAGCTTCGGCAATTACAGTTGGATCTTAAAGTATGCATAATATAATGAGATTCTTGATACTACTTGATTACTAGATATGTTGCATATTGCTAGGGGCGTCTTCTATTGTTTTGGGGATTTTTCGCGATCAAAATTAGAGATAGAAAATGTTGGAATCCGGATACTAGTGCTTAGACGCGATTACTATCCCCAAGCGTCTAAATACATGCTATACACTGCAGCATGTGCAAAAATTTCCTTTATGATATTTATGAAATTTTTGCGCATGCACTTCTCAATTGCCGTATAATAAAACTTTCTTAAGTTATAAATTTATGGCGCTTCCTCCCGACAATGCTTCCGGAGTTTTTTGCGGACAAAACTAGGGAGTACTTTACCTCAGTTGTTAAACCATAAGTTTTTACCACGCAGCTTCATAATGGCTGGTTATAAATTCTTAATCAAAAAGACACTGACTTATTATATTGTACATCTTCGTATGAGCCTTCCTATTCACATTCGCAATCGGCTTAGTATTATCCCTCACATTCTCACATTCGAAATCAAAGGATTTGTTTGTCTCTTCATTTTATTTGTGAAAATGACAATGGAGATGGAACACACCACCTTGGCACAACGCCCAAAACCACTTTGTCTCTGAACCAAATTTTACCAGGAACGAAGAAAACTCATTCCACAAAAGTTGCAAAATATTTTTGGCCGACCGAGTGCGATTATAGAGGCTTCTGGAGCTGGCTAATCGTCAACTGCCGCCTCGGACGCGTGTCCTGCGGTGTTTGGAGGACGACGAGGTGGAATTATCTTAGTATTTCCTTCTCAGCTGTGCGGCGTTCGCTCGATAATAACTCTCTGCAGTAGTTACCAGCTGTCTGCGGAACTTAAATTAGGGCTTTTCCTAGGTTAGGTTGAAGCGGCTACCGGTCGTGTGTCCACAACGTGTGCTACACAGAAGCGATCTCTTCACTTGCAGTGCGATTTTTTAGTTTAATTGTAAATACGTAGAAAGGCCAGGCCACTAAAGGTGTGAAAAAATTACAGCCGTATGTGCATCAAGGTTGCAAGTGTCCACCATAAAATACATACATTAATTTATAAAAAGATTTTTTTTTCTACTTTTTATCTTAAAGTTAAATTTTTATATTCTGCATCGCCGTGAACGCGCTGACCCCTTTACGTACGCACGAGTTTATAATTTATATTTTTGCAACGGATATTCATCTTACCCATTAACGTTTTGCTGGCTTTGATGTGATGTAGAGAAAAAAAAAACAATGTTTACATCGAACTGGGTATGGCATTGTAAATTTGTTTATATGTATACTACATCAACGCCCAAGTACATACAAAAATACATTCATATCTGACTGCAACGCTAAAGATTACGCAATTCCCATCAGACGCTGGAACACTTGGTCCGTGCAGTTAAATGCGAAACCGGCAGTAAAACAAAATATTACCCGACGTCCAAAATTATGCGAAAACTCGTGAATGCGGTTTAGTCAACCGATAACGATGGAGGTCTGGACAAAAAAAAAGAAGCAATAAAAATAGTACGCGCACATGGTGAATGTAATTGAATGTATGTATGTCAACACATTTGTATGCACATTAGGATGGTCCAAAAAAATAAGTAAAGTCGAAAAAATATACATAGAATGGTATAATGGTATAGAATTCCTGAAAATCAATATTTTCCGATCGTAAAACTCTGGTTCTTTTTAGGCGACTTCCAATAACAATACCCAATTGTTTAGTTAACCATTTTTTAATACTAAAGATTGTTTATTTATCCCCCCATTGCATTTTCCGGGGGTTTTGGCGGGCCTATAAAATACAGTTACTATGAAAAAACAATTAAATTAATTATTAGTTATTATTATTGGGAATCTCGTGAAGAGAAACAGATTTTCCTGATCGAAAAATATTGATCTTCAAGAATTCTATACCATTTCTACGAAGTGTTTTTTCCCATATAAAATACATGGTAAACTTTGAGCGCATTGAGCGACCTCTAAATATATGTTGATTACAAAATAAAGGAACAGGGGTAATTTCACATGCATTTTGGGACCACCCTAATTTATTTACATATATATGGATGAATGCATGTAAAAATAACTCCAGCACATTTCGTCTTATACCATATGAGTAGCCAAGTATTGCACTTTACAAAAAGTATTTGAATGCTTGTAAGCGCTTGCACATAAATTTAGCAACTTACATACATACATACGTACATATGCACATATTTTACATCCATTGATGCAATACCGGCGGTCACTTTGCCAATTCGCAGTCAACCGGTTTGTTGTCTTGATTGGTGACCGGCGAAGCCAAAATAAAAACAGAAAACTTGTAACACAAAAAAAAAAACGAGAGGAAAATACACAAAACTTGCAGACAATAAAAAATTGCATTTATTTGCATTATGCAATTGAATGACATTTTCAGGTAGTGACGATCGGCGATTGCTGCAATGCTGCAGTTATAGGAAAAAAGCTTTAAGTATTGGTTTTGGCTTGTTGCGCTGTCAAATTGCTATGCAATTAAAGTCTAATTCAGTTTCATATCCGAAGTTGTACATAAATACAGGAAGTTTTTGAAATATTTTGGAAGAATTGATAGGCTTTAATTTACTTAGAATAATGCACGTGAATTTGACGTTAATGGGAGTCGATTATTTATTGTTAGAGGTATTCTTTATATCGCGCACGATCTTCAAAGGAGACACAACTCAAAATGACGCGTTCGTCACAAAATGCGGAAAACTATTCATTAGCACATGTTAATCATACGGACAAGGGATACTTTACCTTAGGTTTTTTCAACAAATTATAACAAAAAATTTGCTCCGCTTTTTCCTGAAAGGTAAATAAAGGCTCTGTGCACATTTTTAGTGCATAATTTCAAAAATGCCAAATTTTGAGTTGTGTCACTTTTGAAGATCATCTGCGATATGTAGGTCGAAAAATTGCTGCTGCCCGTTAATGAGTTTTGGCTATGAGCTTTCAAAAATATGAGGTTATTTCAGCAAACCGCGCCCACCTCCCATATAACGGAATTTTCGAAAAATACAATAACTACGATGGTTCTGTAAATAAATACTGTATACAAATTGTTAAAAATTGGAATGTGAAGTAGAATTTTGGTAAAAAATAAGAAAATCATGAGATTTTTGGTAAAAGGGCGTGGCACAGCCCACTTATTAGGAAATGCTGGATCTTAGTAGCCGCTTCATCAACCCCACCAAACTCGGTACGAACATTGCGTGGAGTGAAACTAAGAAACCTGTTGAAAATTTTTGAAATCGGAAAATAACGACTTCCCCCTCCCATATAACGGCAATTTACAGAAATATGAAACTTCGATTAGAATAGAATAGAATAGAGAATACAGAAAGTGGTGTCAGTGAATTTGACAGAATCAGCTGTTTTGCTGACGTCACAGTCGAGATGACAGCAGTAGTGATGTGCTGAGTCAATACTTTTAAATATTGATCGATATTCGGTACCGATGTTCTCGATACTCGGTACCGAAACATTTAGGTTTCGAATAAAAGCGCACATAGGCCAAAAATATGGAAAAAACGGTCCGGGGGGGGACTCGCCTCTCAAAACCCGATTGCAGGAGCCAATAGAGCTTTGAATACTGATTCAAATGAAAGATGTATGTGTCGGTTCGAGGCCATAATACAGAGAAACTCTTACTTGTTTGAACCATTTTTTGCTCCAGCTGACTCGGAAGATATAATTTTTGTAGGCCTGGGGGCAGATTCTGTATCAAAAGTAGTCACAAAAGAACTCGAAAGTACTCAAAACCACAGTTCCAATCATCACTTTGACACATGTATTCAAAAGATCTCGATACTTTCCATCACTACTTTGTAACATTAGTACTAGTTTCACGCCCGGTTTGAGTTTCAGAGCGTTAAAAATTTTAATATATCTCAGCGATTTTCTTACAAAGTAACTTCTTGTATTTGGGTTTTATCCTTAAAAAAAAATAAAAAATAAATTTCTAGAAAAATAAATTTAAACTTTTATTTAAAAAAAATTGCCATTTGATGAACGAAAGATAATTTTAGTTTTAGATCTAGGCAAATATTGATGCGATATTAACAATAATAAAATGATGCAAAATATGAATATCTACATGTGTGTGTGTGTGTGTGTGTATGCGTGTAAGTAAAAAAGTTGAAATTAAAATTCCGTGCAATTCATTTTTCAGCCTTTCAAACTTTTTTTCCATGTGTCGTCAGGTACTCTCGACGCAATTGACGTGTCATCATGTGCGCAATACGTATGCGAATCCACTCTGGACTGAGTTTCATAAAGAAATACTGAAAGATAAGAAAATAATGAAATTAAATTAAACAATTACTAGTTGTAGCAGCTCGAAGGGGGCTGCGTACATAAGTACTGCCAGTTGAAAAGAACTATTAAAGTTAATTGCACAAAATCAGGCCCATTCTTTTCGTGCACATGTTTTTGGAATAGTTTTCTTGCAATTAAATTTTTATTGAATTTATTTTTATATTTTCATATTTGCTAATTTCAAATGAATGCATAGGCATTTTTTTAATAAAGTCAGTATTCTGGCAAAATTACCTGCAATCCATGTGTCCAATAGCCCGTCGTCTCAGCAGTTTTACCCAATGTGAAGACAGCCGAACGTGTGAAACTTTTCACATCTGGTATTAGAAAGCCACCTTTCATCACAGTATCCGAATATTGATTCATTTTTGTGACCAAAAATAGTGGCGTAACACACTGTACAGTGATATTGTGTTCGGCCAATTCACGTTCGATCGCTTGTGAGAAACATTTCACATATCGTTTGGTTGCTGCATATACAGCCATGTAGGGTATAGGTTGCAACTCACTGCCTGAAGATATATTTACAATAGCACCACGATTCTGCTTCTTTAGCTCTGGTATGAGCATGCGTGACATAATTGTTACAGCAGCCGCATTAATATTGATCAGATCCCAAATGATGTTTTCAGGTATATTGGCAAGTTCATCAGGATAATCGTACATTTTGCCAACATTGTTAACTGTGGAACGGGAAAAGAGGTTCTAGGTTAGAGACAAGCTGGCAGTAGCTCTTAATGTACAAAACACATTTTAACATAAGCCTTACTTTAAATGTGTTATGGTCTCTTAAGTGGCTTTTTTAGCTATATAAAACTGTGTGACTCAAAGCTTTTCAAATCCTAATAGCGTCACATACATGTGTTTGTATGTATTTTGATCTTCAACATTATAATTTAATTTAAAAGGTCTATATGGCAGACACCTCATCCGAGCGACCACCGATGCGTACTACCACTCGATAGAACACGGACCAGGCGCTCCGCATAGCATCCAAAAGATAGAAAATATTCCATGAAACATATAACCTTCTGCAGCTCGAAGTAAGTAAATACAGAAGTCCCCATATCAGTTGCCACCAAAAGAGCTCCAGTAGAGATCTTTAGCGAACTTAAGAGAGGATGCCATAACAGAATCAAGGACGGCACGAATCACACTATCTTCTGAATTCTACTTCAGGATTCTCATATCATTTCAAACTAGTGAAGAATGGGATGATGTTC
>NW_023458560.1:66641995-66648244 GCF_013731165.1 Rhagoletis pomonella
CGCCACCACCTACTCCGTGCCATTTGAAGAAGGAAGAGAAACCATCAACAATGTATGTATAAAGCCAGATTTTTCATTTAACTTTTTATTAGAATTGTCTTCAAACACCTGCGTGCTATCGGCGAGTGTAACATAATTTTTGTTTTGACATTTCGTGCTTCATGTGCGAAATTGTCCTGGTTTGATAGTTATTGCGTACATACATACATAGATAAGTATAGGCTGCTACATAAAATTGTTTACATGAATTTGAAATCCTAGAACCAAAACTTTACCAGGTACGGATTTTATAATAAAAAGCAAACAGTTTGCACTGGAAAATACCAGATCAAACCGGTTAATAAAAGTACAATTCATGCAAACAAATTTAGCTTCCTAATTTTTAATTTCAAGCTCAGTACGCTGAAAAAATCATGATAGAAATTGTATTGAAAAAAAAAATAGATTTTTTATTGAGTTACTTATCTTAGAAATAATCAGTGATGTTTTTTAAAGTAATTTTGTAAATTGTCTTGCAATAAGACTTTAAGATACGAAGGCTTACAGCGAAGTGTTTTTCTGGTACGGTCTTATGTATTAAGTATATGCATGTAAACACATAAATGTGTATGGTTTGTATTTGAATGATTGAACATTTTTTGATAAAATATTGAAGTTGCCATGCAGGTTTCATTAAACCAGACCGAGGTACATAATTCTCCGGAATGCGTGTGATTTCAAATACTACAAAGTAGTTGCGATTTGTGAAATTCTGCATGGACATATGCAAAACATACATATTTGTTTAAGAACTTATTTAGCAAGCTGGATTTTTTCATTAAAAATCCTTACACATATATACGAATGCGAAAAATAAATAAAACAATGTATGTTCGTCAATTTTTTTGTATGGAAGAAAATAATAATAATCTGCAAAAAAGATTATCATAAACGCAAATTTTCAGCCACTTGGCACTAGTAGCTAGAATTCTTAGTCCAAAAGTTCTGAATAAAAAGTTAGTTTTTGTTGAAAATATTGTGGAATTTTTCTAATTTTCCTACAAAGTTTGAAATTTGGACTTATATGTTTTTGTTAGATTTTGAACTGTGTTTAGAAAAAATTTATTAACATTAAACCAACAAAAATAGCCAAAACTGGCCAAAAAATCGTGTCCCTATTATTTTTCACATGACTGTATGCATGTGTCTCGGGAAGCCTAGAACGAAATAAATTTTCATGAGAAGTTGTACTCTGTTATGATCTAATATTAATTAAAAAAAATTGTATTCATTAAAAATATGCAATTTTAGTTATTTGTTAAATAGTTATCATCTTACAAGATGCCATTGTTAAATATTCTGAGCTGTTTTTCCTCGAATAAAGGGAATGGCGATTTTTTATAATATTCTTCCATCCAACGCTGATACATACATATGAGCAAGCGTATAAGATTTTGATTATTACTTAAAAATATGCAAGCATACATATGTTTAAGCGATTTCCTACTGGGTATAACCAAGGAAAGCTATTGAGCTTTAGGTAGCCAAGACAACAGCCAGTCGCAAAAAAGTTTTGCCTACGAAAGTTTTACTTGAAGAAGTACAAATGTATAAGCTTATGACCGACTGGTCCGGCCAACAAATATGTATTACCAAAAAAAATTAGCTAAGTGCTTAAATTAAATTTTTTAATTGTTTGCCGGTGGAAGGGAAATTCTATTCCTATTAATTTTATAAATGTGAAAGTTTGTATGTATGTAGAATAAAAGTACTGGATGATTGAAATTTTCACATATGTAGATAGATTGATATTCAGAGGAATATGGGGTCTAGGTATATTTTAATTGCTGTGGCAACATCTTTACGGAAAAAATTAAAACCAGCTATAACTTCGGAACTATAAGTCCCATAGCATTGAAATTTCGTATGGATACCTTACTAACATACATATCTGTTCATTATAAGGTAAATATATACGAGTGATTTATGGAATATTTTATAGAGTGCTAAATATGTACATATGCACATACTTATTTATGTATACAAACAATTCACAAGAATGGCTATATGGAATAAACTACAAACTTGAAAAACTGCAGGAATATTTAACAAAACTATGACAAATAAGTCAAGAAAATACATACATACATATATATATCGGCAGGTTAACAGACACAACTACATTCAGAAAAAAGCATTTCTATAAAACAATAAAACAGTATCCTAATTTTAGAGCTCCTGTTTTCTCCTTAATATTACGAAAAATTTACAGTTTTTCCTTAATTCAAGGATGGAATGTAGTAAAATCGGGGATTGTTCGGAAATGCCCAGATATGCTAGCACCATTTCGTCATCTCTACGTGACTACTATCTGACTTCGGACATGCTAATGACATTGTTGTCATTGTTGTAACAGAGTACAAATTCCCCAAAAAGGTTATGGGGCATGTGTTGTAGTTAAAGTTTTTGAGCAGATATAAACCTAGGTCGCTCCGGTTATGTAGACCCGACTGTCATGGGAATGCCAACGAGAGGATTAAGTAGGGCTCTAAAACGCCTATTAACTAGCAACACGTTTAGGAAAAATTAACGAATACTCTATAATCGATGTTTAGCCCGATAAATATGAGGCCTTAAGTTCATTATTGCCGCAGTTGAACTGGAAAAGGACAGAAATGAAAGCCTTATGAAACTCAGCAGATCTGCAGTAATATATTTAACCGGTGTAATTAGAACACACTGTGCAACTGCAGTGATGCTACGCCGTTGGCAAATAAGCTCTCTCTGCAGAAGTTGCGCGGTTAGAATCCGGTTGACGCGGATTGTCCTGTATACAAGTTTTGCACACTTGATCGAATTCTAGGTCCACTGCGGAAATTTAATCACATTTGGAAAATGTATTCAATGAATTTAATTCATAAATTTAATCATTCAAGATACCCTCTTAAACCCAAAGCATGTTATGTCGTCAAGTAGAAAGCCAATCTGGCCAAACATAACCGAAAATTTTGTAAGTGGAATGAGAGGCATCACCATTAACTCTTCATTTTTAGCATTTTAACGCACATTCGTTAGCATTTGAAGCGGAACTCATAAATTAGGCGACAAAAAGGCACTCAGACCTAACCCGAAATGCATTCTTTTACTACTAAGCAGCAAGCACTTAGAATTTTAATGTCGTACATGAGTTAATACATATGTAAGAACATACATACATATGTACATATACATACATATGTATGTATGTACATTAGTGTGCCTCACCAAAAAAAAGTTGCTGGTTTTTACCGGAATTTATTTGATTTTAAGACTTTCGTCAAACATTTTTCGGAAAAATATTAACATTTAATAACACATAATATTTCAAAAAATCTCATTATTTTTATTGCGGTGGGGTGAGTTTTCGGCAGGGTACGAAAATAAACTGTACCAAACAATTCCCATTTGCTCATCGATCATCATATCATTTGTGGTTTTGTACAGTTTTGTACATAGTCAGAAACAAATTGTAAGATTCACTGTCATTTTCCCCAACGAGAAACGTTTGCTTTTCGTTTGTGACAATTGTACCATAGGGTACGTTTTATATGTATGCAAACGTTTCAATTACGTGAAAAATAATTTTTTCTGTAAATTTTCATATCCAATTCAATTAAAAAACATTTTTATTTTTTTTATTCATTGCAGCCATTCGTTTTGTATTTAGTTATTGCATATATGTACATACATACATATATTTTCCCTGCACGATTCATTTCGTTTGAGGTTTCGTCTGTAACTACTAAACTACTGTAGTGTACTATCGCCAAAGTGAACTCAGCCGTTTTGAATTGTATTGTACCGAACTGTTGAAATAATAAACGAAACGAAATAGTAACGTACAATATAGTTTATTTTCGTACACTGGTTTTCGGAAAATATATTTTATAAAACTAATTTTATTTAAGAAGAGAAATGATAATTTTTTTATTCTAGAATAGGTGCAGCTCACATAAATCCTATTTTTTGCGGAATATTTAGGAGGAAGTCTTGGACGTTTGTTTTAGATGGAAGGATATATATCCTAATATACACCTACATATATATACATATAAACCCACATATAGTATGTAGATATACATACATGCATCTGTGAATATTTTCGTAAGTAGAGTTGCATACAAATTTGTGTGCTTGTATGGAAATGTGCCCTCTGAGCTGGGATACGCTTAAGAAAATTAGGAAACGGAAATATGGCGTGGCGCTGTGAATTGAACTTTACACGACCGTCACCCCAAATCACTTGCCAAAAGCAGCAAGCACTAGCTGGAGCACTACTAGCAATGACATCAAGAGCTTCCCTGCCACAAGTCGGCCACATTGAGGCTGGTCTGACAGCGCCAAGCCCCCCAAAAGCTCACAATGAATGTGAAGTGGAAAAATTGCTGTGGAACATTCACACATAACAATTTCAAAATGTCACTTTATGTATGTGGTTAGAAATATTTTTCACTTCGATTTGCATGTGTGTGGGTAGCGCTGGTTACTCGTATGCCAAAAATGTGCACACACTTCAGTGAAAAAAAGATAGAAAAATGTGCGCTAAAAATTGTCTAAAAGCGCTAAACCGCATTTGTGCGAACGTCAAATAAATAGAATTTTTCGATTTTAGTTTTGTAAGCAAAAGCGTAGCAAGAGTCAACGCCTTTCGTTCGACTAATTAAGTTAAATGGCTGCTAGTGGGATTTATGCTATAGAAGGGTATTTTTGGAGCGAATAAAGCAGAAAGCGTCAATGTGGTTGGTAAGCTGAATTGGGATAAGCCAAGATCGCTGCAAGGATGCGGTAAATATGGACATCTAATGCGCTGCAGAGCTATGTACATTCTGGTTTGGCTGCTCGTTCGCAGAAGAAGACACATATCGCCAGTGCAGCCGCAAAGTATGCAATGAATTGCAATTTATTACGCGCAAAATTGTTACTGAACTTTCACTAATCTCATTTAATTGCTTTTTAAGCGCACTTTTAGGCGCACTCCGCATGAGTGGGAAAATAAATTACCGTACGGTGGAGCGCCAAGCTTAAATGTAACTCATACGCCATATGTAACTAGCATATACATCAAGAATGATAGAATACAAGATTGCGCCAATCGAGCTGAGAGCAACTGGCCGTGACGTCAATAAATACCAGAATGAGAGAGCAAAGACGAATTCAATAAGAAAAAGAAGAAGAATCGAACAACTGGGGCGAAATTGAAAGGTTTGTTTACAAAGTGCATAATAAATCGCAGATTTACGGAATTATTTAGTTTTAAATGGTAAATTGGTTGTTTAAAAGTAAAGAATGTGTACTTATTAAATGCAATGCAAATCGCTGAAAGTGTTAAATCACTGCAATCATTATAATGATTTGCCCAGCGGGCAGCCAGCGGGTCAGTTGCTGGTAACAATTTGCAGATCGATTCCACGGTGATCGTTGCATCGTCGTCAATTAGTGAAATCAGTAACCAAGCTTTTAAAATAAAGGAAAACCTCCTACTCCGCTATACATATAATTACTTTCATTATTTAGCTACTTTTCCGGCAGCCGCAACAAACACTGGCCCAAGCCTGCAAATTATTATGTACATTTCTTATTCGTTATCACGACAGTCAAAAATTGATCTCTTTGTTAATTTTTTGCGGCCCTGAAAAGGGCCTTTTGTGTATATATGGTATTGTGTATGTAGACCCAGATAAGCTTATATAAAGCATTTGATCCCTTTGTAAATTCTTTGCGGCCCTGAAAAGGGCCCTTTATGTATACAAACACAGGGAAGCTAATGTTTGCAAAAAATTTGATCACTTTAGCAATTCGTGGCGGCCCTGAAAAGGGCCTTTTGGTGTATCAAGAGCATTTACCTGTAATTAAATGAATTTATATTGCTATGCAATTAATGAACCATTTCCTTACGGGAGGCATTCTACGCATTCATCTTAGGTATATTTCACTTCTGATCACATGAGTGCACGTACTCCAGATGTTGATGTTGACCCTAAAGCTAGCAAGAAAAGAATTTTGGTAATGTTTTTGCAATATGTAAATTTATAGCTCACTATGTCATTTTATTTACATAAAAATATAAAATTTATTCACTTACCAGGACTGCTGCATACCTTGCTTATTTGTTGATGGTACCAAATGCACTTAAGTCAATATTTTTTTATATTTTCTTTTTTTACTGTGGGCATTTTCTATGAGTTCTTTGTTTAGTTTTCTTATTTTAAAGAACATTCTTGCCCTGAAAAA
>NW_023458560.1:66648344-66659731 GCF_013731165.1 Rhagoletis pomonella
TTCCAACGGTGTACAATGGGGAAAAAGGGTTTGCTGTGGACCATATATGTATGTAATACTTCTATATTGATAGTAACGTATCTTCACAATGTATTTTTATTCCCCAATCAAAGGGAGACAGCCTAACAAATAAATGTTTGCTTGTGTTAGTATAAATGTATATTTGTGAACTATCACAAACAAACAACTGTCAAGTCACTCCAGGAGCGGTTTAAACTAAAAATATTAAAAGAATAGAATAATAAAATAACCAAAAAATTTTCCCTGAACGTGATTGGGGGGAGCTTTGTGGTAACCAGCGGATTTGAATAAGCAGCAAGAGATGTATAAGTTACACTTGAGGAGATCACCGTAACCACTCTTAAAAGATGTACTGAGAGGATCCGTGCCTTCCTCTCCAGCACCTTAGCCAGCATGTACCCTGGAAAAAATTGTGCGACTAATCTCTAAAGAGAGTATTCCGAGATTACTCTCAATCGGGTACAATTGGGCATTAATTAGTCCCAACTAGTCTCATACGGGTACTAATGGAGGTCAATTAGTCTCGACTCATCCCTTGTGGGTATAATTGGAGATCAATTAGTCCCCAACTCATCTCTAACGGGTACTATTAACGATTTAATGATATGTACGCTCTTAGTCAATGAAATTTCATGCGCGGCGTTGGCACACAGAGAGAGTATTCGCCTAACAACACTGGGCACCCCGGTTCGAATCTCAGCTGGCGAAAATTTTTATTTTTATTTTTATATTTTAAAAGTGACTAGTCGCTTTTTATACCCTTTCGGGTATAAATGTGAACAATTAGTCTCTTCATAGGACATGCCCGAACAAAAGCGATCAGTTCATTCCATATAAAGAGATCAAAAGAGGTATTAGTCGCATGCTCCTTTGCGATTGCTCCCGGAGTCATCCCGGATTAGTCCCATTTTTTGCAGGGTAGCGTCTGCCCGTTTTCCCTGATACGGCTAATTTTTAAGTAAATAGAACAACATACCGACGCGTGCAATACGATTTCGTTTTCCTTACTTTTTTGCTCAAAAGTTCACACAATTTTTTTTTTGCTTTAATTAAAACTAGTGTTAGCCCAGCGGTTGAAATTCAACCTTTTAAAATAAGGGGACCTGAGGTGGGCTGAGCTGAGCCGGGTTGAGTTAATTGAACTGAATTGAGGTGAAATGCGTTGAACAACATAGCAGAATGTAACATAAAATAACATAACACCACATAATACAACTCCACACAACACAAAACACAACATAATATAGCTTAACATAACATAAGATAACATAACAAAACATGACTTAACACGGTATAACATAACACGGCATAACACAGCTTAACATAACTTAACGTAACATAACATAATATGACATAACATAGCATAGCATAACATGTTATAATATGGCATATCATAACATAACATAACATGCCATAACATAACATAACATAAGCTAACATAACGTAGCACAAAAAAACATAACAATACATAACACAACATAACATAACACAATATAACATAACATAACATAACACAACATAACATAACATAAAATAACTTAACATGTCATTCTTCAATTGTATCTCTTTCTTTTTCTGTCTTTGTCTCTACCTTTATCTACATATATTATTTTCTATATCTTTATCTTTTAATTTTTATATTTATCATTTCCTTGACTTTTAACCAGATCTTTATCTTCATTCTTTTCTCCATCTACATATTCAGCCACATCTTTGCGATTACATATGTATGCTATGAAGAATTTAAAACTACCTTTCTCTTTGTCTTCATGTTTCGGTTTCTCTTATTTCTTTTAATCTTTGCTTTATCCTTTCTTCTTCTCCATACTCAACTTTACCTTCTTCCTCGTTTGAGTCTAATCTATTCATGTACATACATACATCTTATTCCTAAACTGCTGCTTAGCACGTTTCTGTAATTCAGTATCAATATTAAAGCATACATTTAGGAGGCATTTCCGCCCCAAGCATGTACATGTATGGCATTGGTATTGGTGTGACTTTTGAATTGATTTTTTCGCTCTATTTTAAACTAATTTGAAATTTGAAAAATTGCCTGCACATCAGCATCAAAATACCTTTCTAATGATATATAATTGTTTATACTTTAGAAGTATAGTTTAGCCGTAAAAGGGGTGTAAAGGAAACATGATTGCCTATTTATATAATTGATTGATTTAATTTTGTAAAATATTGACGGTTACTGCACCGCTCCTGATTTTTTATTATTTTCAAACGTCATTCTGGGTACATTGGCTGGTTGGTTTTCTCGTTCTATCATTATATATCTGCACTCTAATGTTGGCGGATGTACTTTCAACGTACTGCCAATATAGAAGTATTACATATATGCTGTGGACAAACCAATTTTGAGAGCCCAAATATTTCTTTTTTCTAAATAAAAGACAATTAAATTTCGCGTCAATCTATCCGTGATGATTTAAAAAAAAAACTCTAGTTTTTTATTTATTTAGGTTGAAAATGAAAGAAAACAAATTTTTAAAATACTTGAAATCAATTTCAAATGCCTGCAAACCAGGCGAATGTATATAAGGTGGTGTTACTAGATCAGCTGATTTCGTGTATGTGTTTCGCCGCACGGCTTCTGATGTCAAATTGAAAATTTTTGTTTGAATTTCTACACACACTCTTACAGATTCTGACAGTTTATGCCGCCAAAGCAATAACAAAATACATGTAAATTTTTGTTTTTGTATTCTTGCTATCACCTTATATTAATTCGCCTTGCCTGCAAATATTTAAAAAAATACTCAAACATTTTTCCATAGGAAACATTGAATTAAAAAATGTATTCAATTTGTTATCGATACTAGTATATATTTTGAAAGCCATTTTTTCTGCTCGTAAAACTCTAGAAGAGCTGTACAGATTTGTTTTTTAATTATTGTACACCTTCTCCAGACCTTACAGGGATGATAATAGAAGAAAAATAATTTCGATATATCAAGGGGGCGTGGCACCTCCCATACAAACAGAATTTCTGACACCAAATACACATTCTAGTTTATAAAATGATTCGATTCGAAACAAGTATTTACTCGATCACGAACGCCACCATTCGGGCCTAGTGCTTGAACCTGGGCCACATCGATCGATTATGTTAGCTTATTATGAAATCATTTGCCGAATTGTTCGGTTCGAAGTTTGAAAAATGTGGAAGTTAGGTACAAAATATACCCGCTGAAGATGATCTATATTTCGCAAAGAATGAAAGCAAAGCTCAATACTTGAAAACGTCCTTTTCTCAATACATTCAACCAAAATAATCTTTAGTTTGCCCGAGACCACAATCCAGACTAAATAATAAATATCATAGATTTTATCGACCATAACTGCTATACATATGTGCTGTGGTGACTTCACCTGGTCTTCACATATGTAATCTTTTTAAGATTTTCTGCTTTTCGTTACGTGCTTTCGATAACGTAATTATACTAAAGCCTATAGGAAAATGGACGTATAATTTTTGATAAGTAAAATTTTGAATAGGAAAAACCAACGTAATCATCCAAATTGTTTGAATTTGCTGGACCATCCTTGTTTAAGTATATTTAGGCAGTAAAACTACTAATTAAAGCACTTACCTAGTATACCAACAGGTATGCCACTCAGTTCTCGTTCAATGTGTGCGTAAACTTCGCGACCCTTTGCGAAGTCAGCAACTATCCACTTTGTTTTCACTTTGAACTCGTTTTCTGAAAATACATATGTACATACGTTAGATTTACATAAACACCTGTCGTACCTTTGCTACAAGAGTATCATAATAATAAAAAAAAAATATTTTGAGTAATAGTTGATTTCCACTAAGCCTTAACTGCAGTTTATGCCGTCGACTCGAAGGGGGTAATTCCACCGAACAAGCAAACGAAACCAAAAAAGCAAAACGTAAGAAAAAAAAACCGTCGATATCCCCCTGTTGGAATTATTTGAACTTCCCTGAGCTCTTAACTGCAGTTAAGCCTTTGATGGAAATAGGATATAACGCCATCTCTTCTTCTATGCTTTGTAAACATTTTACAGCTGCATCGATTGACAAAATTGATTTACAAAATTAATACATGCGCGAAAACTCCAAAACTATAATTAACTTTAATTTAATAGTTTTTTCACTCTATACCAACCATAGGACCGTGCGACAAAAACCAAACATTTTTAAAACACACGAAAATATCAATATATTCACAAAACTAGGAGCCAAATATAATATAACTGCGTTTTTAATTTTTCTCTCTGTGTCAGGATTTTGTTAAAGGAATTTGAAATTTCTGGGATATGATTGAATAAAAAATTATTTAAAAGATTTGGTGCATTGTAGAGTAACAATATGGGTATCAATTAAAAGGAAAAATTCTGTAGAATAAAAGAAAAAATAAATAAATTTTTTGGTGCACCAGGACGAATAAACGTTGAAAATGTCCTTTTAAAACTTTATCCTTGAATATCCTTGAAATTTCTATATACATTTTTGAGAAAAATATTTATAAGGACTAATATGTAGACTGCCACGTCCTCGAATTTCGTCCTTCTACCTTTATTTGTTTTAGATAAAAAAAATTTTACACTTCTCTCATAAGATATTGACAGTTACAATATACATAAATGAAGATACTGGAATCATTACACTGTACAGCATTCGGCTGGGTATTTGACCAAACTCACTTTTTTAAGAGATTGAGTCATAGGTAAAAGTAATTTCTCCGTTTTTCGAAGTTAGCCTCTGAAATCGAGATATGGGCCTTCGAAGTTCCAAATAGGGCCTTTGGTTAAAAATTATTTTTTATTATTATATGTGAATAACTAAAAAACTAAGAATATAGCCGTAGTCGTAGCCGCAAATGGTATATAGCCTTATTTTGTGCAAACTTATATTACAGGTGCTATAAGGTCAGGTCTTCGAAAAGTTAAAAATCTTATATTTCAAACAATTTTGAACTGATTTTTTTTGTTATCGTTGTAAACGTGATTAAACCCCCTTTCTTATGATATGCATATTTGCATACTTCGTATGTAAAACTTTGAAACAAAAAAAAACATTTAAAAGGAAAAATTACAAACCGAAAAATTGATATCGTCGTAAAGGCGATTAAACCCTCTTTCTTCTGGTATGCATATTTGTATACTTCGTATATAAAAATTTGAGAAAAAGCACTTAAAATCAAAAAATTCCTTTTTTTTATAAATAAAATATTTTAAACAAAAAAAGTACAAACCGATTTTAAAAAAATTGATATCGTTGTAAAGCTGATTAAAAGCTCTTTCTGTTGGTATGCATATTTGTATACTTCGTATATAAAAATTTGAGAAAAAGCACTTAAAATCAAAAAATAACTTTTTTTAATAAATAAAATATTTTAAACAAAAAAATTACAAACCGATATTTAAAAAATTGGTATCATTGTAAAGGATACCAGAAAATTTATACTTTCCTAAACCCAAAAATTTCTATTTATATACACAAAAAAAATTAATTAAAAACATTTTTTCCCTCTATGTAAACTCTTGCCCCCCCTAAGTGAAAGGCTGGCTACGCCCTTGTATACAAAACAATTAAAGTACTTAAACGGTACATCATACGTTCAGTTTGTTTTTTTAGAGCGCATACATGGTTCCATAATAATGATTCCAGTATCTTCATTTATGTATAATGTAACTATCAATATCTTATAAAGAGAAGTGTACATTTTTTTATCGAAACCTAATAAAGTTAGAAGGACGAAATTCGAGGATGTGTTAGTTAACATTATTTTTTTTCTAAAATAAATATTGGAAATTTCCAAGAATATTCAAGGATAAAGTTTTAAAAGGACATTTTCAATACTTATTCGTCCTGGTGCATTTTTTCTCTTCTACTGTTTAGGCGCGTCTGCTAACACCAGGCGCCTAAATACATGCTATGTACTGCTGCATGTGCAAAAATTTCCTTTATGCAACTTAGGAAATTTTTGCACATGCACTTCTCAACTGCCAAGTAATTGAACTTTCTTAAGTTTCAATAAGATGGCACTTCAAAGTATGCTCGGCCTAGTCTGATGCATCCTCCGGACACTGCTTCCGGAGTCTTCTGCGGACTCTGCATGGCTTACAACCATGCGGAGGTGGTAATAGTTGATTACCATTGGCCACAGTGCCTACCCACTACTTTTTGGTCCAATAAATATTTTTTTATATACATACATACATGCAAACATACTGGTCTCCCCTCTCACTGAGTTATTCATCTACAGAATTTTACCTTTTAATTGATACCCATATTGTTATTCTACAATGCCCCGCATCTTTTGAATAATTTTTTTATTCAATCATATTTCAGAAATTTCAAAGTCCTTTTAAAAAAAAATCCTGACGTCAAAGAGAAAAACTAAAAACTCTTTTGAATAATTTTTTTATTCAATCATATTCCAGAAATTTCAAAGTCCTTTTAAAAAAAATCCTGACGTCAAAGAGAAAAACTAAAAACTCAGTTTTACTATATTTGGCCCCAGTTTTGTGAATATATTGATTTTTTCGTGTGTAAACTTGACTGTCGCACGGTGTAATCAAATATAAAGTATTCATTTTTCATTTCATAAATTTGGAATTTTTGGGTGAAGTGCCTATATAAGTTGTATAGATAAATAGTAAGTATTTTTTGATCAAACTCTTTCTACATACATGCAACACATTGTAATGCTTTTCATTTAATAGTTTTTGCGCTAACTACTAAATAAATATTTCTTTCGTAATCTTGCTTACCAATCTCTTCTGTCACTGCCATGAGTTTCTCCTTGGTACGTGAGATGAGCACCACATTGATGCCTTGTTTGGCTAATTCTTTAGCGTATTCCCGACCAATGCCATCCGTTGAACCGGTGATAACTACAAAAAAGTTTAAAACGAAAATATTAGTGGGGTGTAAAAGCGCAAGATGAAGTTAAAATAAGTGGCTGTCATTTAAGGTAATTAACAGTAAAATGCTAATTGTACTCATTTTTATGAATAGTAACTACTACTAGTGTTGCTGTGCGATATAGTAACAAATATGTTTTCTTATTGTTCATTTACTAAATATGAGCATTAAGATTTTACCTTGGAAATGATTTTTACAAAATATGCAATGACTTAAAGTAAGTAAATACGCATATGAAGATATGCAGTCTAATCAGTTAGTGGCGTAAAGTAGGGTGTTCGATTATTCACCACCGGGTCCTGATTTTTAAATTAAGAAACAACCGAATAAAGCGATCTTATTTTACATAGTTTTCATACATTGAAAATGCTTATGTTGGTATGATGTCTTGACCAAAAATTAACTATGAAGATAGCTTATATTTAGAAAAATAAGTACCAACTTTTTTAGACCAAAAGTAAAATAAATGATAATCGGTTTGTTCGATAAAAAATCGAATCGTTTGGAAAAGCCGAGTCAATCACCCTAGTGTAAAGGCACTGTGATTACTCCGGTACTAGCTCTCTCAGTATAAATACCTTTCCGTCCGCTTAGAAAGTGCGTCCTACTACTAGTCTGAGCATAACAAAGCCGTTGTTAGGGATAAAGAATATTCGCCAATCGCCCGGTTTTATTGGAACTAACGCAAAACAACAGAAATCAGCAGTCATACTAAATGCCGTCCATTGCCCTGTTTTCGTATAGCCTTTTCATCTATTCACTATCAAAAATCTGATTCAAAAGTCGCGGTAAGAACTCCAACTAATATTATATATATGTATATATTTTTTTACTGTTATACCGATCCAAGCAGGTATTTTGCCATCGATATTATTACCATGTCTAATTCTGTTTTTAGGCAGCCGAGGCTGCTTTCCCGTGGAAAGTTCACCTTGGTTTTGTCAGCCCGCACATTCACTTCAATGTCTTTTTTTCCTGGCACCCAGTAAATAGCGACTCGTTATTTAACGCAGCGTTCATCTACTTCGTACTCAGCTGCGATCTGGAAGCTTATATTTGCTGCTATAGATAAAACATTACAGCCCCCACTAATTCATCTTAGACCCGTCCTTAAGGATATGTTAGATGTTATGACGTCTGGCACTTTGTCGTGAGGAACGACATTGTTTTATTTACTAGTTAATTCTCGTAATTTACTGTGGAAAATGATCGAAGCATTCCAAGCTTTTCACTCAACTTTTGCTAAGGCAGTATTTTGACTATTCCTTACTGAAGCTGTTGTATGGAGGATAATGAAGCGGAGTCATGCCAACAACTGCTACTCAGCTGCCTAGCTTTTAGGAGCCTCAGATTTGAACACTTTGCGTGGGTCTCGATTCTTCCGTAACGGCGATAAGCATTCGGGAATCAGAGATCAGACGCTTGGGAGGCACCCACGTCGGCGCGGAATTCGTCAAATTTTTTTTTTCTACACGCAAGAATTCCACGTATTTTTTGGCAGTTAAAGATTATCATATCACAAGGTCAACAAAAACAAAAACATAATATCGCCACAATTAATTGATATACATTCATACATACATATGTACAAGCTTATGCATGTAGGTATGTTTGTATTTTGCAAGGTCGTAGTGCCAAATCAAAATTTGTAAGCCAAAAGGTTAATAAACATGAGACATGTCAGATTCACGCGTCTAAAGTCAATTAATGGATACAACAAAATCTACATTCGAAACAAAAGCAAAAAATATAATCAACAAATAATAACAACAAGAGCAGACTGACCAACTGCCAATTATACAAGCTGGCTAAACGCTCTAAACCAAGCCGGTTTGTTGCGTCGCAATCTGAAGCGCCGGGCTTTGTTTATACTAGTCAGTTGGACGCTATATATGTATGAGTAATATGAAGTTGTTGGCAGGTGAATGACTGCAATAAAAACAACAGTGAGTGACGTTTGCTATACTACTCGCAACAACGTTAAAAAATAAAGCAAGACAGTCAGTATGGGTAGTAGTTTGTAAGTCAGTCGCGTGTAAACGGAATCACTAGCAGAAGCTGAGAAAAATTATAACTATTCGTAGTAAAAATTATGTGGTCTGCAGGAAATTTTTGGCGAAGAGTTTTTTTGAATTGAAACTTCTTAATCAAGTTTGGAGATACTCGTATTTAAGTTAAATATTTAACGCCACGGTGAAATTGGTATATGGCGAATAAATCGACAGAAACCGAACGGCGGGCGGGGAGAGACAAAGACGAAGACAATGATATATGTGGACAAATACAACGATGAATATAGAGATAAATATAACGACAGCGACAAAAGCAAATACAAGATGCTAAGGAGAAAATGAAGGTGAATATAAAGATGAAGGAGGAGATAGGAAATGAAGATGAAGAAGAAGTAAATATGAAGGTGAAGATAAAGATGGAGATGAAGATGGAGTTGATGATGAAGATAAAGACACCTTCATAAAGATAAAAGTGAAGGCAAATATAAATATATTGATAAAGATAAAAATATAGATGAAGATGAGATAAGATGAAGATAAACGCATAGATAAAAATGGGATAATATAAAGGTAAAGATAAATTTAAACAAAAAGATTTAAGATGAAAATAAAGACGGGGATAAATATGAAGGTAAAATAAGACCATAATGTAAATGAAGGAAAAGATGAAGATGATGCTGACGAAGGCTAAGTTGATGATGAAAATAAAAGTTAAGATTAATATCAAGGTTAAAATAAAGATTAATATTGGGGATAACTTTAAGATTAAGATTAACATTAAGACTGGGATTAAGATTAAGATTAGGATTAAGATTAAGATCAGAGATCAAGATTAATACTAAGACCAAGATTAAGATTAAGATGAAGATTAAGATTAACATTTACATTAAAATTAAGATTAAAATTGAGAATAAAATGAAGACTAAAATAAGGACTAAGATGAAGATTAAAATTAAGATTAAGACTAAAATTAAGATAAAGATCAAGATTAAGCCTAAGATTAAGATTACAATTAAGATTAAGGTGTAGATTATTATGGTGATTAAAACAAGGACTAAGAGTAGGGTTACTCAATGTCTGGTTAATACTAATCTGCGGTTAAACATTGTTATCGACGACTTCGCCTCCATGCATATAACAGGGAGTCGGTAACGTCGATAACTATGTTTAACCGGAGATTAGTGTTAACCAGACATTGAGCAACCGGCCCTAAGAGTAAGGTTAAGCCAAAGATTGACAAAGCTAAGAACATTATGAAAAGAAGATAAATAAAAAACAAAAAAGCAAAGGCAAAGACAAATATTAGTGTTGGGCAGTATCGATACCAAAAGTACTCAGAACTCGATTCTCAAAAGGATCGACAGCACCCGATTTTTAAAAGTATCGATACTGAGTACCCCAAAGTACTTACTACTCACAAAAGAACTCGGAAAGTACTCAGAATCCAAAAGAACTCAAAAGTACTAAGTAGAAATGATTGTTCTCAATTTCAAGTTTCAATAGTTTTCAAGTAGCCATTCATTTGACGTAATTTGGAATTAATATATTAATTTGAATAAAGTGCTGCCTGATTGTGAGATTTCTACTCTAATCACTGAAATGTTACCAACAAGTGTATATTTAAAGAAAGTACTTAGTACTCTGAAAAATACCCGATCCTTAAAAGTATCCATACCAAAGAACTCGATCTTCAAAAGTACTCGATACTTCTCAACACTAACAAATATATTAGAAAACATATTGCCCGAATCATTCTCTCTGGACCACACTTACACAGTTTATTTATTTGAGAGCTTAGAAGAAATAATTATTTCTTTTATTGCAATTTAATATCATTAAATCCAAATTAATAAGACTTTAAATGCTGTGTGATTCACTTATAAAGATTTTCAAATCTACATAGCTATGAATGTGTTCTGCAGCATTAAAATTTTGTCAGCATTTAAGTTGTTTCTCGCATGGTATCAAGGAAAAGAAAAGATTTAATGGAATGTTTTTTTTTGTCTGCACCTCCATATTGACGCATTCCTTTCTGGTGTGTTTTTTTGTTCATTTCATATGAATGCGCATTCAAGTATGAAGTTGTACTTATTGCAGCAAAATTGTGTTTGGCAACTCATTCATAAAAAAATACGTCGGTTGAAATGTTGTCGAATGGCAAGGCACATTAATACAGGTAGAAGCCAAAATGACGTTGCTCTCATGAGAACCAAACCTTTAAACTTCAACTTGTTTTTCTTTTATTTCCTATATTTCGTTACGCTTTGAATGTCATATCGTTGTTATTTTTTAATGTTCGTTAATAACAAATTTTAATTAACATGCGAATTTGAGTAGTGTTGTGCGGTTTATACTTAGTGTATGTGTTAAAAATGCAACACCTGAAGCGTTGTTTTTTATGTGGTTTTAAATATGAAGCAGATACCACTAATTGTTTTTAACGT
>NW_023458560.1:66660131-66678237 GCF_013731165.1 Rhagoletis pomonella
CATTTTTATTTTTACTCTCCCGAAAACTTTGACTTTTGTAGGTTTGATGTCAATTTGGCTTCTACCTGTGTTTATTGTACCATGGTCGCATGGTACAATAAAACAGGTAGAAGCCAATTTGACGTCAAACCTACAAAAGTCAAAGTTTTCGGGAGAGTAAAAATAAAAATGAGCGTGTGTAAGGAAAAATAAAAAAATACATTTCACTGGTTGACGTTTTTAAGTATATTTGAAGTTTATTCTTATTTATTTATTTTCTTTAGTTAAAATTTGATAAAACGTGTATGTTGTTTTCTGTTTTTGTTTTATGAGTTGCAGTGTTGTTGGAGGGACTTTTCGGCGTAAGGGTCATAGGAACAGCACTTGGCTTCAAACGTGCCTTTCCTGTACCTCCCGGTGTATTTGTGGAATCTACTTCTTTAAAATGTTTAACGCACAGCAAGGCATTTCACTGCAGCTCTGCCCACAGCTGCTTTCGCAACGTTCCTTACGCGAAGGACATTGAGGCACGTTAAAAAATTAGTGGTATCTGCCTTATATTTAACACCACATAAAAACAACGTTTCAGGTGTTGCATTTTTAACACATACACTAAGTATAAACCGCACAACACTACAAAAATTCAAATGCAAATTAAAATTTGTTATTAACGAACATTCAAAAAAAAAACAACGATATGACATTCAAAGCGTAACGAAATATAGGAAATAAAATAAAATCAAGTTGAAGTTTAAAGGTTTGGTTCTCATGAGAGCAACGTCATTTTGGCTTCTACCTGTATTTATGTGCCTTGCCATGGTCGAATGGAATTCATTCATTCAATGCATATGTGTTTACTTTTTAACCGACTTCCAAAAAAGGAGGAGGTTATCAGCATGGTGGAATAATACAAGGTGTTGGATATTGACAGCGTTCTCGCTCTAATCCGCCATCTTGGCTCCCTTAGCTATATCGGTGTTTCCCTCTTGAAAAAACTACATTTTATCGCCTTTAAAAAAGTACTAAACTACCTCATTCCCTATTCCTAAACTGATTTGCAATCACTGAACAATTCTTTGACATTTACTCTATTCTTATCGTTGGCAACTGAAAATTAAATTAGAAATTTCAACATTAATTCGGCAAAAAAACATCGGTTTAGAGTAGAGAGATTTGTAGTTATTTTGGTCGGTGCTTCCTTCCGCTGCAATTCCGTCTGTGGTTCACTGCCACTGGCCTTGCTTTTTCAACGATATAACTGTTTTCTTGGTAAGTTTAGATGGAAGATTTAAACAAGAACTACGTATTTAACTATGCATCTATTCCCCAGTGATTTTTGCTGCTGCAATCCCGTCTGTGGTTCACTGCCACTGGCCCTGCTTTTCCAACGATATAACTGTTTTTTTGGTAACTTCTACCGCTAAGACTTTGTTGCTTTTTCCCTTTTCCCTAAAAACATAATAGTGCTACAAAGCTCAATAACAATATGGAAACAAATGTTAATAAGCCACAATAATATTGACAATAAATAAGATTTCACTACGATTGAATTTTCTATTAGTAACAGGGTAGTTATAGTGAATGTTTTATTCGATAACTAAAACTATATTTGATGTTTGTAGCGATAAAAATATGCCTAAATCAGCCAAATACCCTATGTGGGTCGGCTGAATCAGTAAAACGTGACAGTAGTTGACTTTTGAGGTTAATATATCGGTCTTGAGTTGGTAAGGTTTTTAAAACATCCGCAGCTTCCTTTAAAGCATCGCTGCTAATTGCTGAGAGGACCAGATTATATTTACCGACATAAGATGTGGTCTTGTACGACTGAAAGGTGGCCTCAATTTGTAGAAACCATTTGTCTGGCATCTCAGTTCAGAACGGTCGCAGCTTGCATTGCGATGCAAGCTCCACATCTTTAGTTGGCATTTTGTTCGATGAAATATTCTCCCCATCCGTCGATGCGCCCTTTTGTCGATTCCGTCATGTAACGACTCGGGGTCACCACTAATTTTTTGGTTTTGGAAGTTTGACTATAATTATAGGACATTGTGTTTAATAAACTAAATTACCATTTATTGCATAAGTACTACGTTATATATACTACTTTCGCGAATTTAGCTTATCATAATATACCGTTTGTAACTATTTATATGCAAAATTTTATATGAAAAATAGTACCAAATTTCGAACTACTTCGCAAAGCGGGCTTTTTTTCTTCCCGTTTCTCTCGTGCTTCCATATTACAACCTTTTGTAAGGGAGCTGTCGACATGAGCTGTCACTACGTACAACACCTTGTATAATTCCACTATGGTTATCAGTTCGTCGGGATATTTTTTTTATTTCTTTTTTTTTTTATGTATGTTACCGCATAACTTTGGACCACGTCAACCGATTTCGATAATTGCATCGGAAAGGTAGTGTCTCAGAGGTGGTCCCATACTAATCTGGTTAAGATCCGATCAGCGGATCATGAGATATATATATATATATATTTTTTTTTATATGGGAGTTGAAGTCTGTTTTTTTTTTGCTAAAAATTACTAGTCTTTTGATAACATTTTCGTTGCATTTAGAGTTTTGGTTGTGCATAATCTTTTCTATCGAAACATTTATTATTTGCCACATACCTTTGGAACGAATTCCAGCCTGATTTACATATTTCGTTTTATTTAAAGTTCAATTGGGCCACTGTTTTAGGCATTCAGGGTGAAGTTATTTCGCTTCACAATTTAATTTTCTATCAATTTCTCGCTTTTTTCAGCTCATTTCGTTTTTTAAGTCTGTTTATAGCTGTTTTGTACGTAAGCCTCTAACAGTTGTATTCTTCAAGGGCATTCACTACGAGTATGAGCGATTTTTGACACACGCACGCATTTACAAATCTACATACATACTTACTTAAACTGGTAATCATATTTCTTCTTCATACGTTTGGTACATTATGCTCATAGGCGCATCCAAGTGAGGGTTTTTGTGAAAATTTTCTTAGTAGTTTGGTTTATGTGGGAAAATATGAAACATTTTTTTGTTCGGGTATTTTTATTAAAAAGGTAATTTACTATTTCTATAATTAACATTTCATTTTGCCAAAAAATATTGCATTAAAAATATTTCGATACAATTTTTATTTGAGCTTTTTCATGATTAAAAAAATAAAATATCTCATGTTCATATACATTTTTTTAAATCCGACTAATATTCAAACCCTCCTAAAAGAAATTTGTGGACGCGCCTCCGATTATGTTACATAGATTAAATACACCGGCCACAGTTGTGCCTTTTATGTTATAGGCGGGCCAAAAATCCTCGATTTTTCGCAGGATGAAAAGTTTTGCCGTCCATTAGCTAAATGAGTCGTGCGATCTCTTGAATATCGTTTAAATGAAGCCATTGATATATGTAGGTATGTACCTACCCGATTCTTTCGCTACTTCTAAGATTCCTCTTGATATAAAGGTGTCCAAGGACATATATTAATTTGATTCAAATAAACCTGGGCTATAACGATCAGAGATGTAAGTAGGTACTGTTAAAATTGTCTATGTGTGCATGTGAAGTTTTGAGAGCTGCCTGACCGCCACAGAAGAAAAATACTTGTTTGTTCTCTTTGATCAAGATTTCGTGCTGCCTCCTAACTAAATCTTGATATCTAGGTGTGCTTCACTGAGCCCTAAAAGAGTTTTTGTGTTGTTAACAACAAACAACTAACACATGTGTAAGCGCCAAACTATTATTATTATTATAATATATGGCGTGTATTAATTGAATATTGACCTTACAGGTGGCAATCCTCCTCAAAAATATTTTCGGCAGTAAACTTTCCTAAAGCTTTTTAGTTGGATTGCAAAATTTAATTTAATTTATCAATTAATTAAAATTAAAATTTCAAAACAAGTGGCATCCTTCTACAAAAATATTTTCGTCTGTAACCCTTCTTAAACATCTTTGTTTTGACAATCATATTGCAATATTTACTTTATCTTATAAATTTACTTAACCTCAAATTTTTCAAACCGGTGGCAACTCTCTAGTTTTATTTTTTCGGTATTTTAAGTTAGACCTCTAGCAATACATCGGTGGAAATTGCATTCAGTTTCATGTATTAGTTTATGAGTGATTCTAAAAATTGTTGATTGGGCTTTTGTTGATCTTATAAACCTCCACACTATTCTTTAATATCTATAATGAACAGACATCGGTCTTTTAGAATTCTATTATATGTATAGAATATATTTATGTGTAGATTCTTCCATAAAACGAACGGTATATGTTTGTCTGTACATTAGAATTAATCAGTAAAAAAAGTTCGCTGTACACCTTCGCATGTAAAATATTTTTGCAAGGCAATTTATAATATTTTTTTTTTATTTTACCAAACATAGGGGTGGCCGTTTTGCACTTTTCGTTGACACATACTTACATACATATCTACATTCGGCATTTGGAATAATAGAAATAATAAAGGTTTAATAATTTTAGAAGACCTTTAATTTAATGACATTAGGGTGATACGTTAGTGCGATAAGATCTAGTGAGTAAGCACTAGAACGAGGTACTTGGTTCCAATGAACTTTGTAAAAAAAAACAAATTGTCTCCTCGCGATAAGACCGTCGATATACAGTACTTAACGATCCGATTGTAAATGCCGAAGATATAACGAAAAAGGTAAAAGGTCGAAATGGTCTGCAAAAATACTTTAGACCCAGGGGTGTACGGCGATTTTTTTTTCTGAAACAGTTTAGTGTACATTAGGGTTGTAAAAAAAAAAATTAAAGTCGGTATTTTAATGTTCTCACCTCTTAGGATTTTTCTACACCGAAAGAAAAAAATACTCCTGTTTTATATATTGAAATCAAACAATATTTAGAAGTCACTCAAAATGGTATATAATTCTTAAAAATCAACATTTTTTGCATTTTTTGGGGGATTTGGGACACCTATAAAAGATAGTTAATATTAAAAAACTACTAAATAAACAATTGAGTATAATTATTGGAAGTATCCTGAAGAGTTTTCCGATCGAAAAAAATTATTTTCAAGAATTATCTGCCATTTATACGAAATATTCTTTGTTTCTAAATATTTTTTGATTTCAAAATAAAAAAATACCGGTGTATATTTTGTTTTGGCATAGAGCAATTCTAGGAGGTGAGAGCATTAAAATTCCGGCTTTTCCCTTTTTCCCACATGCATTTTTGGACCAGCCTAGTATACATACATACATATGTATGTATGTAAATACCCTGCAAACCATTTTTTCAGAGTATTCTGCATTGTAAAGAAATTTTAAAGAATTCGTTAAGATTTAATTCGATTTTTTGCCGAATTTTCTAAAATGAAATAAATTACGCACATTTCCATTCTTTTACGAAATTTCGGAGGAAAATCTGTGAAGCAACGAAAATAATGTTGCTATGTGAAGAATATCTTTCAGAATTTTTCCAGAATTTTCTTTATTTTTCGTACAGAAATTTCTTTACGAGTTCGTGTCAACCACTTCATATAATTTTCTTTGAAAATTCGTAAAAAAATCGTTACAGAAATGAGATACTCCTAACGATTTCCTTAAGATTTCGGGAACTTTGGTTTGCAGGGTACCTACTTTAAAAGGATGCCCTGAAATTTCTTTCACACATGATTTTCATACAATAGTTTTCAGCTTATATATACATATGTAAGTGCTAGTTTATCGGCGCTTATATCGGTTGCATATTTTTTTATTTTTTATTTCACTCGATTTTTAAATTAAATAAATACACTACATTCACTAACCTGCCCATTTTCCGAATTTTTCCAACAAAGTTTGCGGCACTTGCGGCTGGAAATATGGCTCTAAAATTGTTTTCACTATCGACAAAACTGATTTGAAATTATCCAAGAAGAACGTCGCAATGGCCAATAGGCCCACCAAATAGACAGCGAACGAGAGTAGCTGCCAAACGAACGCCATTCGCACCAACGTATAAATGTTCACTTCATTAAAAGGGGGAGACATATTATTGGCATTGGCTAGTGCGTCCATTTGTAGTATATATTTCAAATAGCTCAACATAAAACTATTGTAAACTTGTATTTATTACTGATAAGCGATGGCACTGAGTAAATTTTTTGTTTTAGGCGATAAAAGCGGAATGCACTGAAAGGCTAAGTACTAAAGCGTGATAAGAATATAAATTGAGCACTTTTATGTATGTATGTTTGTTGGTATGTATGAATAATAAAACAAAAATACACTCTCGCAAAAATGGAACTTATTTTTGCGTTTAGTTTTCAACACAGCACAATTTCTCGCTGTGGCATTTCTCTGTGGCTTAGGCTGCAGTTTATTTATTTAGATTTTTTTCAATGATTTTGTGTGTTTGGTTTGTCGCGAATCAAATGCTTCTTGAAAGTCCAATTAATGTGAAATTCTAATATTTCTTCTTTCTATTAAAAAAAAAAAATAAAAAAAAAGAAATCCACCAATTTACAAAACTCCCGAAATAAAAACTAGGCGCCCGCACACTCTCCCAAAATTTAATTGATTCTCATCAAAGCACCACAGGTCAGCAAAATCCATTGAGTTCGACTTTTTTCCGGGTCTAATTTCTTGGCTTGATCCGCACGCACGGCTGTCTTGTAAGCAACTGATCGATCGCCAAGCATTTAGGTTGCAGCTGAAAAACTTACATACGTACTGTTTGTTGCGCTTAAGTGACTGACTACAATCGCTTGTTTGGGCTATTGCCTTGTAGTGGCGTCTGTACAGTCAAAGCTGTGCTTACCAACTACCAAACCATGGATGGAAAGCTTGTACGCTGGAGCTCGGTAAGCGTCGTTCGACTTATCCATGTAGACAGCGATGCAGCAGATGCTCTGCAGCTGCATGCAACATCGTTTGGGAAGATGTGTAGCCCACACTCTCAACTATTATGGCAATAGTTTGTATCAGCGTTTTTTGTTTGTTCAATCTTACCATTTTAGCTTGGAAAATTTTCGGGCAAAAGCTGTTGCAGTGTTGTTGGCCAACGATTGTGTTTTATGCTGATTGTTTTCTTTACGACTTAGGTAAATGCATACATTGATGATGTCGTGGCAGAAGATATGCCCTTCATGCAGTAAAACTTTATTTATGTAAGTATAATTTAATGATGATTTCAAAAACTGAGCCACATTCTAACGCCATAATTATTGACCACCAATATCTGAGATTAAAAATATGCAATTGGCTCTTGTTTTTGAGGTAAAAAGATTTAGCAAGATTAGGTTAGGGTTGGCAAAAACCCTCTACTGAACCCTCCGTGTCTGTACCGACTGGTAAAGGGTACCACAGAGCGAGCCTATGCGATCAATGGCGTGTGCTTGAGTTGCTCAATAGCTTTGTTATCCGGAAATGATTGTGGATCGACATTGTGGGCTAAATTTCATACGGTCTGTATTAAGGTGGCCCCTAAATGGCACAGTTTGTAATGGAGCCTTTCCGACACCGGGCCTCCTCGGAGAGCAAGGGCGGCTTTGCCGCGATACATTTCCTCACAAAATTTTTTGATCACTGTGTCCACCTCATTACACATTGTGGTCGTACGACCAAGATGAAGACCGATAAAAACTAAAACACAAATAAGGAGGGGTAGAAGAGGTGACTCCCATGGACAGATGGCCATTGAAAAGTCGAAATTCGTAGAGATCAAGCATAATAATTAGGGGAATGCATGAAGAGCCGGGCAAACCCATATCTTCATTTCATGGTACAGGCTGAATCCAGGAGGTCAAGCTCGTTAAATACAACGGGCAGCGCAATACTGGTATGGCTAAATGGAGTGATTCTAAACCTCAATAGGTCACCACCGCCTAGAGGTGGTGGATAGAACTCTGATCCCTACGATTCCGAAGGCGAAGTTATGGATCCCATGCGTGCTGAAGTTGGTGGACGCCCTGCGCATGTTCCAGGTACAAACCCGAATATACCAGCACGGGAGTGGAAGATACTTCACGTATCTAAGCCGGCGGAGCAAGACTACACTATCCAAGTCAACAAAAAGGCAGAAAAATTTATGTATCCAGAGCATGGAAATATATTGTGGGGTATGGGAAAGCGTTGAAGAAGCGTAACCCTAAAGACGATTACGCAAATACGCTAGAAGAAGGGGTAGTCGAGAAAGAATATGTCTGATGTCTTGATATCTGGACTGACCTAAGAACAGCAGAAGATGTAGCTAAAGATGGCGGTGAGGCTAGTGAAGTAGCGAAGACGATGAGCAACGGGCAATACGCTTAATTAAACCTACAACACAATAAGTTGGCTACGAATGAGCTCATCCCGAGTACATGCGCGTTGAGAAAGGCCTTTGCTGTTCAAGTTGTGTTCAAAGTCGCTCTACATTGGCGTAAAAATGTTGCAGGGTTTATACATGGCTTTGTAGTGGCAGCTTCTCCTCGTAAAATAAGCAGCGGCTTTAGAATTTATTGAAAGTTAGTTTGTGTCTATTTGCTTATTCAATGTCCTTTCCAGGATTTGATGTGCTATAAAAATCTGGTTAATGGCGGGCTTTTCAGGTCTGGAGCCACACTGATAAGGTCCAATCAGTTGATTCAAGAAGGTTTCCAGTCTTATAAACAGTTTCATCGATAGGGCATTATATGCAATACCAGGAGGGCTCATCGCGAGGTAATTGGTGAAAACAGCCTTACTGACCCCGAGAATACAGAAATAGTTCCAAAAATTACGAGAATCAAAATATAGTTTCGAAAATCCCGAAAAATCCGAGATAGTCTTGAAAATCCTTCAGTTGTAAAAAAAATCAGGAAAAACTCCCAATATAGTATCGAAAATCACGAATCTCGAAAACCCCGGACAGAACTGGAATTCCCCGAATTGTCTTTAAAATCCCTAAATAGTCCCGAGAATACCGAAGATCCTGAAATTAGCGAAATATTCTTGAAAATACTGATGAAGTCGCACAGACCCGGAAATCAGGATTTTTTTTACATTGAGTAAATATAAGGTAGTTAGTACTTAATCAAGTTAATAGTACTTATTGCTTTTGTATTCTTTATTTAGGGACGCCAAAGTCTCAAAATAATTTGTACGAGGTGTTTCGTTATATACTTAGTTTTTCGTGAAAATAATCTTTTAATTTTAAATAATATAAAAGAATTGGCATATTCCGATATTTTTGTTTTTTTTTTTTTTGCTGTTCGTTTTCGTGCCAATGAAACATAAAAAAAGATTTTCTGAATTTGCGGAGGTTGCGGGTTTTATCGGGAATGTCGCTCAAGGATTTTGGTACAGTCCCGCTGACGAAATTTTTAATGACTTTCCCGATACTGCCCATTCCGGCCATTTTGAAATCAAAACCGGTGGTCCTGAGTGTCCCGATATTCCGCGCCCATTTCTGTATATGTATGTATGCATGTTCAAAAGAAGCATTATTGAATATTTTAAAATAATTGTGCAGCTTTACTGCAAGTTTTTTCTACTCTTGTCGCATTAATTGTTTTGTGTACATATACACTTATAAACCTACGAACGTGTTCATATTAAAAGCTAAGTATTTTGCTACTGTAATGTACACTTATAAGAGAAATAATAGAATTATGTACCTATTTTATATTGGTGTGTGTGCTCGTGCAGAAGAGCTGTATTTGATTGTCTCACAATGGCTTAAAACTTGTTTGCAATTGGAAGTGTTGAAGAGTCTTATGTTGCATCTGTTCGTAAAATTACTTGAGGTTTACGAATGCAGCTTGTTGACCTTTTGACCATATGGGCAGCATGTGTATTTCGGATATAAGCGGCCTGGCCCGAATGCATGTCTCCATATGCATATTCGTACATACACACATAGAAACACTTGCACAAAGGCAGAGGTACAGTTAAATAATTTCGAAACAATGGTATGCCATTGTAAATGGTCGCTCCAAAAAGGCTAATCGTGCGCTTTGTTTGGAAAATCGCTTCATATTTTCCTCTGCTATTTTCGTTAAAAATTGATTTTTTTGTACACACATTTGCAGCGTCATGAAGTGGACAGCTCAAGGTGCAGATATTGGTTAAATTTAACTCGGTTTTTAAAATTTGTGTTTCAGTTTACAAGTAAGCTGTTTTTTGAACGAAATTTAATTTTTTACTATTAGGTTAGGTTAGGTTAGGTTAGGTTGATGTGGCAGTCGGTTCAATTTACCAACTCACTTAGACCTTTTGAAGGTCCATTGTGGTACCACTACAGAACACGGGAACCTCGGTGACTATTCTTCAGAGAACCAATTTGAGGCTCTTATAAAGCGTAGAATCGGTTTTATTCCTACGCGTGATAGTTCCGTAAGAGAGCTAAAGAAGGGCCTGCCTAAAAAGCTTGCTCTCCTCTTGGCCAAAGCTGGGCAGCTGCAGAAGAAGTGCTCTACGGTTTCTTCCTCTTCCTCATCTCTGCAACTTCTGCAATATTCGTAGGAGAAAATTCCTAGTCTTGAAGAGTGCCTGCCAAATAGCCAGTGACCGGTTACACAAGCCGTGACCTTCGCAATGTCCTCTCTTGAGAGGCACAGCAACTCTGTCGTCTTTTTCTTTTCTATTTGCGGCCAAAGCAGCCGGGTTGTTCTACATGTGCCCTCCTCTAGCCATGACCTGTTGGCCTCTTGGATCATGCTATTTCGAAGTTCTAATTTGCAGGTTGCCATGGGTATCCCAATAGTGCCCCTGTTTTCACATAGGGGTAGATTCGTACCTTTCCTGGCTAGCTCATCAGCCCTGCAGTTTCCTTCAATATCTCTGTGTCCCGGAACCCATATGAGGCTGACCTTGAACACGGTGCTAATATCGTTTAGAGCTGCGAGGCATTCCTGCGCAACCTTCGACCTCAGCATTACCATGTTCATTGATTTAATGGCCGCCTGGCTATCCGAGAAAATATTAATCGTAGTCTTCGTTACGGCATGTGTACTAAGGTACACAGCCACCTCTTTTATAGCTAAAACTTCTGCCTGATAGACACTGCAGTGGTCCGGAATTCGGACGGATAGTTCCAGTCCTAGTTCCTTAGAGAAAACTCCGTAGCCAACCCTATTGTCTAGCTTGGATCCATCTGTGTAAAAATTCAATTCCCCCCGTCTCCATGGTCTTGGCGTTTGCCATTCTCCTCTTGACGGGATGCTCGTCTTAAAGAGCCTATTGAAGATTGGTTTGGGAGCGGAGTAGTCGACTTCTTGGTTGTAACTACCCAGAGTGTGAAGTATGGAAGCGTGACCAAACCGCCGATCCTTCCATAGCACCATACTTCTTGGTTTGAGCGCTGAATCGGCGGCCGCGTATTTTCCCACCAGGTTTATTGCGGGTAAATTGGTAATCACCTCCAGCGCCTTATTTGGGGTGGTCCTTAAGGCACCCGAAATGCATAGAAACGCTGTTCTTTGGACCTTACTCAATAGTTTTAGGTAACTTGCCTTTTGAGTTGCTGGCCACCATACAAGTATTCCATATAAGAGTATTGGCCTGACCACCGAGGTGTATAGCCAGTGTGTAATACGAGGTGTTAACCCCCACTTGATTCCGACCGCTTTTTTTGCATGTGTATAATGCAACGTTGGCCTTCCTTACTCTTTCCTCTATATTAGGTTTCCACGTTAGTTTCCTGTCTAATATGAGTCCTAGATACTTAACATTCTCCTTCAAGGATATCTGCACACCCAAAAAGATTAGCGGGGAGACAATGGGAGGCCTGTGTTTCCTTGTGAAGAGAATTGCTTCGGTTTTCTCGGGGTTTACTCCGAGTCCCCTACTCTCTGTCCAGTTCCTAAGCATGGCCATGTTAGAGCGCAGAATCTCCATTAGGGTATTTGCCTTTGACGGCAATTGCCAGATCGTCAGCATATGCTGTGACATGGCAACCCCCCCTCTCTAGTGCCACCAGCAGAGAGTTCACCGCCAGATTCCAGAGAAGAGGGGAGAGAACCCCTCCCTGAGGAGTGCCTCTACAGACCTTTCTGCTATTAACTAATTCGTTAATGAAACGTTCGTTCAATCAGGGTTTTCTTCCATTCTATATATAGTAAACATAAACGTATGTACTGACCTCCCCAAGACCTGTTCGTCGATGTACAAGTAGGTACATACAGTTGTCTACAAAATAATAGGAGTGCGATATTTTGACCAGTTTTGGCTATTTGTCTTTTGTTTATTTAATGTTTATTATTTTTTTATAAAAGCCTAGCTGGCTATACAACAAACACCATATAAATTCAGATTTTATACTTTGTATAAAAATTATAAAAATTTTGCAATTTTTCACCCAAATTTCAAACTTTTTAATCAGAACCTTTAGAAAAAATTCTGGTATGCAGTTTTGTAGCACATTCAATTCTAGTCTGAAGAAGTGCAAGTTTCAAGCGGCTAAAAAATTCCGTTGACTTTTGAGAATTTTTTTGGTTAAAGGTGTTTCACGTTTTTTCCATACAAAGTATGTCGACAATTTTCTTTTATATGGAGGACACTGCCAGCAAAAAAATTGCCAAAAATCAACGGAATTTTTTAGCCGCTTGAAACTTGCACTTCTTCAGACTACAATGCTGATTAAAAAGTTTGAAATTTGGGTGAAAAATTGCAAAATTTTTATAATTTTTATACAAAGTTTAAAATCTGAATTTATATGGTGTTTGTTGTATAGTCAGCTAGGCTTTTATAAAAAAACAATAAACATTAAATAAACAAAAGACAAATAGCCAAAACTGGTCAAAATATCGCACTCCTATTATTTTGTGGACAACTGTATGTATGGCGTGAATCAGTTCTTTTTAATTTGGAAGACAAAATCACAGTTACATATGCATAAACATAACCACATAAACTAATATATACAACCAAAAATAGTTCATAGTGTTTACGAGTATATTTATCTACTAAATTAATTTTTTTAGACACAGGGGAAATATTAAACCATATTGCTTTTGATATTTTATTTGGCCATGTCTGAAAATTTAATTATCCAGTTTGCAAAAAAAAAGCATTTAGCTCAACTTATAACGTATTATAATTGTCATTTTTGGTAGTGTCATTGGATATTAGCCACATTTCCATACCTCGACGTGCAAAATATATCGTCGCCTCAGAAAACGGATGACGAATGTGCAAAATCACGATTTTGGGATTTTGATGCAGATTTACTAAGTTGGACATGCTCTTTCGATTTCTGCAATCCATTTTTTTATATCTCCATTAGTTTTTGAGATATTTCGTGCGCATTTTGTCGTATGTTACATAATATTAATGATTGGGTATGCCTTTTGTTGTACGACAAATTCCCATACAAACGTACCTTTTTTTTAATCATAAAACGTTTGTCGTATGTGGCACACACGACAAATTCCCATACAAATGTAATCTTTTTTTAATCATAAAACATTTGTCGTATGTATCGCAAAACTTTGAACTTACGACAATTGGATGGTCCTCTACTATAACGATACAATTAAAATTGAAAATTAAACTAAGTAACTAATTTTAAAATTTTAAATTTTAGCTTGCACTGAGTCTCCAATGAAATGAAAGAGATAAAAATGTACAAAAGACTGAATTTAAGTATTGTTTTTTGTTTTTATATAAAGAAAACGTATGTTCGTAACATATTTACAGCATAAGAGATGTACAGATTTTTTTTATTAAATACATGATTATGTTTTTGTTATGTTTTTTTTAATAAGTAATCATTATTTAATAAATATGTCTGTTTTTTTCATCAAATTATACCATCGTCGTTGAAATAGATACTTTACTATTGTCGTATGTTCTGTGGACAAAACAAAGTGGTGAGTAAACGCTACTTACGACAAATGTATACGGAATGAAAAGTAAATTTTCTTATTAACGTTAAGAGATATTAAATGTAAAAATATGGGAAATCAAAACTAATAACACCAACTACGTCTCCTTCAAAAGTTACAAAAATCTACCGTACAGTTTCGGATTAATTCGACCTTAAACTTCAAAGTCAATTTTCTCAAAACCGTGTTTTGTAACATTCGACATCCGTTTTCTGAGACGACGATATGTACAAGCCGAGGTCACAGTTCAGCAACCTAAAATTGAAAACAAACAACAAATGATGTGACTAATATATGTATGTTAGTATGTAAGTTTATATAGATAGTTATATGAGGCTACGAGAACGATAGGCTATCGTTTTCTTTTTCTTGTTTGGCGCTGTAACCGCCTAAGCGATTTAGGCCAATTTTGGATTGGCCAATTGGATGCTTATCTGCTCCGCTGGCACCACCAGCAGTTGCCGCATAAAAAAGGCACAACAAACGGATTAACGGAGTCTTTGTGTCTGAAACATCACTTAGTATAGAACGGATCAGAGAGGTCCTTCTCTATTACAAATGGAGTTGGTGGAACGCAACGCCATTTTGCACAGACGAACATATTAGTTCCACGAGAATAACAAATTCTAGTATCGCCACGAAGTATAGGAAGCTATGAGCTCATGCAAGTTGGCGCATTTGGCGAGGTCGCCCTGTTTGAGGATTAATTAACTTCTGGTCATCGGCAATGCGTTCGTCTGACCATCAGCTCCAGCAGCTTTGTAGTTTTCAGCTGCGTAATAGCTATACCTCACCATAGTTGCGCATTACACCCGATCGCTATGTGGTCCTGTAGGCGGCACATAGTGAGCAGGTCCTACTGTTGTTGAGTCAGTTAAGTGGGTCAGGGTGAGTTGAGCCAATCTAGCAAATCTCGCCGGCGAGCATAACTCCGGTCTGTTCATGGGTACGGCCCCTTCGGGGAGTATCGTGGTGGCTGTGGTTTAATACCTAAATGCGGGTAGAACTCGCAAGGGTTCAATGTGGAGTTGCATTGCAACCGGGTGCCGGGACCCAAAGAACGGCAGAAATTTTAGGTAGGTTTCGGCCTTACCAAGGTGGTAAGTGTGTCCACCACACACTGCCGATTGGAGCTGAAGTGCTTGCATTTCAGGGCAGTGATTAAGGCAAAAATTAATCCGTTGTGCTAAGTGCGGGCACCGTGATTAAAGCCTTTTGGCAGGTAATTACGTAAAGCCTATATGCATCGTTTTGCATACATCGGTTTGTTGAAGAGCGCTCTCTGAGAGCAGGTGTGAGAAACGAGTAGCGAAGATGCTGGATGTCTATTGTGATTGTAGCTGCTTGACTTGCAGCTGCCTTTGTGTTTCTGGACGAAGAACGCATTTAAACTGCATACAGTCCTACATGCAAGCCTACAGGTAGAATGCAATAACCATTTTAGTTTCAACGCTTTATTGTTTAATCACTTTATGTCCAATTGTACACTTAATGCTTTAAGTTTTTTTTTTTACCCAAAGAACATAATCTTAAAACTGGAAAATTCAATGACAACACTTATGGCGCAAATCTTAGTAATTAAAGCTCGCGTAATTTCACACTTAAAACAATGCGAATTTTCGTGACCATAATAAATGCTGTAAAATATTTACAATGATTATTTACTAGACCCGGCTGCGCTCAATTGCTTTATACCATCATTGAAAATTAATGGAAAAATTAAGCGCTTAGATACTTTACAACTGGATTAATTTGACGAAAAACAGCTACATACATAAAAGTTATGAATGGTTGATGTGGAAGTACACCCGCAACGGCCGAGGTCGTCTACGAATAACTCAAAAAAGAACTGAAAAACTAATAACAATTAAATGTCGTAATTATTTATGAATGTTAGTTGTTATTTCGAGTATGAAGAGCGAAGTTACTTAGATGCGGACATGTGCAGAGTAAGCGTCTAGCTAAAGACGCAGAAAATCTGTGTTTAATTTTCCGCTACCTTTTTTTCGGTACAGTAGTCACGAGTGACTATGCACAGTAAAGCGATTAGTTTTTTGTTATTGTTTTTTTTTACTTATTTGTTTGCTACAATTTGCCGAATTACTGTGAAAATGTCATTTACGCTGCGAGCACCTTCGCAGGCACATGTACACTTAATTTAATACGTAGTATGTATGTAAGTAAGTACTGGTCTATAGTACTGCGTTATTAATGGCATTACGCACATTTATTTCATTGTTTTGCCGTTTCAATGCTATCAGTTAAATTACTGTTTTATTTTATGTTTGTTGTACTTTTGTGGTTACTCATTGCAGGTGGCTATTTATTTTCTTAGATTTTTTACATATTTTATTGACAAGGTTACCATTTTCGGTTTTACTAACAGCACATGCGCCAAAACTGTGAATGCTTTGTGTGACAGGGAAGTGTAATTATTACACAGAAATGGCAACGAGAAAAAATTAGTATAAACACGTCCGTGCGGAGATTTCATGCGTGCGATATTCACATGTATATACCTACATACACACGTTCCTAAGTACTTTTGTATTTAAGGTCCCAGAATGAAATAAAAAAATTGGGTATTTAGGGATTAGGTACTTAATACTAAAATATGTAAATAAAATTGAAGTATTTAGGGTAGGCTACATAATTAGTAAATACTTAAGTACTAAGTGTGCTAAATGCTAAAGTACTAAGATATCTGAAGGATTTTTATTTTAAGGATTGAAATACTTTTAATTTTCGGGATTTCAAGCTTTTCAAGTTTTATTCGAATTCTTAAGTTTTTACTTTTCCACTTTTTTATGATTTTTTTTTGTTTTTTTCCGGATGTTTTGCATTTTCTCAGGAGTTTTTAGGAATATGTTTTTTTAACCATTTTTCGGGATCTTTATGAATTGTTTCGGGATTTTTCGGATTAACGGAATGGTTGCGGGATTTTTTAGACTACTACGGGATTTTTAGGCCTATTAACGAAATCTCAGAATCATAATGAAATACTTCTTAGTTTTCGGGATTTCTCAGAACCTTTCAACTTCAACTTTTCTCTAATTTTTTCGGAGTTTTCGTTTTTTAACTTGATTTTTTTTTTTAGGATTTCTTTAATTTTTTCAGCACTTTTAGGAATACTCCCTTTTTCTATTTTTCGGGAGTTTTCCGAGGTTTTTGGGATATACGGAATAATTCCGGGATTTTCGAGACCACTTTGGTACTTTTTAAACTTTTCAAGATTTCCCCAGAATTTTTACGGAATTTTCTCTCAGGATTTTTCGTATTGTTTTAATTTCGGGTATTTTCCTGGATTTTTTTTTTATTTGTTCAGGATTTTTAGGAATATTTTTCGGGATATTTTGGGATTTTTCTCGGTTTTGCGATTTACGGGATAATTTAGGAATACTCCCTTTTTCTATTTTTCGGGATAATTCGGGAGTTTTCCGAGGTTTTTGGGATATACGGAATAATTCCGAGATTTTCGAGACTACTTCAGAATTTTCGGAATTTCTCCAAATTTTTCAAGATTTGATTCGAACTTTAGCCAATTTTACGGGATTTCTCAGAATTTTTCGTGTTTTAGTTTTGGTTTTTTTATAATTTCGGGTGTTTTTCCGGTTTTTTAATTTCTTCAGGATTTTCAAGAATATTAATTTTTATGTTTTTCAGGGAATTTTTAGGATTTACGTGATAGTTCCGGGATTTTCGGCAGTTTTGGGGCTATTTCGAGATTTTTATATACACGTAATGTAATATTTCTAAATTTTCGGGATTTTCAGAAACCGCTCAATATTTTCTCTGACTTTGTGGGATTTCTCAGTATTTTTCGTCTTTTACATTTCGAGACTTGTTTTTAAAGTTTCAAGGAATTTTTCCTAATTAATTATGGTATTTTTGAGACTATTTCGGGAATTCCAAAAAGTTTTTCTCCGAATTTTTCAGATTATTCGAAATTTTTCGGGATATTCTTTGTGCCACTATTCGGGATATTTTTAACTTTGGGGTTTCTCCGGAGTTTTCTATTTTTAGGTGTTTTCCTTTTTTTATTTTTCGGGATCTTTTTATTTTTTTTCTTTATGGTATAATTCAGGGATTTTCGGAACAATATCGAGATTTGGAGGGTTTTCGGAACTTCTTAGGATTCTTTTTGCATACAGTATTTATTGAGGCCAAAAAGACTCAGTACTTGTGCACACGTTATTTCTGTTATACCCAGTATTTTGTCCTGTAAAAATAAGTAATTATATTTACCTAAAGTGTTTAGCTCACTTAAATTATTAATACCATCATACACTGAGAAAAAGGATTAGTTTCGACAACTAAAGATATTTAGTTC
>NW_023458560.1:66698237-66729964 GCF_013731165.1 Rhagoletis pomonella
ACGATCGAAATCGTAAAACACAGGCTGTTTCCACTTTGACATAAGACTTAAAAATATATATACATTTTAAAATCATAACATCAAAGTAACAAAGTTGATTGTAGTACTTACCTGTAAGCATAGCAACTTGAACATAATTCACGGGCGCTAGGGTTGAGTCCGACGAAACATCATAACAGTAAGTCTGTCTGACTTTCATTTCGTCGAAACTCAAAACACATAGCTTCTGGGTGGTGGTCATGTGAGTAGAGGCTCCGAGCAGTTTGAAAACTGGTTGAATTAGTCCTCTAGAAATGTCTACCTTCTGGGCCCAACGTTGCAAGGTGCGAATTCCAGGAAGTGGAAATTCTTGCTTGTGCAGCAGACGGTATGCCTTGGGACTTGCAGCATATAGCGTAATGGACTGCGCTATGTCCTTTTCCGTCCAAGTTGGCCTCTTCGTGCCTTTTTTCATCTTGCTGATCTGACCAGCAGAGAAAATTTTTGCCAACTTTTCTTCTACACTTGCCAACTCCATCCTCACCTCCGACAAGCTCTTACGCAATGACTCCACTTCCCAGTCATGCCTTTTCTGCTGCAAATGCGCTTCTCGCTTTAAAGCCGCAATCTCGCTTTGTTGCCTGCTGTGTTCGCTTTTGAGAAAAGCGTTTTCGCGTAATGAAGCTCGTCTACATAAATACGTATAAACAAAAAAACATTTAATATGGTTTGTATAGATATATATATATATGTATGTATGTAGATTTAATTAAACTTTGAACTTACAATTTTTCTTGCAGATCCTCAACCTCCTTAAGCGTGCTGTCATAGTAAAACACCTTGCTAGGTGTTGTGGCACGATGTGGGGAACACAGAGGCGTCAAGGCATCTGGTAATATGCCACAGTTCTCCTCGTCCGCGCGGTTATGGCCCATAAGACCTTCGGCTTATGAAATTTACTTTTTTATAACTAGGAGAACTTCAACTATATAAACTTGTAATGCCTTTGGAAGTGGACTGCTCCAGTAGATCGCTCACAATGGTTTTGTACACTTGCTGCTGGGCTTCCTTGTCAGGATCTGGCATTTCCGCAGCAGGCTTGAAAATTGTCGACACAACGCCCCGCTTTAGTTTACGCTTTTTAGCGTAGCCTAACACAATTTAAAACATTTCTTTTAATAAAAAGCAGTATTAATGAAAAGTGAAAAATATAAGCTTCCGGGGGGTTTCATATTTACGATGAAGGCGGCTACCTTTCGTGAAATTTACTCCTGAGTCACACCATCCTCACCAAATCCAATAAGCGTTTATTGACGAATTAAATAGTATAACTTATCCATTTTATATTGAAGCTCGTTCTCGAAGTCATCAGTGGTGAAGTGTTTTACCCAGATGACGCTGGTTCGGGCGTTGAAAATCGTTGGTCTCCGGCAGAAGTGGATCCACTTTTCCACCAACTCAATGTCGGCCGGAAAAGTAAAAAAAGCGCACCCAGATCCTTTGGCACTTACACTAGCACAATTAACCACTGCACATCTCATTTTTTTCTTTAATTTATAACTTTTTTTTATCAGTTTTCACAAAAAACAAAACAACGCTCAAAGTCTTCCGAATTTGTAAATTTGTAAAGTTGAAATAACCTAAAACGTCACGAACCAGAAAATGTAAACAAAAGTATTGTGTGACGTCAGCGAATGGGTGGATGCTGTCAAATCGACAAAAAGAGGGTTAGCGGTCCGCGAATGGCGCGACCTTTATTTTCTGGATCGTGCTTATACATACATATGTACATACATACAAGGCAGCAGTGAATAAGTAGTGGAAAAATACTTTATTTGTATTAGAGATTTTGCCAAAAAAACCACTTAACTCATACGCTTGTGTCTAATTTCAATGTCCCAAAGTGCAATACACTCTTTTGCACCTAACGTAAGCAAATAGTTCGTTGTCTCAAGCGCATTTGAACCTTTCGAAAGTACACTTTTCGTACATTATATGCTTTTAAAGTGACATATCCCTAATTTATATCGCTTATGATAACTGCTGGCGCTCAAATGTAGACAAATCTGTGCGCTAGATTGAACGATTTGAAAGAAGGAAAAACACAAATCAAATACAAATAAATAAACATAGCCGCTTTCTTTTGCAAAAACATAACACAATTCACTTACCCGCATACCACGCGTAGCTCTCATCAGAAAAAAATAAACAGCTTGAATATACAAAGTTCACAGAGCAAGTTACTTAAATATTTTTGCTTTGTACAGCTGCCCCTTTGACTAAAATACATTCCTAAGGATACATACATACACATGCACTCTTTTTATATATTACGCATATACATTTTATAATGTATTTTTATTTATTAGAGGGCTGCATAAATGCATTTGCAAGAGCGCCTTCCTTTTCATTTGCTCACAGCTTGCAAAATGTGGTATGTATTGGATACTTCGAAAAAAAAATTGAATAGCATATTGATTCAATAGCACAGTAGCGTAAACTGATTTAAAAACTAAAAAGGACTAACAATTGAGAGCTTTTACGGAAATTTTATTCCAGTCGGTCTTAAGATAAAAAAAAAGTTAGGTTGACACCTGTCTTAAAAATAAAATAAATTACAGACATTGCAAATTTTACAACATACATATGTACATAGTTATCAACTACAATTTTGTATTAAAATTCGACACAAATATGATTTTTTAGAGCTGTCATCTGTCTTAATATTATAGGAAAAGGATATTGTTTATCCTAAAAAATATAAAAAATTAAATAAAAAATGTTTAAGTTTTAACAGAGCTGCCACCGTCTTAAAATTAAAATTAATTTAGCAGATAAATAAAAAAAATCTCACAATATTTTTAACACACAAAAAAGTTATTAAAAAATTAACCAGAACTATGTTTTGGAATGGTTAACATCTGTCCTAATATTAAAATGAGTTAAAAAAGTATGCAAAATGTTTACCATATAAAAAAGATGATAGCGAAAATGTAATAACAAAAATTTACTCATAGACTTGCCACCCGAAAAAAATGTAAATGAATTAAAAAGATTAAATTTAAAAAATCTTACAATATTGCTAACACACAAACAAGTTTTGAAAGACGTAATCCAAATATAGGCATATTTCAGTAGGATTGCCACCTGTCCTAAAATCACAACTAATTTGTGGAACAGTGAGCTAAAGCCATCTCTCAATATGGCTACTAAACAAAAAAATGTCAGCTAAAAATTAACCCAAGCAAATGTTTACCACCCGTCTTAGAATTAACATGGATTCAGTCGATGAGCTAAAAATATTAAATTATTGTTAACAAGAATGAAATCAAAACATATATTTTAGCAGGGACTTAAACTTAAAATGAATTAATGAGATTGCAAGTTTGAAAAAATTTACATAGTTATTCAATAAAAATTTCGTAGGAAAATTTCAATTCAAATATGAATTTATGGAGTTGCCAGCTGGTTTAAAATTATAAAACAACTAAAAGAAAGAATCGCCCTTATTCTATAATATGTATAAAAAATGTTGAGAAAATTTTAATAAACACACTTACATACATATATACATATATGTATGTACATGTGTATTTTAACAGAGTTGCCATCCGTTTTATGTATGGTAGTGAAATAGTGGGTTCAAAATCTTACAAAATACTTCCAAAAAAAGTTTACACTAAAATTTCAATCTAATTATATTTTTAAGAGTTGTCACATGTCCTAAATCAAAAATAAAGTATTTTAATTCTTTGATTTGGGGCAGGGACCTACAGTTTTACGCCGACTCCGAACGGCGATTGTATTTTTATATGCAGAATACACACGGAGGTTTATCATTTGCCACTTTTTTATAAATATTTCTTCTAAATGGAACCCACGATACTAGTTATAATAATATCCCAACGGTTTTTACCCTCCATTCCCGCCCATCCGCACGAAGGGCGCAGTCCGCATGACGTACGGAACCAATATTTTAAATTTTTTTGGTGCCGAGTCACGATAGGCAGGAGTTTGTTAAGTGTCGAGATCTAAAACTGTTCAGCTACAGAACTAAATTCATCAGCTGATTTTATGTATTTATGTTAATAATTCACTTATTGAGAGAGGAGAGTATCGCTTTCTTAATGCTGAAAAGCGGATCTGATATATCAAACGTGCTGGAATGAGAGTTAAAATCCTGGCATAAGCAACGGAGTGGGTCGTGCAATTCAAAATTGGTTTTACAAGCTTTCAGAAATATGGGACAAAAGTGTCTTGATACGCGTGAGGGAACATTAAAGCTTACATCAGCCAGAAGAGACGGACTTGAAATTGAGCCTGTCAGTAATTTAACCATAAAAATTATACCAAGCATTTCCCTGCGACTGGCAAGTGTAGGAAGGTTAATAAGTTTTAAGCGACTCGTATAAGGTGGAAGACTATATTGAGAATCCCATCGGAAATTTCTTAAAGCAAAAAGTAGGAATTGTTTTTGAATTGATTCTATCTTGTCTGAGTAAATTTGATACCTTGGATTCCAAACCACCGAGCCGTATTCTAGAATCGGCCTAACTAATGTTGTAAACAGGGTTTTAGTGATATAAGGGTCACTAAATTCTTTTGACCATCGTTTCACAAATGCAAGTACACCTTTAGCCTTGTTGACGGTCACATTAATGTGAAGATTAAAATTAAACTTAGGATCCATTGTGATACCAAGGTCCACAAAATTGTATACCTGTTCCAGGTTATGGTTACCTATTATATAAGAAACTGGCAGAACAGCTCTTCGCGAGAAGCACATTACTTTACATTTCTTAAGATTTAGAGGCATAAGATTTACTTTACACCAGTAAGCCATGCTGTTTAAGTCTGATTGTAGCAAAGACCTTTCTTCAATTGAAACGTACGATTTATAAAGTTTTACATCATCTGCATACATTAAAATTTTGGAGAATTTTATATCTGTAGAAATATCGTTTATAAAAAGCAAGAACAGAATCGGGCCTAGGTGGCTACCCTGAGGGACTCCTGAAGTAACATCAATGACGTCAGAGATAGTATTTTTAAACAATACCCTTTGTGATCTATCACAGAGGTATGAAGAAATCCAACGTAGAAAATTAGGTGGAAGACCAAGAAGATCAAGTTTATAGATGAGCAACGAGTGGCACACTTTGTCAAATGCTTTACTGAAATCAGTATATATAACATCAACAGTTTTGCTCTCACTAAATGCTTTTGAGATATAGGATGTTAATTCAAGTAAATTTGTAGAAGTTGATTTGCCCTTGCAAAATCCATGTTGACTGTATGAAATGCTTGAAGTGATAGAATGCGTCAACCGATTTGTTATAATTGCTTCAAATAATTTAGGAATTGCAGAAAGCTTAGCTATGCCCCGGTAGTTCTCCACTGAAGACCTGCTACCGCTTTTATGTAAGGGGGTTATGAACGATTCCTTCCATACAGTTGGAAAAACGCCCTCTTTAAGAGACAAATTAAATAAGGCTGTTAACGGCTCATAGAGATAATCAGCACAATTTCTAAGAAAACAAGTGGGGATCTGGTCAGGACCATAACTAAAAGACTGCTTTAAGGACTTCAGGTAAACTAAAACATCATCGGGAGATATTATAGGGTTATGTATTGAGTTAATTGGACTTGGTTTAAAAGGATAGTCAAAGTATGATTGGGAGTTAGTGGAATAATTGGATTTAAAAAACTGAGTGAGCATGTTAGAAATTGTTTGATTATCACCAGAGACGGTATTTTGACACTTCATGGCGGAAGGAAACCCACGTACATTTCGCTTGGAGTTTACGAAATCATAAAATGATTTGGGGTTATATATTATACGTCGTTTGATTTTACACAAGTAATCTTTATAACTCTTTTTGTTTAATTCAAAGAACTTGTGACGCAAAAGTGAGTATTTTACATAGTATGAGTGTAAGCCGGTTTTTTTGTGTAATCTAAAATAACGTGACTTTCTGTTTTTCAAGTTTCTCAGTTCTTTAGTGAACCATAACTGTGTTTGTTCTACAGGAACACACATGCGTTTAGGCACATACTTTTCAAATAATCTATGTACAGTAAAATTAAAATGTGCAACGCTTTGCTCAACTTTTTCTTTGTATATAGGCCACGACAATTTAGACAATTCTTTATTCAGTTTTTTAAAGTTGGCTTGCGAAAAATCAAAGCGAGTATTTGGCTCGTATGTTTGGACATCGCAATTTTGACCATCGTTTATAATTTCGTAAGATATCTCAATAGCAGGGTGGTAGACATCTTCGGGCAAAACTAGTGGGTCACATTTATTTACAGCCGACTTAGATGCATCATCAACATAAACAAGATCTAATACTTTGCCAAACTTATTGCGAAGTACATTAACTTGATTCAGGCAGAGTTCAGCCATCTCCTCTAAAAATACGTTGTTGCACGCGCTAGACGAGAAAGGTACAATATCATTGTCAATGATGTTCCATGATACATTTGGTAAATTAAAGTCACCCAACACAATCAATGAATCAGAGGGTTTAATCATTGAATTAATTGATTTCAGTAAAGATACATGTTGTGAATACACTGATAAGTCAGATCGGGGAGGAATATAGCATAGGGCTAAGTAAGTAAACCCCCTTCCAACCTGAACACGAATGCATTTGAATTCTGCAGATTCGATGTGTGGAAGACTAACTTCTTCAGATGGTATTGAAGAGTCTACGGCAAAGAGTACGCCACCGCCGACTCTGTCCTCCCGATCTTTTCTGTAGATATAATTATTTGAAAGAATCTCTGAATTAAAAGTGTGAGGTTTGAGCCAAGTTTCAGTCAAAGAAATTATATTATAATTGCATTCAAGGCCATTAAGATATAAATTCGTTAATTTAGTATTTATGCCTCTTACGTTTTGATAATAAATACTTAAAGCAGATTTAGTAATCAGTTTTTTGGTTCTGTATTCTGACGGGGAATATTTGCTAAATTATTATTTTTGTTGGGCCTATATTCAAATTCACGAACGAAAGCTCCGGAGGGCCAAAAAGAACTACTAAGCAGCATGTCAAAATTTTCTAAATTTACGTCTATTTTAAATGAAGAAATATTTCTTTCATATTTAAAATTAAATTGTTTGATACTTAAGTTGACAGTTTTAACTTATGGTTTTAACTTTATGGTGTTTTCCTTATGGTCCCAAAAATTCATAATTGTGTCAGAAGATTTCAAAAGTTCTACGAAGTCTCCAAAAATTTCAGAATTTACAATATTGCTATCTCGTGAAAAATTCTTCTTCTTCTTCTTATTTGGCGCTGTAACCGCCTAAGCGATTTTGGCCGAGTCCAAAACATCACGCCAGTCATTTCTCTTCTGTGCTAACTGACGCCAATTGTAAATGCCAAGTGAAGCCAAGTCCTTCTCCACCTGGTCTTTCCAACGCAGAGGAGGCCTTCCTCTTCCTCTGTTACCAGCATCGCGGCCCGCGTTGAATATTTTCAGAGCAGGAGCGTTTTTGTCCATCCGAACGACATGGCCAAGCCAGCGGAGCCGCTGAATTTTAATTCGCTGCACTATGTCTATATCGTTGTAAAGCTCATACAGCTCATCGTTAAATCGTCTGCGATATTCGCCATCACCAACGCGTAAAGGTCCGTAAATCTTTCGCAGAATCTTTCTCTCGAAAACTCCAATAGCCGCCTCATCAGATGCTTTCATTGTCCATGCTTCCGCGCCATACACCAGCACAGGCATGATGAGTGACTTATAGAGTGTGATCTTTGTACGACGAGAGAGGACTTTACTTCTCAATTGCCTACTCAGCCCAAAGTAGCACTTGTTGGCAAGAGTGATTCTCCGTTGGATTTCAAGGCTGACATTATTATTGGTGTTAATGCTGGTTCCCAAATAAACGAAGTCGTCTACTTTTTCAAACTTGTAACTGTCAACAGTGACGTGGGTGCCAAGACGCGTATGCTCTGACTGTTTGTGTGCTGACAGGAGATACTTCGTTTTGTCCTCGTTCACCACCAGACCCATTCGCTTTGCTTCTCTATCCAATCCCGAGAAGGCAGAACAGACGTAGCCCTTGTTTTTACCGATAATATCGATGTCGTCGGCATACGCCAGCAATTGTACGCTCTTATAAAGTATTGTGCCTGAGCGGTTCAGTTCTGCGGCTCTTATTATCTTCTCCAACATAAGATTAAAGAAATCACACGAAAGGGAGTCCCCTTGTCTGAAACCTCGTTTGGTATCAAACGGCTCGGAGAGGTCCTTCCCTATTCTGACGGAGCTGGTGGTATTGCTGAACGTCATTTTACACAGCCGTATTAGTTTCGCGGGGATACCAAATTCAGACATCGCGGCATAAAGGCAACAAATAGATGGTGTGTGTCGATCCTATTCTCGCGGGTCTTTTCCAAGATTTGGCGTATTGTGAATACCTGATCTATGGTGGATTTTCCAGGCCTAAAGCCACACTGATAAGGTCCAATCAGCTCGTTGACGGTGGGCTTCAGTCTTTCGCACAATACGCTCGATAAGACCTTGTAACCTATGCTTAGAAGGCTAATTCCGCGGTAGTTGGCGCGTATGGCGGGGTCGCCTTTCTTGTGGATTGGGCAGAGCAGACTTAAATTCCAGTCGTCGGGCATGCGTTCATCTGACCATATTCTGCATACGAGCTGATGCATGCACCTCATCAGCTCCTCGCCGCCGTACTTGAATAGCTCGGCTGGCAGGCCGTCAGCTCCAGCAGCTTTGTTGTTTTTCAGCCGCGTAATCGCTATTCGTACCTCGTCATAGTCAGGCGGTGGGACAGCTACTCCATCATCATCGACTGGGGACTCGGGTTCGTCTTCCTCACTACTTTCAGCGCTGCTACCATTCAGTAGGTTATAAAAGTGTTCCCTCCACAATTTAAGTATATTCTGGACATCGGTCACTAGGTCGCCATTGTTGTTCTTACAGGAGTTCGCCCCGATCTTGAAACCTTCCGTAAGTCGCCTAACCCTCTGGTAGAATTTTCGGGCGTTCTTCCTGTCGGCCAGCATCTCAAGCTCTTCGCACCCACGAATTTCGGCCTCTCTCTTCTTATTGCGGCAAATACGTCTCGCTTCCTTCTTCAGTTCCCTATAACGGTCCCACATGGCTCGCGTTGCGCCCGATCGCAGCGTGGCCCTGTAGGCGGCATCTTTTTTCTCTGCGGCTTCTTGACATTCCTCATCGTACCAGTTGTTCTTTCGGGCTCGCTGAAATCCAACTACTTCTTCGGCGGCGGTACTTAATGATCGGGAAATGTGGTTCCACTGCTCGCGTAAGTCGGATTGTTGAAGAGTGCTCTCAGAGAGCAGGTGTGTGAGTCGAGTGGCGAATAAATTGGCCGTCTGTTGTGATTGCAGCTTTTCGACGTTAAGGGGGTGCGTATCTTGGCTACAACAAGATAGTGATCCGAGTCGATGTTTGGCCCTCGGAGTGTACGTACGTCCAAAACGCTTGAAGCATGCCTTCCGTCTATCACAACATGATCGATTTGGTTTCTCGTTTTTCGATCTGGAGACAGCCATGTAGCTTGGTGGATGTTCTTATGCTGGAACCTAGTACTACATATTACCATATTTCGGGCCCCGGCGAAGTCGATCAGCCTCAGTCCGTTATCGGACGTTTCGTCGTGGAGGCTGAATTTTCCGACAGTGGCGCCAAAGATCCCTTCCTTGCCCACCTTGGCATTAAAATCGCCAAGCACGATTTTGACATCTTGTCGAGGGCAGCGCTCATATGTACGTTCCAAGCGCTCATAGAAGAGATCCTTGGACGCCTCATCCTTCTCTTCCGTCGGGGCATGGGCGCAGATGAGCGAGATGTTGAAGAATCTAGCTTTGATGCGGATTGTGGCTAGACGTTCGTCCACCGGGGTGAACGCCAGTACTCGGCGACGGAGTCTCTCTCCTACCACGAATCCAACACCGAATTTGCGCTCCTTTACGTGGCAACTGTAGTAGACGTCGCAAGGCTTCACGCTTACTTTACCTTGCCCCGTCCATCGCATTTCTTGGATGGCGGTGATGTCAGCCTTTGTGTTCCCGAGGACATCAACCAGCCGGGCAGAGGCACCTTCCCCATTAAGGGTCCGGATATTCCAGGTGCATACCCTTAAATCATAGTCCTTTATACGTTTGCCGTGGTCGTCATCAGAAAAAGGGGGTCTCATCCGAGGCTTGTTGGAATTTTTCATTCGGCGGGGTTTTAACGTGGCGGGACCCAAACCCAGCGCACGCGAAGTTTTACGCCTTCTCACTTTAGCTCGCTCCCAAACGGGTGTTTGGTTGCTACCCAGAGGATACGTGGATATAAATATCCGGACGTTGTGAGCTGCGATTTGAACCGTACGCACAAGAATCGCTTCTGGCCACTCCCAGGTGAATGGCAGTCAAAAGTTTTCCACTTCTGCGCACGGAACCATCCGTGAAGCCAATAATTAAGTACATAAATAAGTTAAAAAAAAAAATATTTTGAATCCAAATGATCGTACAAGAAATCAAAAAGAAAATTTTGAAATATTACGAAAAACCCGAAAAATCCTGCCCGAGAGTTCAAAAATTTCTCTACAACTTCGTAGGACTGAATTAGTTTTGTCCCATAAGGGATTCTGTACAAAAAAAAACGGGTTTGTCAGTTAGCAAATACGTGATTCTATTGACCAGACAAAACAAGTTGTAAACTAAAAAATTAAAATCATTTAGGCAGCTCTCTATCATTTATCCAACTCATATGAGCCGCCTTTGAGCTGTCAACTGAGTAGTCATGCATTTTGAATTATGTTTTGCAATCTTTGCGCAGTTAACAAGTAATGTACTCATTCATCTCTCTCCCAGCGGCAGTGAAGTTTTAATATCAAATAGCCGACTTCACCTTCTCCGAGTTGCATTGTCTCAACTTTTATTATAACTACTTACATATTATTTCGATTATTTGCTTAAATTCTTTTCCTTTTTTCATATTTGTTTTTATTGCATTTTCATTGTAATCGAGTTCTTCCAAGCGAATTACAAACACAAATTAGTGCGCGTTTTTATTGTTGCCGAAATGGAAGTTGCGACGGCTTTATAGCGGAAATATAAAAATGACACATGCTCCAGCATAACAATTCTGGCTATTTACGAAGGGGGAGGATGTACTAAGCGCGTCTTTGTGAGATGGCCTACGAAAATTTGGATTTTCGGCTGAATTGAACGAGGCAATAAGGAAAGCAATTAGTGATGTTATCTACTTTTTTTATCAGAAAAATAAGACATTTTTAGTAATTTCAGTATGGAGTTACTCGTATCTCTGTTGAAATTTCAGGTTCTTTATCCCTTTCATAGATGTAGGATCATTCATCTTTCTTTCTGATTTCAGAGCATTTTTATATACTACAAGTTCTTAAGTCGATTCCTAACCGGTGACGGCGAAGATCACACCTTTTTTTTTGTTGAAGCCGAAGTCGAACAGAATATTCGTGCCGAGGTCAAGGCAAAAATATACATTTCGCATATATTCCTCAAAAGAGGCGCAACTAAAAAAAATTTTGATAGATTTTTTTGCAAATATTTTTTTTTCCAAGATTATAGTATCTATTCTCTAATAAGAAAACTGCTGCCATACCTATTTCTATATTGATCGCTTTGAATCTGTTATATATTCGGATCTTATTTTTGAGTTATGTCTCTTTTGAAGATTATGTGCGATACATATATGATTCTCGTAGACAAGAGGTTAGGGTGGGCTGGCTAGTCGCTTCACGAATTTCCAGGGACCATTAAGGTCCATAACTGCCGTCTCCAGGTTCAGTAGAAATCCTACATCCAAGAGATTGAGTCGATGCGTACTAAAGGCTGGACAGACAGACAGGATATCGAGGGCTTATATTCAATACCCTCTATCTACAATTTTGATGAAAATGAGTTTTTGATGCTTGATGTTTTGAGCTCTTATTTATCCTTCAGCCATGACAATAATGCCAAACTTAAAATTTTGCTTTTATGGTATTATATTCTCATTTTGAAAAATCCACTATCTGCAATAACATTTTGTTACAAAAGCAAAATCCTCTATCTACACAATTTTGCTGGAAAATCGTTTTCATTACCATTTTTTTGTGGCAGGGTAAGTTACATGTGCCGATGCATGTATGTATATGTTCCGGTAAAATCCGATCTTAGGTCAAACTAGTTTTGCCCAGGCTAAACTTGTTCTACCTAATGCGATGTCCAACCGAAACCAAATCTTGTGGACTGCGTAGCTTCAGTTGGACTGATGATGCGAGTTACAAAAATAGTTTATTCTAAGATCGGGTTTGGCCGGTAGCTTACAGATATATACATGTCCGCTCATTTACTACAATAATGTCATAACTCAAAAAATCAAAACTCGAGAAAGACGGCTTTAAAGTTTTGAATTTACATATACGCCGATACTAAAAATGAATACATATTTTATTCTAGTGAGATTCTGGTAAAGGCCTGTATGCAGCTCTCAAGAAAAGCAAAAACTCCATATAAAATGACGTACAAGAAATGGCTAAGAAATTTTCTTGAGTCAAATTTCCTTAAGGCAGTACGCAGTTCTTAAGAAATTTACTACGCTTTCTACTACGGTTTTCTAAAGTTTTTTGTGAAGAAAGAGCATAAGGCAACCCAGTTTTGCAACAGAAATATATGCCCGTTCCATTATTTCTTGAGGAAAGAGTGAGGCAACAGGCAGTGAAGTATCAAAAAATGTCAAAATTCCTTGGACACACACGCGAAATAATGGCAATTTTCTTGAGAGCTGCATACAGGGCTTAATCGATACAGCTATGATATTTTTACACGAAATAGAAGAAGACGTAGCGATAATTTCTGCATACTCAACTCAAAATTTGTATTTTTTGGATTATGACACTACTAATGTAAATGAGCGATGTGTATATGTTTATTTGCCTCCACTTCGTCCGAAGATTTCCACAATTCTCTCTTACTCATATCTATTTAAGAGTTTGACCAACCATCTCTTCGATGACAGGCAAAAGCCCTGGTGGAGACAAAATCCCGTACCCCGTTCTAAAAAATCATCCGTATCCCATCAAACATAGAGTCATTAAACTCCATAACTACATTTTATTTCAAGGGTTATATCATCAAGAGTGGGAAACTGCTATTATTATTCCTATTGCCAAACTAAATACGCTAATGATATCAATTGGTCCAAATCTTCAGGAGCTCAGATTTAAGCTGAAAAAGTAATTTTTTCACATATGCAGAAAATACAAATAAATACATACATCCAACCCTCTCCTTGTCTAACACCCCTCCCCTATACTGATACATTGAAAATATTTGGAATGATTTTTTACAATAAACCTACTTTTAAGCAGAACTGTCATTATGTAAAAGTTGACTTTGGGCTCGTAATTTATGGACACTGCGCAAAAAAACATCTTAAATTGCTAGAAACACCTTACTATGTAGCAGAGGAGAAAAAGCATCCGTGCATTTCCCACCTCGCCAATAAAAGCTATCTCTCACGTCGAATCCTGCTTTCAACAAAAAAACTGATGTAGCAAGCAATCACCTTTATTTCGTATATTAAGGTACATCAAAGATTTCGACATCATCCGATGCTTACTAAAGTAAAAACTCTACCGCAAGGGCATTTGCCCAGTTTGATACTCATAAATTACCTGGGAGCTTATTTTCACAGACGGTTCCAGATATGGTGGTAACAAAAGGGCTGGGTGTTACAATTGTCTTCAGTGCTTTTCCCCCGTACTGCTCGGCATTTACAGCCGAATCAGCTGTACATTTCGCCTCTATAAACGAAGGAAATTTCCTCATCTGAACGGACAGTAAACCAGCCAGCGAAGCCTCTTTTAACAGTGCTAATGATTCTCATATAATTTCAAAATCACGTAAAATACTCTTTTGACACAAAAACACATTTAAAATTATGTGGTTACCTGGGCACATCGGAATAGAAGGGAACGAATTTTCACTCCTATGATTTCTGCATTAAAATCTTAGTTTAACATAGTATTTACGTCTAAAGAACTGACATTTTCATTATTCTGCAAAACCCTCTATCAGCAAATTTTTCTATATAAATAGTTATAATTCGAATTGCAATAACCTCTATCTGATCTTTAAACTAAAATTAAATGAATTAAAAGTAAAAAACTAGTTTTAGTATATTGCGTGAATATTTAAGACATGCGTGTGTACTTAAAATTATTAACACTTTTAAAAACAGCTGCCAAAACAGTTTTTTTGCTCTCCTGAAAAATTGAGTTTTTGCAGATAGAGGGTATTGAATATAAGCCCTCGATATACTCTACAGTCTCTACGTTCGTTTTGCATCTGCCTTAAATTTTATTTAGGGTAATTTTTTTTTTTACTACGCGCGTATAGCATAGGAGTATTCTACGTGTAATTCTAAACAAATTTGCCAAAGAAACTATGAATCTAAAGTCGCTTTTGAGTTTGCCAAATTGCGAAAATAGGTTTCGAAGAAAATGGGAAAATTTTCACGGCTGCGTCCTCTGGTGGTAGTTTTAACAAAAAGAGCAGAAATGAATTCCTTAAATTCATCATATCAAAGAACCCCTTATATCATGTTTTCATACAAAATTTAGGCACTTCTTTACGACGATGCAGCAAAATGCTAAGATACCTATTTTCGCAATTTCGCCGGCAAATTTGCTTAGAGTTACACGTAGAATCCTTCTGTGCTATACGCGCATAGTCGAAAATATCTTTCATATAAAAATTGACCCGCCCTAATGTATATCCATTCAAAAAGTATTGACACTATACCACTGTAGGCGTGGGGCCTGAATACGAATTACTCGTGGCCTTAAGACTGACGGAATTGCTCAACGCTATATTCATAGCCGGTAGTTCTGCTGGCAGAAATTGAAGAAAAGCGAAAGTTAGATTTTTCGCGAATGGTTGGCTCGTTGAAAGGGTACAGCAACACACACACACATGAGGCACATGGCACTTTTTTAGTTTTTCATATTAAATATGTATTTGTGCTTTTATTTCTACACAAATATAATATTCGCAACAATATTAGCAAATATGTAAAAAAACTTATCTCATGCAAATTTCAGCCTGCATATAAAAAGTGAGATAAAAAGGCAAATTATGTACTGTGCAGTACAAAGACGCCAAATTGACTGCATCAGTGAATTTTAAATAAATCTGCAATATTTGCGGCTCAAAGTGGCAACGACAAACAAACAACCAAACACGACACGAGTACAATAAACAAAACACAACAGAAATAAAACAAGGAAAATCAAGTTCGAGTGCCAAATGCGTCAAGAAGCAACACTTAACAACAACCCTACTTTATAATTTGTGTGTAGTCTTAGGTTACAGCAACCCCGCTTCGAGAGCTACGATGCACTGGGAAATTCGCAAAAAAAAAAAAGAGAAAAAGAAAGAATAAAGCCACTTTTTTATTGCTGAATATCCAAATATTTGGGGGAACATTACCGCCTTTAGTGGCGTACGTTTTAATGATGCATGAATATTAGCAAGTATGCCTAGACCTTTTGCCTAGTTGACTTTTGTGGTTTTCGCCAATTTTTTTTCGCCGTTTTTTCTTCTGATTCTACATTCGTTGTTTGATGGTTCGCAAAGCCGCCAAGCCAAATAATGTTCATGCGATTAGCTGACAAGAGATTTTCAAGTCGAAATGAGCCTCATTGGCGGGATTTGCGAGCAGCAGATTAACTGGATGGGCATGTAATCGGATGTGCTTGGTTGACATTTGAATGTTGGCGTTAAATAGCTAAGGCAATTGTGGTTTGAAAGAGTTAATGAAAGTAATCAAAAAAGTAATGGCAATTACAAATTTACACTTAATGAAATAATTAAGTATTAAGTATTAAAAATTCTACGGAATGACTATAATCCTCTTAAAAATGTTATTTGAAAAAATTAAACTTTGTATGAAAAAAAGAGCAATCAAAGCACTAAAACTGCGACAGCCTTGAAGCAACTGCCAAACTTTGGCAATAAAACTGCAATCGTTTGTGAATTATGTGCCACAATTTGGCTCACTAAATGGATTGCGGCGCAAAAAATGCCAGTTAAAAAAAAATCCAAGCTAAATAGTAATAGCTCGGCAATGCAGACACCTGTTTGCACAAACAATGAACTAAACAACAATAAATGACAACTGCCAGGCAGCAACCGGCAAAAGGCAACCGCCGGCCAAAGGACATAAAAAATGACTTAGTGCGATTACACCTGCAGAGTGCTCAAGCACTGGTGAATACTGGTGCAACATACACATGTATGTATGTATGAGTACATTAGACCGCACCGGAAAAAAAGTTCTTCGTACACCCCTGAGTGTAAAGTATTTTTGCATCGCGATTCGAAAGTTTTTTTTTTGCCGATCGTCGTCTTTTTTATTTTTTCGTTATAGCTTCTGCATTTACTGTCGGATCTTAACGCATGATATATCGATGTTTTTGAATGGAGGAGACAGTTTTTCGTTGCAAAGCTCATTGACCTCAAGCACCTACCTCGTTGTAGGATCTCGGTTTTTATAACCCCAACGTACCACCCTAATGTCAGTAAATTGAAACTCATTAAACTTTTGCCAAGGAAGTATTTTGATTATTCTAGTAGAATAAAAAAAAACAAATTTTTATTGCGAATATACGTAGGTGTCACCGGAAAATGTAAAAATAGGATCAGCCAAAAAATTTTGTTTGTCGAAATTGCTTTACAAAAATAATTTAGATTCAGGGGTGCACAGCGTATTTTTTTTTTGCTTGTGAGATGGTGCGGCCTAATGTATGTGCATAGAAAAAATGTCAATAGAAACAAAAAATGAACAATGTATGAGCAAGCATGTCCGTAAATTCTCTAGCTGCATATGTATGTACAAATGTACTTATGTCGCTCTTGTATCAGCATCATAAAATCAAATATGGAACTCATAACTGCAATTCAAGTGGTTGGGTGAGAATCAAAATCAAATCTCGACGCCAATAAAAGTCAAATCAAAACCATAAAAGAGTAAATTATGGCAAGTCTAGTTTGCTGCAATATTTTGCTGCTGTTTGCAACAACAGCAACAAAGAACAATTGGAATATCGGTTAGATCGCTGTTGGGAAGAAGTGAGAGTTTAAGAAAGAAAAGGTTAAATAATTTTTGTTGCTTGTTTTGAGTAAATGAATCATTAAAGCATTTGTACTATATATTATATTATAATCATAACTTAACTGTTAAAATCGAATTTCTATTTCTTCGATAGTCGGCCAACCATGGGTACCGAGAAGATGGATCTTTTCACTGGATTCATCCGAGGCAGACGTCCGCTTTTGGACCGACGTTGCGGACTTCAGTGGGCCCTTAAACTGCTAAAATCCAAGGCTCCACACGTGTTGGTTGCTGCATATCGCAAAAGGGTTTCTCAAAAGTCGGAATTGATATTGGCGAAGCCTTTTGGCTTCGGCTCAAACTGATTAACGATATAAAGAATACAAATTATAGATAAAACAAAAAAATTTAAATTAACTCCCTTTTGAAATAAAAGTCATAAAATAAAGATTTTAATATGAAAATTCAGATCGGGACCATTCAAGATTTTTTGTGATTTTTCCCAAAAAGTTGGAATTATTTCAAGTTTTTTCTAGATTTCTTCTGAGCTCGGGATTCTGTGTGTTTTATTTTGCAGAAATTTTCCGGGACTTTCCGGGATAGTTTCGGAACTTTTTTCTAGACATTTGGCGATTGTGTGGAACTTTCCAGCATTTTTGGGGACTTTCCAGAATCGTTTGATATTTTTTTTTGAGGTTCCGGGGCTTGATTTTTATGAATGCTTAAAAAATTAATCGGCGTTTCTTGCTCAAAATATTAAAACTAAAAAATTAGCTAAGATCTTCTTGTTAGGGTCTTTGATGCGACACATAATGTCGGTAATAACGGTTTCCTATCTGTTTCCTGTTCATATTCACCTAGTAATGGTGCGCTTTCTTCTCTAAGAAGAGCTACAAGGAAGACGGGTAAGGGGTTCTCAGTCTCATAATTTCCTTGCAGTCCTTTGCCTGGCGACCACACCCGCCTTTTCATTGCCCGTGACTCTATTGTGTCCCGGTACCCAAATAAAGAATACCCGTTTCCTCGTAGCGATGAGTATAAAAAGCTGAAGCCAGTCTCACACCAGCTTTGTTTATTGGTACCCCTATTTTCAAAATATATACTGCCAGAGACATAGTTCAATGGCATTCACCTTGGCCTGAAAGACAAAGTGAACTCGTCCCATTCTAGTCAAAAGAAGCCTTCATTGAACAAAATGTGATCGTTCGTTATCCCAGTTGTAGAAAAAGGCCTTGGATTTACATATGTGTGCAGTTAAATCTCGGAAGGCCAGCACCACAAAGCTATGAAAAATAGATCCGGTGGCAATCCATTGTCATCTAAGTTAGCGGGGCAAGTGCGATGATAATACGACCAGTCCGTCAACCTCAAGACCTTGCGGTTCGAAAATGGAACTGGTGGGCGAGGCTGGACAATGTATCTAGGCAATATTGAACCATTGCGCTGCGTGGTCGTAGTGAGCTCTATGGACAGACAACCACCGAAAGATGGGAATCTGCAGATAGGGAACTGCCCAGCGTTTTGATCAGGATAATGCATGAGATAGCCTAGCTTCTATGCTTTCTTTTGGCTGGTTTAATGGAGTCAAACTCAGTAAACACTACGATGATGAAACATTCATATGACCTCAAAAAAATGGTAGATGCAAATATCTCTCAAATCAGTAAAGGGGCGAAAAATGCATTTTACTCACAGCATGAGAAGATCCGTTGTGACAAGGACAGCCTACATCTGCCTCTGAAGTGAGGGAACCCCTGGATGATGGAACGGACCTCGGTCTAGGTAGATTAATTGGCTTATATAGTGGAGGAGCCGAGCGGCAATGACAATGTTTTAATTTTTGGATTTTGCTGTTTAAAAAAATGTGTATTTGTTTCAATTTAATCTTTTAGAAACTTTTTTAATTTGGTTATTTTAGTTTAATTTCTTTTTTATTTTAACTTTAAGACTTTATTGTTTAAAAAAAATGTTTCATTTAATTTTTAGAAACTAATATTTTTTCCCTTTCTCCTAGTTAGTAAGATTTTGTTTATTCTCTCAAGAAAGTCTTAAAAAAAGGCTCCCTTGCCTATTCTGACACTAGTACGAGTCCTCGGCAGCGAATTTTTTTTAAAGTAATTTTTTTTCTTTTTCAATTTAATGCTTTTTAAGAATTTTAAGTTAATCCTTGGACTTAATTGTTTAAAAACAAATATTTATGTATTTGTTTTAATTTGTTTTTCCTCTTTTAAATTTAATTTTTAGACTTAATTGTTTAAAAAAGTTTTTTTTTTATTTCATTTAATTTTAAGAAACTTATATTCTTTTCCTTTCTTGAATTAAATTTTTTCTTTACTCATTAAATTTTATTTAAATTTTTAGATTATATTATTTTAAAAAGAAAAACATATTTTTTTTTAATTTCATTTGATTTTTAAGACTTGTATTATTTTTTGCTTCTTTTAAGTGTTTTGTTTTAATTTAATTTTCTTTTGGTTTTAAGATTACATATATAAAAGAAAATAGTTTTATTTTAATTTTATAAAATTTTTAGGAACTTATTTTATTTTTTTTTTTAATTATTGCTTAAATTTAATTTTTATCAAATTTTTAGAGTTTACTGTTTTAAAAGGAAATATTTTTTAATATCGTTTTATATTTTTTTTTATTAAAATTTTGTAATATCATTTTAAATTTTTTGTTTTTATTGTTATATGTTATGTTATGTTTTTCTTTCAATTTCATTTAATTTTCAGAAAACTTTTGCTAAAAGACAAACATAATAACGCTAAGAGCTCCTCGTTAGCAGATGTTTCAATTAGTCTTTCGAAAGACAGAAAAGAGCTATCAAGATACATTTGGGTTTCGAAAAGTTGGTGCCAGAATTGCCCTGTAAGACTGTTCTGTTTGTGCCAAACAGCACAGCTTTTGAGTTTATTTTCAACCTCCATAATAGTTCAAAGCTCAATCTGGCAGACACTGCAATAGTCCTGTAAACGAAATGAGCAGCTCAGGACTGCGCTTCGAACTACATATCTGGATAATTTCAATACTACCAGGAGGACTTCTATAGCTTTCCACTCCCTCTTCCCTACTTCGGATCTCCCGAGAGTAATTAATATCCCGAACAAACCAACCAACCATCCCAGGAGTTCCGACTCCCATTGCGATGTCTCTCTTAAACGAAGAACAGCAAGGGCTGCCACATTTTGACCCACTAGATCCAGTGTGTGAATTTCCAAAGAAGCATTTAAAGTGAGGTTTGGTATTGTTCGGATTACTCCGCTGATGCGTCAGACTATCATACTAAGCTATTCTAATGTGCTAAACACTGAAAGCTTATCAGCTAAATCTGGCCTGCAAAAAGGAGAATTAACCACCGAAGTTGAATATCGGCCACTGCGTCAAATACCGCTCTTACCACACAAACAACTACAATAACAAGAACAAGAACAACAGTAATAAATAGTTAATATGATACGTGATGCATACAAATCGCTGGCCGGCCTATCATGGACACATCAGCGACAACAAAAACATTTCGAAACTGATTGCGAAACAAGCGAAAAGCCAGTGGAGAAGTGGTGTTATAAATGCTGAAAGTGCACAACTTTATGTCATAGTTGGCCGCTGAAATTGCAGTTGCAGTCCGAGTGACAAGCATGTGTTTTCATGGCTATTAGACACGTTAGTGGACAGCTTCTACACCCACAAACAGCCATACATACAAACAAATCTTCATACATAAGCAGTGTAAGAACCCAGCCGACCAAATATTCGCAAACAATATCGTAAACAGATGTTTTGCGTATGTTTTGCGAACAAAACTGTTGAAAACGATAATCGCTAACCGATCTTTTTCGGAATATTTCCCCACGACGGGTCGCTCTGTTTGTGGCAGACAAAGTATCGTTCTCGAATGTATGAAAGCGTATCGTTAGCGGATCACTTTCGAATTGGTTTGCCAATTGTTTATGAAATTTCTTTCGGATCTTATACAATATTGCTAACGTATTGAAAACGTATCGTTAGCGGATCACTTTCGAATTGGTTTGCCAATTGTTTATGAAATTTTTTTCGGATCTTATACAATATTGCTAACGTATTGAAAACGTATCGTTAGCGGATCACTTTCGAATTGGTTTGCCTATTGTTTATGAAATTTCTTTCGGATCTTATACAATATTGCTAACGATTGTTTTTCTTGTCCCCTTCCCATTTTGGTCCCACTTTATGAAAAAGCAAAACAAAACTATTTTTATATAAAAGTAATGTATTAAACTATTTATTATTGTTATTGAATACTTTAATTTATTATTTACATGATCTAGGACCAAATTAAAATTGAATTAATTTTCTGTTAATCGGTTATCATAAAAATATGATATGTTTGAATCAAAAATATAATATATGTAGTTGTACTATTTCATTATGAACATATATATTTCTAATTTATAAATATCATTTACATGTATATAAATTATTATTGAATAGTTATGTTCTTTTTTGGCATTTAAAGTAATAAACTAAAAGAAACAAATTTTAATTTTGTGATACATTTTTTTTCGCTGATGTTGCGTTTGATCCATTAAAAATAAATTCTTTTCATGCGTTACATGTAGGAATATGCGGAATACCGTCAGTAAAAAAGTTTTAAAAAACCAATTGAAATTTGTAGCCATTCAAAATTTGCATTTTGTTATACTGAAATTGAATGCGCCATAAAACTGCAAACCCAAAAAGTTCTGATTTTGATTACAAAATTTAAAATTCTGATGACAACTTTTTGAAACTTGTGGAGTTTTTGAGTGTTTTGTATAAAGTTTAAATTTTTTATTTATAAGGTTGATGCTATAGAATGAACTGCATATATTTTTATTAAAAAAAAAAACATATTCAAAATAAACAAAAATTAAGGTAACGATATTTATATTGATTTGCTGCAGTTTTCATTAGAATTTTTGTTTTGTATTGTTTAAAATTAAATTTATGTTCTTAACGCTGCATTTAAGCTTACATTTTTATAAAATCTTGATTTGTTTTTATTTATATTGACATTTCAATAAGCATTGCATTCAGACTTTTATTAATTTTTGAACATAAAAATATTAATATGAAAATAGTTGTGCCGCAGTTTTCATTTACATTTCAAAGTGTTTAAGATTGTTCACTTTTTTAAATAATTTAAATTTAGAAATCAAAATTATTCGGCAGTACCAGTTTTAATTTTATTTATTTTTTTACTTTTTTATGTAAAAACGTTAAATGACGCTGGTTTACAAGAACAAATTACTTCGTAAAAAAATAAAAACTGAATTGCATTTTCTTGTTTTTTTAAGAATTATTGTTAAATTATGTTTTTTGGCAATTTTTCCAAATAGTCTAAAATCTCGCGTAAGGTACATATGTCAAAATTATTCGTTTCACTATACTGCGTGGTGTACTTTTCAAAGTACGAACGTCCTTGGGTAAGTCGGGAATCTTTTCAGATAGCAAAACTAGCAATGCATTTCCCGCCTGTTTACTAATGTTATTAGCAGACACCCATATTGCTAATCTTATTGTGAAAGGCTCCCCTTCAACTTGACTGCTTGTTGTGGTTGAAATATCGATGTCACCAATTGCAGTACATGGAGGCACTAAGTCGGTGCAGTTTGGTTGGATGTCGATCGGGATTAAGCATCCGCTGTCGCCAATAACCGCAATGTCTAGGCTGTTCTCCAAGCCTTCTGGTACTTCAGGCAAAGCTTTCCTTTTGGTAGCTATTGCGGCTGCTACATGGCTAGCCTCGCGTATAAAATTGCGACACTTTCTGTTTGGCATTATACACACGCGTAAACTACAATCAAATGCAAATTTTATGAAACAAACTTTATTTTGGTTATTTAATCACCTTAAATGCTAGAAATAATAATATTTCACTTTATTTTATGTTCACTGCTCGAGCAACGCTTGTCAAAACAAAAATGTGCTGCCACTCCGAAAATTTATCGAGTTAGCGAACAATTTGCTTAAGAGTTTCTTTCGCAAATTGTTCGCTGAAGCGAACCTTCGTTCTTGTATCGAGTTAGCGAACAATTAGCGGAAGAGTTTCTTTCGCAAATTATTCGCTAAAGCGAATCTTCGTTCTTGTGTCGAGTTAGCGAACAATTAGCGGAAGACTTTCTTTCGCAAATTGTTCGCTAAAGCGAACCTTCGTTCTTGTGCCGAGTTAGCGAACAATTTGCGGAAGAGTTTCTTTCGCAAATTATTCGCTAAAGCGAACCTTCGTTCTTGTGTCGAGTTAGCGAACAATTAGCGGAAGACTTTCTTTCGCAAATTGTTCGCTAAAGCGAACCTTCGTTCTTGTGTCGGCTGGGAAGTGCAGCAAAGGTAAATAGACGCAATTGAATGCGTAGAAATGTGTGTGTGTGTGATTTAGCTAAATTTGTGCATATCTGCATATTCATGTGTATGCATGTATCTATGTTGTCATTAGCATGCAGGCGTTGTAATTAATGTTTCCACAGTTTTATTCGCGTTTTTTTTTAATTTTTCCTTTTTGCTTTCGCAATTTGCACTGAAAAACCTTAGAAAATTTGCGCATTTAAATGCAATCAAGCAATAGCGTCGGCGTATTATTTGCCGCATAATAAAATTTGCACGGTAAATAAATACCAAAGCATGGCTAAAGCCTCAACTAACAAGTAATTTTTAGCAAAAAAAAACCGACTTCAACTCCCATATAAAAAAAATATATATATATATATATCTCATGATCCACTGATCGGATCGCAACCAGATTAGTATGGGACCACCTCTGAGACACTACCTTTCCGAAAAAAATTATCGAAATCGGTTGACGTGGTCCAAAGTTATGCGGTAACATACATAAAAAAAAAAAAAAATATTCCGACGAACTGATAACCTCCTCCTTTTTTGGAAGTCGGTTAAAAAGTAGCTTTGTATAAAAGACGAAATATTTATGTATGTTTTTTTGTTGCAAAAAAAAAATACATACAACGTGCAATTAAATCAGGGCAAACGACAACAAATGTAGACATCTTCGCGTGGTCAAATTTAGTTGTAATATTGCACTTATCCACATACATACTCACTTACATAAATAGTTGCATATAAATGCATTAGGGTGGTCCTTAAAAATATCAACATCATGGGGTACGGTACCCTTTATTTTGTTCTACGCACAAAATTAAGAGATCCACGAAAATTTTGAAGAAACAAAAAAATTAAGGGGTCGCTACATTGGCCAAAAAAGTGCAGTTACGTTAACTAAATATATTTCTCTCAACAGATAATTTTGTTATAGGTACATTGTATGGTTATAGTTAACAAATCATATGTTGAGAGAAATAATTTAGCTGGCGATTTTCTGAGTGTACCAGGGGTTTAAATCAATTGTCAGCAGTCGTTGCTTGAGCTCATCTGCTCTTTTGCCAGAGTGCCAGGCCACTTGCTCAATGAGGTGAATACCACTATTCATTTTTAATGTATTAACATCTTAGCTCTAGGTGCGGGTAAAATTTGCTTTAACCCAGCAGACAACTTGTTACTGCTTTTTGTGTAACCCAGCAGAAAATCTGTAATTGCTTCTTGTTTGTACAATTTAAAATTTCTGGACTAGTTGAGGACCATTTCGTGACTATATTGGGATCATGTTGGGACTAATAAGGAACCATGTCGAGAACGGTTGAGTACTTGTTCAAGATCATTTCGACACAAGTTCACGACTTTTTCGACCGTTTCAAGGCCTGCTCTGGACTATTTCAGGACCGTTTATGAGTTATTTTTGGCCATTTCGGGATAGTTAACCACGATTTCAGGACCATTTCAGGTGCTTAGCACGGGACTATTTCAGGAACATTTCGGGACTAGTTTGGGGTCATTTTTTGAGTAGTAAGAGACTATTTTGGGACCGCTTCAAGACTTGTTAGAGATCCTTTCGGGATAAGCTTACGAATTTTTCCGAACAACTTCAGGCCAACTTTGGGAGTAGTTCGGTATCCTTTTGGGTTAGTGCGAAATAAGGCACGAAATTGTTCTGAACTAGTCCTGAACTATTCCCGAAGTGGTTTTGAAAATGTAGTGTACTGGTCACGACAAAATGAAATAAAATTAATGTTTAATTTCTAACGAATTTATGTACATATGTAACATATCAAAATTTCATGAGTACTTGGTATATACTCATTCTTTTTTTAATCGCAATTTTCACTTTGACCAGCTATAACTAAGTAAGTTAATGAATAAGTTGCAATAATAAGTACAAATTTTTTCAATTTATGGATACAAAAAAATTAAATCTTTTATACCCTGGTGGCGATCTCTAATTTTTTTAGCATTTTGAAATTTCATTGATATCTTTATTTTGTACGTAGAACTATATATAGGGGTGCCCCATAGAAAATTTAGGTGTTGATATTTTCCAAGCCCACCCTAGTGTACATTCATATACATATATGTAGGTAGGCATGAATTTATGCTCCCGACTAGCTGAAGTTTTGTGAAAGTTCAGGCTTCTGCCGCTGCTTTTGCTGTTGTTGCTGCTGCTGTTGCTCAGTATGCGCGCCGTCATTCTAATCTAATTTGCACCGCAAACAGGTACTCAAATGCAATGAAACGCAATGCAACTCAATGCAAATGAAATAAACTCAATTCATGCGACCATTGTAGCTGAAGAAGAAAAAGTGTGACGCGTTGTATGGAAATTTTCGCGATTTCTAAATTCATTTTTTTCTAAGATTTTAAATGTCTTAAAAAAGCAGATGTTAAAATTAAACACACATACGTACGTTGTGCGCTGTAAATATTTTTTTAATAAGCATACATACATACATATAAATATCCATATCTACGTAAATTATTGAATATTTTAAAACAGAAAAAAATAATACATTTTCTTTGCTCTAAATTTGTAGATCCTGGTCTAGCCGCGCACTTTTTCCCTTTAGATTTAGCAATACTTCAAATTTTTTCCTTTTTTTCTCTTTTATATGTGCAATGTGAAAGCGCCAGCCGCCGCCATCTGATCATCAGCTGCACTGTCAACGCTTTTGCGTATCGGTGTCTACGCGCCGCTTCATGACCGCCCAACTAACTAACCACCCTACCACCTTGGTGCACTGCTGTGCTTTGCCGTTGGTCTTGTCATTTCCCTGCAGCAAATCAAACTGGTTCAGAACTTGCGCTGAGCTAGCCTGAAAAGGGACGGTACTGGTTCTTCATCTATCCCAACTCAATGCTTGCAACTGTCTTTTTTAACATGGCGATGTCCTACGAAGTGACAATTGTCGCCCTCTGCAGAACTTTTGAACTTGTTCTGAGCTGACTCTGGCTTAGATGGTTCTGATACAGTTCATATAACAACAGTTCTTGGATAGTTCAAAAAGGGTCATCTCCGGGCTAGAAAAAATGTGGTTAGTTTTGAGCTGGTTCTAATAAGTATAGTATAGAGCCTTTTCTGTAAATAAGCACGCATACAATTTTGTAAATAAAAATACTTCATTATGGCTGCATTTCTTTATACATTCCGGATAATCCCATTTCACAAACGGAATAAACAGAATGCGTTTGAAATATACGTCAACATATCAACAGGAACGTTCTAAAGAATAAATAAACAAAAAAGCTTATTCCAAACGTTCAGAATGAATAAAGAAATGCAGCCTATATGTTTCAAGAGCTATTTGTGTTGAACTAATTTACTTTTTGACGCAAACTGTGCTTTAAATTTAGCAACATAAAGTGTCAATTATTCCTTTACTTTCTAAAACCGTTATTCTTAAAAATAATTGATATTTTTTACGTATAATGGGTATTTCTGGGATCCCTATAATTAAAAATCTGAACTAAGTCGTGTCAAAAAATGAGAAAAACGGTGATATATTGAGTGATTATTTGTGATAACTCAGCGTTAAATTGCATTAAATTTATTGAAATGTAATACATAGACTTTCCGGCATCTCATAAGAAATATAGAATTTTGAATATTCACAATAGTTTTCATGCTAAATATTTTTCGTAAATTTTTTATTTAAGGATGGCTCATAAGTATTATAACATAAACAAATAAATTCACGTTTCTAACTGTGTTGGAAATTTAGTAGAATTCTAGAAACTGTTATAACAACTTCAATATTTTAAATCAGAGTTTATAAGTATGCAGTTCTATAGCCCATTAAATTTTAGTATAATTAATCGCGCTGATTTTTTATAACTCTTTTTACGCACGCTCTTGAAGGCATTCTCCAATTTAAATATTTTCGTTTAAGATGCAAGATTACACTTTACTACACTAAACTTTTATGGGCTACAAAACCGAATACTCGAAATATTTATAAAAAATATCTGATTAAAAATTTGAAATTTTGAAGACAGTTTTTAGAGTTCTATAAGTTTGCAGCACAGTTAGGAATTCGAATTTAAATGGCTTATGGAGTATGAGACATTATGGAGTATGAGACATTAAATAAAAACTAAACGAAAAATATTTAAAATGAAGAACATTGGAAATTAAAAAAAAATCAATGCATAACTACACATTTCGGGGGCTTAGTGATACATTTACGTATGTACATTATCGTTCATATCTATAGCACTCCCATTTCAAAGTGAGATTGTTTACCACTTTTGCAAATTTTTTTTATATCTGATTAAAAGGTCAAATATTTTGACGTAAAATCGTTAAATTTAACTTTGTTTTGTATAAAGTTTTAAAACACGGTTTATATGATTTTATTCGTATTTTGTACGTACGTAGATATCAGAGCTGTGTAATGATTGAATCAATTGAGTGTGCATTCTCATTTTTTTCGTTTCAAAAGTGTGATTGTTTGATTTAAAAAATTTAACAACCACTCTTGAGATTGGTTACAACTTGTAAACACAAAATATGTAGTGTGTTATGGAATGGTTGACACCCATTCACATAGAGAATGTGAATGCAAAAAAAAAAACTCAATCATGTATGATTGGACGTTTATGGGAATGCAATCTGTCATTATCATTCAGTACTAATACCATGATAAAAACACAGCAAGGTATAACCGTTCTCTCAATTTGTCGGCCATGATTTTTTTTTGAAGTTTGCCAACATTTTAAAATCATATACAAGTGAAAATAAAAAATTGAAATTGCTCGAAATTGTTGTAGCTTGAGATTCGAAAATGAAATTGTGTGTGTGAGTTTGTGAGTAAATTTAAAAATTAAATTGTTTGGAAACGTCAAGAATTTTAAAAGTGCCTCTCAGCGGTTCTACCTTACTATATTTTTATCATGACTAATACTATTTGTTGTATCAGGGTTGAAATTTTTGTACTCAAAATGTGAAACCAGAAGATTGCCATCTCCCTTAAAATAAGTAAACAAATAAATATTTGGTGCTAAAATATTTTCCTAAGTGTTTGGCCGAACTTCTGCTCAAACTTGAGGCATGAGTTCTGATTTTATAAGAAGAGTTTTCAAGGCAGAAATATACTCGAAGGTTTGCCATTGCGTGCCGAAGGACGACTGCTATTTTGGGCTATGATCTGATCATGTATTTAACCATGGTCCTATGGAGTGGAAGTACGCACATGTAATCACTCTGCTACGGCGGCCGCCGTAAGTACATGCTATACATATCGTCGTTTAAAGTACAAAACCGCGTATCAAGAAAATGCAAAACCGCGTAATTGCATAAATTATTTTCTAGAGAGTAAAGTCACCCATATTTCAAAATGGTTATCTTTTTTATAAAGCAAACGTATTCTGGCTAGTATATTTCAGGACGAATGGATAAGAATTGAGCCAAGAGTTTTTGTGAGCAAATCCAATTTTTGGCAGCCAATGTCAGTCACACGGTTTTGAAGAATGACGATACGCGGTTTTGTACTTTAAACGACGATATATATGTACACATATTAGATTATTTATTCTCAAAATGCATGAAAACTATAGTATGCTTGCAAACAATTAATAACATTTTGTGATAAACAGTTTTACAAATGTATTTGCACTTCAAATTTGTATTTTAATTAAATAAATTATTATTGTAAATTATTATTTTAATAAATAGATATAAAGATATTTATACTTGGCCACTCTTGGACTTTTCTTCATTTGTAACAAATGACAGACGTAAACAAAATAAAAAAATAATTGTATTTTTACAAATTTAAAGCAAACGGGCGTTCTTTACAAAAAAATGTAGTTAGGGATCGAATTGCGCATATTTTTTTTACAATATCAAGTGCCCACAAGAAGTGTTAAACCACTAAATAGCTTAAAAAACGCTTTCAAAAATTCGAAACGAGAGTGAAGTGCAGTGTTCAATTGTGATCGAAATTGCTGGCAAAATTTGTGCGTGTGTAATTAATGTTTTACTTATTTGAAGAAATGTTGTCCGTTGTTATTAAAAATAAGGAAACCAAGACCCCCGCTTTCCACTGGTGGTTACATAATACTTGAATAGCTCCTTAATTAACATGTTTGTTTTGAGCACGCACGGCCAGTTAAACAGGCATGTCTGAATCGATTTCCTTCATCATTCTTAGCAATTTGATGTGCATTTTTATTGTTATGTGTTGCAAACAGACATTTTAGGAACTAAATAGGTTCTAAAATCTCTGTACACAAGCGCACTTATTTTTAACAGTTTCCAGTTTATGTAATATTAATCAAAACAGCTTTTATTTATTTTATGTATTATGTGATTTCTGGAAGCGTCGAATACAAAAAAGGGCTGTGACTGGGTTTATGTAATTTGAAATTGTATTGATGATTACTAATAACAATAGAAAGGCGCTTACATATCGACACAACTAAAAATTTCATATATTTCAGTAGAGCCAATTAAAGGTTTTTTGTTTCGTAATTTAGCAATAATATGTCTTGGAACGTAATTATTCCGGATTATATGCAGTCATACTGTAAGCTTTCAAATGATGTATTTTTCTAAACCTGAAATTTTGAATTGTGCCGTTATTGCAGAGGACCACCGACATATGTTAGGGCTACTCCTACGATTGTGGCATGCGCCTTGGCGTTGTCGCACAAAGGGGAGGGACCTACAGTTTTACGCCGACTCCTGCCGGGGGCCGATTACTATTACAAAAAACATTTTCTTTTTTTTTGTTGGCCGGAACTGGGCTCGGAGGCTCACCCTGCGGAATGGTAGTGCGCACTTCTAACCACTACACCACAGCGATCGCTTAATTAATTTTAATCATTAATCGCAATTAACCATTTATTCGTTAATTTTTAGTCATTCGTAGACTAACATTTTGTCGACAATACTCGCATAAGATAGTCCCAAATTTTCACAAAAGAGAAAAGTGATTTTCTTCAAAACTTTAGAATGACGTCTTGACTGAACTTACTAATTCGGAATTTCTACTATTACTTATAGAGTAGGCTATTCATAAAGTCTGGGTAATGAAATAAAAAATTTTCTATTATAAGTTCCATAAATATAAGGAGACTTTTATTGTTTAATTTATTTTTTGCACATAAACTTGTATCTTGAACTTCTTTTTCTAAAAAGTGAGGATGTCAAAATTTCAATAGATATCGGATGTACGGTAATTTTCCAAAGAGATCTCCTAATAGATAAGTTCATGAAAATTATTTCAAACGAAAACTTAAAATTGATAAAAAAATAATAACTAAATTTAACTAATTTATATTAGAGGTTTGAAGTTTATCCCACTGTAAGTATGAAATCTTCAGCTATGTGTTTCCATTGTCACTTTTTTGCAGCCATATCAACAGCCTGACAATTAAGAAGATTGTGACGTTTCATGCTACCATACGCAATATCTTAAATCCTTCAAATTTTATTATTAACCTTTTGTTTGTTAAAAACATTTTCTTCTTAGATTCGAAACTTGATCAAGCAAAATTGCCTTTGTGTTTGACTAAGAGATGCTCAATAAGCTCAGAATTGTAGTTCTCATTTGCATACATAACAATAAATTATTAATTTTTGTTTCACACCAACTCCAATATTGAATAGTAAAATATATTTTAATCTTACCCAAATAAACAACGATTTAGTTCAATGGTCAATCACATATAGAGTATAGGGTGGTAATGTGTTAAAGTTTCAAAGTTTTTAAACGTAAAATTACGGCTAATACCTTTTTAAGCGTTTTGTAATTTAACCAAAACTCATTAGCATCCACTCAAGCAAGGAATTATTTACTTTTCAACATGCATTAGCAGAGTGCACTTCTCTTTTGTTTAGAATTTGGTTGTCAAACACACTACATCGGATCTTTTGACAGATTTACCAGAATTTTCCACCAGGTAGCTTCTGACAAAGATATGACCTTACGTACTCTCTTATTTGTCCTCTCAGTTGCCAGAAAACCAAGTACGATTTCCGGTAAAATCTGGTAAAAAATGGTAATTTCGGACTCATGCGGGTTCACAACTAAATAATATTGGGAATACTTTTGAGGTGTTTGAAGAGGGTTGCGACCTGTTTGAAACTAAATTTATTTATAATAATCATATTTTGGCCTTGCCACTTTTGCTAAGTTTTGGCCGAGCTTCTCCTCCGATTTGTAGCGTGCGCCTTTGCTGTCACACAAATGAGAGGGACCTACAAACTTACGCCGACGCCGAACGGCGATACAATTTTTATGATGAGCTATTTTTTT